>NC_143482.1:32575154-32908919 GCF_027475165.1 Benincasa hispida
TTCAAAGAAATTTGTTACATGATCAGAGGTCCCAATCTTCCTCGCTAGCCGATCTACTGATGAAGATTTTGATAGATTCTGAATTAAACAGATATGGGGACCCATTATTTTTTTTGTCCGAGTTAAAATCTATTGATTCCTTTTTTTTATCAAAATTCGACTTTTGGGTCTCTTTCTTGGGCGGGACATCAAGTACACGTATCTTTACCGATTAACCAATTTCTAAATGCAGGAGTAGATCCTAAAGAGATTCCACCTATGTTGTAACTGCTTCTGAAAAGTTCTCTCGTGGATTTTCCTCCCTATGTAAATGATGTCAGCTAAACCATTTTAATATCGTGAACATTTTTTTATGAAGTGAAAAAAAAAATTTAACTAATAGCCCTATCAATTCCAACGAGTAGAATCATTCTCGAACCTCCATAGTTGTTTTACTCAAAATTCTAACTAAAATGAAAATAATCTATGCATTGTAGAGAAAAGATTAGAATATAAATTAGGGATTTAAAAACTTGCCATGTAGTATATTAGGTTGAGAATGGGATGATCTAGGACGTCAAGGTCTGCATCCTTGTCAAATGCAGATAGGGCAAGCTACAAGATGAACAAATGCATATATATTTATGTATGTATTAATCGCTTAAAGAATGCATATATACATATGTATGCCTCAAAAAAAATTGTTGGACCAAAATTACTGTAACCAGAAGGAAACTCACCACAAAACATCGTATAAAGAAGCAGCTAAAACATATTGTTGTCACACACCCAACCTGCAAAGATAAAGAAACAGCTAAAATAAGTTTTTTTTCTTTTTTCTTTTTATTCATATCCTCAAGTATTTGAGCGAACTTCATTCTCATGAACCCTATCATATTTGGTTGTCAAGGTAATTCATAAATATTAAATAATATTAAATTCTAGGAAGGTGATCACCATGACCTGAACTCGTTCCCTCTAATCCCTTTATTATTTAAATGACCCCCCCCCCCCCCCGTTAACCACTAGCCCAAACCATGGTGGTTACGCAAAAGTTAGAAATCAGCACGAGCCTCATCAAAACTTAATCTTTAAAAGAATTAATTCATCATTGATCCTTGAAATATACACCATCTGTCAGTTATGTCCTCGATGTTTTACATGCTTAATCTCATTTCACCAATCAAATCCTGATTGGAATTAAATAATGGAACAGCACCATAGCATCTGAAATAATCAGGGTATTCTTTAATTGAATACTATATGAACTATGAAATACAAAGATGTCATCACGACACCCTTCTAATATTCAATTTGAATGGCATTATTGAGCAGCATAAATTTATAGAACTTATTGCTTTCTTAAAATCAATTGCTTTAAACGTTTCTAATCCTACGATATATTTATGTTTTCCAAATGCAGTTTATAAAAACACATTAAGGAACCCACCTCATACAACTTTTTTTGGCGTCCTCTAGATTCAATAGGGAACTGCCTCAGCATGACAAATAGCCTGTTAAAAGAGTAATTGTTAAAGAGTGGAACATAATTCACCACAGCTTGAATTCATAAACAAACTAACAAACAAACAAACGAAAAACCACAGTTCCTGAATTCATATTTATTACCTCCCACCATATATCAGGAAACCCAGTGCAGCAGAAAATGAAACCACTGGAAATAATAAAGAAAAAAATTACAATTAACATATGCCTTCATAAACTAGAATGCGAAAGCCACAAGGTTCCAGTCGAAATGGGCATCAATTATAAATCCCATTTCTTCTCATTTGATATATTAAGAGAAAAAGAATGCAAGTTTTGAGCTGCAACCTGAAAAGAAGAGCTTAGCAGCTATAACTGAACCCGGAGAATGGTCTAACATCACAATTATCCAAATGCAGATCTGAAACACGATGACAAATAAAATAATTGAAATAGAGCTGAATGTAAACAGATCAGTCAAATTAAGCTCATTTTGGGTTTCATATAGCACTAACAACTTTTAGCTGACATCTCTTATTTTACCTGTATAACATACATAACTCCATTGATGATACAGTAAGTAGGCTTAAGTTTGTCAATAGGAAGACTTCGGGCCTGAAAGAAAAATAATCACCAATATGGATTACCAACAATGAATCTTGCATAGAATTGATATAATATGTAATATAACTTCGTTTGGATTAAATAATAATAATAATAATAACAAATTACCTGATGGTATATCTCTGCCCAAAATAGAACAAGCAGTGTGTACGTCGAAAAGAATAGAAGTCCAGGAATCTCCATAACCACCATTTCAACAACCTTTACCAGCATGAAAGTTTCAAGCCGTACAGTCCAGAGAAAATAATCGCAGTTACATAATGAGAAAATGAACGTGGGTCTCTCTGAGTATCTAGATTATCAATTTTAAGTCTACATAATGACTTGCTTTTTGATACGGGAATAAGATGCCTTGTTGACTGTGGATTATGATGGTTAACAAAATTACATAATGCAACAAATCATCATCTAATAATGCTATGGTTCCCACTATCAGATAAGGAAAGAAATCCATGGATTTTTATGATAAACACTCCAACAGCAACCACAAGACTGTTGTTTCTTTATGTTCATTTATTAATTTCACTTTCAGAAACTCTTCTGGATGTTCCATATTCGGAAACAAAGAAATTTGAATGAGGTATTACCACAAATAAAAATACAAACATAAAAAAATATTAATAAATAAATAATCTAGTTGTGCATGAATAACGGTCATTTGCTTTTCATTCTTTTCTCCCTTTTCTTCTATTCAAGTAATCTTTGTATGTTGAATGAAAGCTTTGCTGAATGAAGAATAATTTGAATATTCAGGAAATGTTCTAGAATGTAGCCCTATAACAAAGGGAAGGTGCTTATAATAAGATCAAACAAAAGTTTTAGTTTATCTTTTTCCTATTTCAACTCTTAAACAATCTCAAGAGAATATCAAAATGAGGCCTAGAGACACTCAATCATCAAGTGATAACCATTGCTTGAATAGGGGATTAAAAGTTTAAGACAATCATAGTTGGGATAGTGACAATTACCAGAAGAAACCTACCTTCGGTCTTATGAGGAAGACACTCTTATAAAGCCCAAAGAGAATAGCCCTCACTGTCAAAATGAAAATAAGGGTAGATTAGCTCATAAAAAAATAAACTTAAACTTAAATGAAAATTAACAACTATACAATCTTACATCCATTTACAATGAAATTCATCAAATGGAACCCCTTTTGTGTAGTCCACTCGAACTCTGGTACTCTTATTTGAATCCGAATAAGTTGAACCTGGAAACTTGAGCAATTACTATAAGTATTAGGTGTTAATTATGAAGACAAAATGCTGTGTTCTTTTTCCCAAGACAGCTACTTAATTCAAGTTAAGCAACTTCTTCCCTTTTTTTTTTTTAAAGAGAAGCCAACAAAAGAATACAAAAGGACATAACTTCACCAAAAGGAGCTACCAAAAAACTAACTAGCTATCTCAGAAAAAAGAAAAAGAAGTTCCGATCCAAGAGAACCATGTCTACAGCATTTTGAGAAATACACATTTTTAGCCCTTAAGTTTTGAGTCTAGTTTCTATTTTGTTACACATTTAGTGCTTAAATTTTGAGTTTAGTTTCAAATTAATCCCTAGGCTTTAAAATGTTACAATTTTATGTTTCAAATTTGAGTTTTGTTTCAATTTGGTCCCTAGGTTCCAAGATTTAAACTTTTAACCTCAACCTTGATTTTTCAGTAAATACTCATTTTCTGTATTTAATTTTAATGTATGTTAATTAATTAAATTTCACTATTTTCATCACTTCACTATTGAAATTGAATTTACAATCTTACTTCTTAATTATCTTAAATTAATTAATAAACATTGACATCAACAATGGAGAGGGTGTATTTAATGAAAAATCGAGGTTGAAAATGTAAAAACTTGAAAGCTAGGGACCAAATTGAAACATAACTCAAGGGTAAAATTATAACATTTTGAAACTTAGGGACTAAATTGAAATCAAACTCAAAATTCAATGACTAAATGTGTAACATTTTGAGACCTAAAGGCCAAAGGGAAACTAGACCCAAAATCTAGGGACAAAAAAGGTGCTTTTCCCAAGAATTTTATGAAATTCCTTTGATGGCGATGCTCAAAGGGAAGTATTTAATCTAATACAAGACTGGACATATTCCGAAGACCTCTCACAGTCAACACTCTTGAAAATTCTTCTTTCTATCCAATCAAATCTTCCATAAGATCAAGGGGAAGAAAAAGCAGAGAACCAAAGAATAAAACCCTGATAACAAAATGGAGGGAGGCAAAGCACCTCCTCCATCCTAAAGCAACAACTTCTCTTCCACGTGTCTGCACCTACAACAATGTGCACATACAAAGTACACCTAATGCAACCTTTTGCAAGGTGTCCAAGGGCTGTGCAGTGACTAGCACATTGAGTGTTCCGTCTTGTTTCCTAACCAACGTGTAATAGCTATATTGAGTTTCCATAAACACTCGAAAAGCACTCTCCACTACAATTCAATGGAACTTTATTCTTAAGATTACAAATAAAATTTTGACATTAATTGATCACTCCGAATTACCAAATAATTAAATCCCAACTCGTATGAGTGTGAAACACAAATAATATCTTAAAATTAACCTCAGAAAATCAGTTCTTCTAACCATTGTTATAACCTCACACATACAGTATAAGCACACAGCACACCCACAGGTCTATTTTAATATAATAATAAATATGAAAGAGGCATCTTAATTCTGGGATTGTATCCATTAGGTAAGACGGCATGTTAAATTCCAACAAAGATATTAACACAGCAAAAGAAAAGCTTCAAATAACTAATGAAATTCACAAGATACGGAACAAAAAGACAGTAAAGAACAGAGAAAAGTGGAGTACTAAGGCAATGAGGGAGATGAGGCCATAAGAGGCGGACAAGGTGTAGTAAATCCCTCTCTGCCAATCTTGGGATTCATCAATTTCATTCCACCATTGGAGTCCCCCGACCGTAGAGGTGATTGTCGCTAAAGCCCTCGCCATTAGAGCTTGAAAATGGAGAAAGAAGAAAATCGCAGAAAGAGAAAGGGTTCTTCTTCTTATGCTTCGTTAATGCCGCGCGAAAGGGAAAGAAGAAGGCTTCTTCGCCATTAATGCGGGGCGCGGCTACGAGAGAGCGTAATTTGGTCTATGAGAGAGGAAATCTTGGACACGTGGACGGTTCTTAACTTGACTTGTGCAAAAATGAATGACACGTATGATAATATGACGCGGATTAAAATATGATAATTATCAATATCTCAGCATTTCCTTTTCTTTTTTTGGTTCAGAAAATCTATATATCAGGATTTTGATTTTACGGATAATTATGATTAGTTATGAAAATTAAGTGTAGGTTTGGATTGAGAAAACAAATTATTTAGATGAATTAGATAGTTTATATCCCTAAGATATATAATTCAACTTATCTACTTTGACAATTAAAGCAAGACGAAATATAGGGTTAATGTTAAAGCAAGAATTCATAGAAAAAGGTATGAATTGGTTATTAGAGCGTCCATCTATTCAAAAATATAAATCTAATTAAACAAAAAATTCAAAGATGCAAGAAATCACAAATGTATTAACCGTTGAAAAAGTTTAGTTCTCACAAGTTTACATCGGATTTCCTAAACCTAAACTAAAAACTAACTTCGATGAAACATCCAAACGAGGAAGACGAGATTGAGCAACACCCAATGTAAGATTATAATCTAAAATTAATGCTAAAACTATGAAAATGGGAGAAGAAGAAGAATATTAGGTTGTGGTTGCTCTGGTTCTCTCCATCTCCTCCATGATGAAACCCTAAAAATGAAAGAGGCTATATATAAAAGATGTGGTAGCATTGCATCTCCGAGGCTTTTCTTCCACAACACTACCACCCACGTGCATGCTTGGAGATACGATGGCACTACGGCACCATGGAGATTGTTGCAATACTATGTTGCTACGTAGGGTTTTGCCTTGCACACAACAAGCACGTCCCTCTATTCATGATGGGATAGCGTTACGGCATCACAAGGCAACACCGCATCGTCTGCCTGTGCATTGCTCTATGCCTTCAATGTTGTGAGACAGTGCAGCGCTATCTCCATGGGGGCAGTTTCGTTATTTTTCCCTCTTTTGCTGCAAGTTGCTCCATTTTGACCTGTTTTACACCCAAACATCTCAAAAGTCTCATTTGCTCGATTTCTTGTTTAAGAACACGTTTAAACATTAAATTCATAAGAGCTAACCTGATTAGGCCAAAAAAGATTTCCCATTTTGATAGCTATCACTAAAAAAATTTGTGAGTTTGATCCTTTGAGGACAATAATCGGTCTCTCAAAGTCGTTTAACTATACTATAACTTGACGTGTGTACTTGCGCTCATCAGTTATCTGGTCACTTTGATGCTAACCGGGCTAGTGATCCTACTAATTAACATTCCACCACGTGTTACTGTTTCTACTTAGGTGATTCCTTCATTTCTAGGTGGAGTATGCACTTGCTGACTCTACTTTTGAGTTACTATGATTTCGTTGGCTTCTTATTGATATAGGTGTTACTGAACAGATATTTCACCGTGACAATCGTAGTCTCATCTAGATTGATCACATATGATATATTCCATAAACTAGGGTTGGCAACAGGGTCGAGGTGGGTCAGGAGGGACTCCCCGTCCCCATCCCGCCCCCGTCCCCGCAAATTGAAGGCGAGGACGAGGATTCCTCTCAGAGAAATGGGTCCCCAGGGACCCATTCCCAACCTTTTTTTTAATATATATATATATAATAATAATAAAATAAAAAAATTAATTAGGACGGGGACGGGGCGGGGATGCCCTCCCTGTCCCCGACCTGGGACCCGGTTTGACCCCTATCCCCGGTCAAATAGGGGATTCTCTATGCCCAATCGAGGTGGGGACCCGCAGGAATTTTTGCCAACCCTACCATGAACGCACCAAACACATTGAAAAGCTTTGTTATTTTGTTCTTCATCATCTCCTAAGCAACACTCTCCTCTTATGATCTATCTCCATCACAGAACAACCAATTGATATCTTCACCAAAGTTTTGTCATCCAGTCACTTCACTCAAATTAGTTCACAAACTCAAGTTGGTGTCACACTACTATCTTTAGTTTGAGGGAGGTTATTAACGTAAATTATGTAATTAGATTCAATTAAGCCTTAAATTATTCTAGCATTTCTTTTATGTTCTTTGGTTTGTATATAGACTCGGGGATTTATTTCAACGTAAATTATAACATTTGATTCAATAATATACTCAAATTAACAGGAGAAAAGGTATGTTTATAAGGGATTTGTCATTGGTCGTTGAATCTCTAATTGCAATGACTCTAAGTCAAATCAATGAATGAATACGTGTATAAGCTCTAGATCTTGAATTTCTCTAAATGGAATGATTTGTATGTATAGCATTTTTAAGGTTAAATGTGAGTTTAACTCTTGGTGAAAATGGAGTTAAAATAAATTAAGGAGTAACTAAAATCAAGTTTGGTAAATTAAAAAGGAACATGAAAGTTTGGAAGAGAAAAGATAAGTATTAAGTTATTAATTTAATAATATATTAAAAAAAATAGAAAGAAAAAGAGATAAAAAGAAGGAAAAGGAAGTCGGTGGTAAGGGTGAGCACGGACACCCGAAAAACCGATCTGAACTATTGAAGTCGACTGAACCGAACGTTAGAAGTCGACTTTTTCAATTAGACGGTTGGGCTTGATTTTTTCAAAACACTGGAAAAAACCAACCAACACTGATCAAAGATGGCTCCGAACCTAAACGTTGTCGCCTGATTTTTTATATATAGTTTACTTATATATAGCCTCACCCCTCAGCCCAACCCACTACCCAGTCACTACCCATGAGCCCACAGGGCACAACCCACTAATCTCTCAGTCTAGCCCTCACTCTCAGCCCTCAGCCTGCCTCACATCACACGTCTCACAATTCATGTCTCACAAACAGGGAAAAGGAAAATGAAACACTCAGATTCTTTATTCTTCAAACTCACGGCACAGGCACGCGGCACGCGGCACTCGACAGTGCAGACAGACGAACAACCACATTACAAGTTTACAACGAACATCAAAACATTGAAGCTTTTTTCATCTTCCAAACTTGAAGCTTGATTTTTCATCTTTCAAACTACCCAATAAGTTTTTTCATCTTCCAAACTTGAAGCTTCATTATTTTCCAGTTTTGGTTTGCTGTGAAGTGAAAGTTTATATTATGATATATTTATAGGATAAATATAGAAGAGGAAAAAGAAAAGTTATAAATACGACGGAGAAGATAGATAAGGCTGCCATTAACGTTGATGAACATGAAGAAGAAGTCATTGAGAAGCCAACAAAAATGCACAAGAATGTGAAAAAAAATCCATAGTTTGGGAAGATTTTGAGCGATTGAAAGGTGATCCTAATGACTGTTATGCTAGTTGTAAATATTGTGGAGCTACTTATGCGTGTCATTTAAAGCGTAATGGTATCGGGACGATGAAAAATCACTTGGATAATTGTAAAAATTACCCTTACCAAAGAAAGAGAGATCCAACTCAAAAGACTTTAGCTTTCAAACCAAAAGAAGAAGGGGTTGGGGATGGTCCTTGACAACTTGTATGCGAGGAGTTTAATTTATAAAGTTGTCGTGAAGCTTTGGCTAAAATGTTAATTCTAGAGGAATTTCCTTTCAAGTTTGTTGAAAGTAAGGGTTTTAAGAATTTTGTTAGTACATTAACATGTTCCCAAGTTTCTAAGTTTGTTGTTCCATCACGATTTCCATGGCTAGGGATATTCTAAGATGTATGTTAATGAAAAACAAAAATTGAAGAACATGTTTGCTAAAATGAAATATAAAGTTTGCCTCACTACTGATTGTTGGACTTTAGGACAGAACGTAAACTATATGATATTGACTACACATTTTGTTCATTGTGACTGGAAATTACATAAAAGAATTCTTAACTTCAGTGTTATTGACAACCATAGAGGGGACACCATTGGGAGGAATATTGAAAAGATTTTGAAAGATTGGGGCATTGAGAAGGTCATGATTTTAACTGTTGATAATGCCAGTTCAAATGATACTACTATTCCTTATATGATTAGGAGATTCAGTAAGGGGTTGATATGTAATGGTGAATATTTGCATGTTAGATGTTATGCACACAAATTAAATCTTATTGTATGTGATGCTTTGAGGGAACATAATAAAAGCATTAGTAGAATTCGAAATGTTGTTAGGTATCTAAGATCTTCTCCTTCACATATGATGAAGTTTAAAAAGTGTGTTGAAAAAGAAAGGATATCTTGCAATAATGTTGTGTGTCTTGATATTCCCACTAAATGGAACTCCACGCATTTGATGCTTGAGGTAACTACAAATTTTGCAAGAGTTTTCAATAGGTTAGAGGATGATAATTCTTATAGAAATGATTCACCGCCCACTAAGAATTATTGGGCAAATGCTAGGCTTAGATTCTTGAAAGTTTTTTATAATGTCACATTGAAACTTTCAGGAACTTTGTTTACAACTTCAAATTTGGCTTTCCATGAGACATGTAGAATTCAAAAATGCATACAATTGAATGCTAGTAGTGTAATTAAAATGATTTATACTATGGTTAATAATATGAAAGCTAAATCTGACAAGTATTAGGGGAATGATGAGAAGAAGAAAAAATTGCTCTTGTGTATTGTTATGGTGCTCGATCCTCATTATAAGATGAAGTGCTTAACATATTATTAGAATGACCTTTACAGGCCATAGATTGCTAAGACAAAGACTAGGAATGTGGAGAATGTTTTGAGACGTATTTTTCATGAGTACAACAATGGACTTGGTAGTGGTAGCTATTATAGTTGTAGTGCTTGTTTGGATTGGTGTCCTAAATCTCTATTGTAATCTCGTAGTTTGTAAATATTGTATAAACAAATTTTTATTGATAAAATAATTGTTATTTTATGAGCATACACTCAATCCAATAAACTAATATCCTAGGTTTTTATGTAATTTAAACATGTATGTAGAAACATACAAGTGGATCATGTTTAAATGATAACTTAAACGGTCTGTAGTAGATGAATAAGGCTAGGTACCTTATCCTGGTAACACTACGGATACAAACCACTTTGTAGATGTTACAAGTGTTATAAAGTGCTACAAATGATATGATCCTGATAATTCATGTGGAGACATGTGAGCGGGAATATCCTATACAAAGAGTTTGTATAAGACCAGACCACGAAATAACTAGTCTTATTATATAACGTCGTTAATGATAGAGACTTACATTTCACCAGGATGACCATAGGTGACATGACCTGAATCCTGAGTGAGTTGTGAACTCCTGCCTATGAAAGCGGTCTTTTGATTTGTATGGGTGAGAGTGGCCAGATTGTCAACTTAATATGCCTACCATTTTGGGGATTTGTCTGATTGAGAAGTTGGGAACACAACTACACAAGGCAGAACTCATCCCTTCTCTAATGTTGGGGTAAGTAGATAAATTACTCCCCTAAGGGCTGATTCTGGAGCTTGAACATTGTGGCCACACCCTCTCTTGGCCCAAGAGGGACTTAGTCATAGTTGGACCATGACTTGTTGTTCATTAGAGGAATCAATGGTACTTAAGGAGTTAGATGTAACTACAAAGGCAAACCAGTAATTTTTGGAAACAATTATGGATGTGGATGTGGAAGATCAAATGGAAGTGGGAGTGGATCAGAATTATGGCTACACAAATGTGTTTTGAACCACTAAGACCACAACTTTTGATTGGGAGTCAGAGATTGATGTATACTTGTTGGATTCTCTTGAAAATAGTAATGATGATAGCACTTTTGACATACTTCATTGGTGAAGCAAAATGAGCATCGGTTTGTGATTCTTAATCATATTAGTAGAGATATTTTGACGATTCTAGTATCTACCGTAGCATCTGAGTCTGCTTTTAGTACAAGAGCACGAGTGATTAATTCAAATCGTTGTTCATTGGCTCCAAGAATGGTGGAGGCCCTTGTATGCACTCAGAATTGGTTAAATTCAGACTCAATCAATCTTGAACTTCAGAATCAAGAGTTTGAAGAATATATAAAGTTTGAAGAAGGTATGAGTTTTTTTTTCCATCTTAATTGTAATTTTTAAATTCTAATTTCATAAGATTACGGTTTGTCATGGATGGAGAAAAAGACGTCGACAAGATGGAAGATTTTAAATAATTATGTTGGATTCGATTACCTTTTGTATTGAAATTTTGGAGTTCGGACGATCGTTTACATTTAAAGTTTCAAGAAGGTACTCATTTAATTTTCAATTCTTCGTTCTTAATTATGAATTTTTAATTTTAATTCTTCTTTTTAAATTTCCAAGTTGTCATGTCATGGATCACGGATTGGGAAATATCAACAAGATTGTATAAGTTTTGAATTTTAGAATTTTGTAGAAGTCTTGGATTTTACATTTTAGGACTTTGGATTGTTGTTGGATTTTATAATTGAATTTTAGAATTTTGTAGATGTTTTGGATTTTAGGACTTTGGAATTTATAAATATTTTGTTGAAATTTTAGATTTTAGAATTTTGTAGAAGCTTTGGATTTTAGGACTTTGGAATTAATACTTTGTTGGAATTTTGGATTTTAGAATTGAATTTTAGAATTTTGTAGAATTTATTATCCTATAAGCTATATACTAGGGAAAAAATGTCACAAGTCCAACGGGCCCAATAAGCCCAACAACATAGGTACCATAATAATAATAATAATAATAATAATAACAACTAAAATTTTAAAAAGCGGTCGATTACGCTGAACCGACCGAACTAGTTTACTAGTTCGGACGATCAGTTTACTTTAGTATTCAGAGAAATTGATTTTTTCGTAGATTAAACCAATTTGGTCGATTTCGGCTTCAGTTTTCCATGAAAACAGATCCTGCCCGGCCGATGCTCACCCCTAGTCGGTGGAAGAATTATAAAAAAAAAAAAAAACAAAAACAAAAAAACAAAGGAGTCAAACCCCTAGTCGGTGGAAGAATTATAAAAAAAAAAAAAAAAACAAAACAAAACAAAAACAAAAAAAAAACAAAGGAGTCTCTCTTTTTTAGTCAATGCTACCATTTTCTCTCGAACAACTTCCATTTATTTTCAACTAAACCACTGAGGATCAAGTGGAGAAGAGATTCAAGGGCTTCAGGAGCTTTGGAGTTGTGGAATCTGAGGAAATTGAGGGGAAAATAGAAGTTGGTCTGGAATTCCGATGTTTCTGAACAAGCTATGGAATTTTGAGGATTCCGAGAATCCAAGTTGTAGAAAAGAAATCAGAAGCTGAAATTTGAGGTTAGTAAGTTAAGAGGTTTTCCAACATTTTTCATGAAGGATGTCTGTGCTAATTTTGGTTGGAAGTTGATGAATTTATAGGAAAACTGAAGTTACTCGAAAATTCAGCCAAAACAGACAGTGGAGTTTTGAAGCTGATTCCAAGTTATCCAAAGGTTTTCGAAGCTTCAAACTCTCAGGTATTAATATGTTTATTAAAATTTATGAAAGACGTTTGAAGTTATTTAGTTGAGAGTATGTGAATTCGAGCTGGAAAATTAAAAGTCGAAGCTAGAAAAAAAAAAAAAAAAAAAACAGGGGAGACAGCTTTCACCTGTGTGCGTAATGCAGTGCTGCATAGCGCCACACATCACCTCTTTAAGACCCAATCTTGTTTTTTTTTTAGTTTCCATTGAGTCTAGTTGGGTAGTTGGAATTCCACAAGTTATGTTAGAGATCAACTAAGTATCTTGGAAGATATTTTAGCCTTGGAAAGCATGATTTAAGGTCTCGGGTTGAATTTATGAATTATTTGAACTCTTTTGGACTGAATGGAATAATTAGGAAATGACCTTAAGTTATATCTGAATTTTAGGCCAAACAGTGATTGGGGAAACTTATAAGCCTAAGGCCACGAATCAAAGACTATGAGTGATTTGTTTTCAAATATATTTATATATATATATATAGACTCTTTAAAAATTATGAATAAAACCTAAAGAATTTCATAAAATAAATTACTTTTACAAGAATTCAAATAACTAGAAATCTTTGATTGGGGTCCCCCTAAACGTAAAATTCAATTAAGAAACATAATTTAAAACTCTAAACATTTGACTGTTAACAACTGTAACATGATAAATATGAAAGACATGTGCGGAAGCTTCTGTCTAGTTCCAATGACATGGTTACGGATTCTCCTTGTCATTCGTCGGTATGTCCTTAAATCTCGTGGGGTTCTATAGTTTGTAATGTACCAACATCTTATTTATCTAATAAAATATGTGATATTTTATTTGACATTTAGTTGCATTAAACCCACAAACCAATAAACTAACGTCTAAGGTTATCTTGTAGCTTAAACATGTATGTAGAGATATACAGGTAGATCATGTTTAAGTGACAACCTAAATGGTCTGTAGTAGATGGATAAGGTTGGATACCTTATCCCGATGACACTACAAGTAGACTCGCTTTGTAGATGTTACAATTGTTGTAAAGTGCTACAAATGATCTAATCCTGATCATTCATGTGGAGACAGAGGAGACATGTGAGCGGTGCTATACAAAGGAGTTTGTATAAGACCGACCACGAAATGACTAATCTCATTATATAACGTCGTTTATAACAAAGACTTACATTTCACCAAGATGACCATGGGTAACATGACCTAAATCCCGAGTGAGTTGTGAACTCTTGCCTATCAAGGCAGTCCTTTGATTTGTATGAGCAAGAGTGGGCAAATCACTAACTCAACAAGTCTACCATTTTGGGGATTCGTCTGATTGGGGAGCTGGGAACACAGTTACACAATAAGGAATTCACTCATTCCCTAATATCGAGGTAAATAGATAAATTGATCCCTTAAGGGCTGATTCCGGGGCTTGAACAATGTGGTGTTACACTCTCTCCTAGCCCGAGAGGGGTTTGGGCATAGTTGGACTATGATTTATTGTTCATTAGAGGTATCAGTGGTACTTAAGAAGTTAGATATAACTACAGAGGTAAAACGGTAATTTTGGCCCAGTTATACTTACGAGCATTTTGTGAAAGGTCATTGTACTATTGACTGGTTATATCCAACGGATACAAAAATATATCTGTAGTATGAAGAGTGCAGCTATCAGTCTTTAGTGGAATGCTCGACAGTTAATGGATGATGAATAATTTAATTAAAGGAGTTTAATTAATTTTTTACATACCATTGGAGTTTCAAGCCACAGGTCCATAAGGTCCCCTATGCTCAACGGGAATTAATGAGAATCAATTTTTGGATTAATTTGAATTGTTCAAATTGATCGAGGGGATTAATTATATGTGATATAATTAATTTAATCTAATTATATATAATATAATTATTATAATGTATTTGATACATTATAATATAAAGTATATATGAGAGAAAATAAATATTTGAATATGATTCAAATATTAAATATGTGAATTGGATTCATATAATTAAATTTAATATAAATGGGATTTATATTAAATGTCGTTGGTGAGAGAATTTAAACTATAGGTTAAATTGTATTAGATACAATATTAAACTATATGTTATATGTTATATTTAATATGACATATAGTTTAATATATATTATATGATAAAGTAGTTATCATATAAATATATATTAAAGTATTTATTAAAATTATTTTTATTTATTATTTTTATAGTTTGAAAAATAATTTTAGAACTTCCTCTCCCTTTTCTCTCTACTAGGTTAGTGAGAAGTTTGTTTATTACGAGGGGTTGTTTCATCTTCTTCTTCCTAAAGGAAAATTACAGAAGGATTCTGTAATTTTTTTCTCTCAAGCTTCCTTAATCTCTTGCTCATGTCTCTTTAAAAATCCCTCATCTAAAATAGTCAGTGTAACGACTCGACTCCCTAGGACTTAAACTAGTTCATTACTATAGACATGCTTGCATACAAATTAAATTGACATCTTTTCATAATTTAATTATCTTTATTAAAACTAAATAACTGAAATCCATTTAGCACGGTACCCTTAAACTCATAAAAAAAAACTAGAAAATTTTCAAAGAAAAAGAAAGAAAAGTTTTAAAAGCAAAACACTCGAAACTTCAAGTTCAAACATCAAGATTAAAATTCTAAAACATAAAATCTTCAACACATGAGCGAAAGCATATGACTAGTCTTAGTGACTCGATCACAGATTTCGCTTGTCATTCACTGGCGCGTACTTACCCTTACGTGAAAAATAAACATGAGAAATAATGAGTAAAAACACTCAATAAGTAACCCCACTATCGGGGTCAGGATAAGCATCTATGTCTTTTAGATGCCACTCTCTAGTAGGGTAAGCATAACCCTCTAGTTTCCATGGGTCGGCTAGTTGGTGAATAACTGAACCCACTATACCGTAGATTAGGTGTACCTACAAATCTCTGGTGAATCCCGAAGGAAACACAAACCTCTGGTGAATCTCGAAGAAATCACAAATCTCTGGTGAAATCCCTGTTGGTTTGTATGTTCTAAAAATTGTAGTTTGTAATGTTAAACATATTTTATTATCAATAAAGATGTTATTGACGTTTATTCAATAAAATTGTTGTTGAATATATGAATTGCACTTATAAAGACTAAATCCAATAAACTAAAAGATCCATGACTATTTCATGAATACTTGAACTTTATGTGGAGACATAAGAGTGGGTCAGGTTTGAGTAAATAGTCAAAATGATCTATAGTATATGAATAAGGTTGGGTGCCTTATTCTGATAACACTATTGGATGCGGCCAACTCTGTAGTTGTTACAATTTGTTGTAAAGTGCTACAAACGAAGTGATCTTGATTTGTTCATATATTGACATGAGGAATTGAGGCGTCCTATGCAATGAGTTTGTATAAGATCATACCAAGAATTAAGTCACTTTAACTTTATAACGTTTTTTACTATTTAACTGACTATTTCAAAGCGATGACCTTGATAACTTGACCTTAATCCTGAGCTAACTATGAACCCCTGTTTATTCGGGATTATCCTTAAACTTGCATAGGTGAGGGTTGGCTTAAAAGCGCTGGCTCAATAAGCCTCTCATTTCAGGGGTAAGACTAGGTAGATAGCTGGGGACATAGGGTGCAAGACGAAATTCACTCCTACCCGCTTTTAGAGATAATAAAGAGGTTGTTCCCTTAAATGCTGACTATAGGTCTTGAACAAGGGGCCCCACCCTCTCACTGGCCCAAGAGGGACTCAGTTTAGTGATTGGATCACAAACCAATTGTTCATTAGAGGATCAGTGAGACTTAAGAAGCAATATGTAATCTCGGGGATAAAACAACTTTTGACCTAGCCGTTATTATGAACAACCTGTGAAGGGTTAACTTACTAATCGTGGTTATATAAAGTGGACATAATATATCTACAGTGAGAAGAGTGCAACTATTGGTCTTTAATGGAATGACAGGATAGTTAACGAATGGTGGTTAATTAGGTTAAAGAGTTTAGTCGGTTAATCGCGGATCGTGAAGCCCATGATCTATAGGTCCCTTAGGTTCCCTTACTAGCTCATATCGAACTAAACCTTAGAACAGTGTGACGAACTAATTTGAAGTGTTCAAATTCGATTTTTGGAGCAAAGCGTTAAATATATACAATATATTTAACCTAATGCTTAATTGTGAATTAACATAAAGAGAGAGAAAATAAGAGATATTTAAATAAGATTTAAATATCAAGATTATGAATAGGAATTCATATAAATTGGGATAGTGTTGGATTTAATATTAAGTTAAATTAATTAAATTATTTAATATTAATTTAATTTTAAAATTGATTATTATAATTAATTTTGAAATTAAATAGAATTGGTCAAAATTGCATCAAAAGTCAAATTGTTGACTAAGTAAAAAATGTAATGGAAGTCAAATTGTTGAATTTTGATTTTTGAAAGTCAAAAAGTAAAATTTGTTGACATTGGACTTTGGGAGTCAAACTTTGACCAAGTTAGTGGAAAGATCCAATATTTATGAGTAGGAAATGCCAACTTTTACATGGCTAAGTGTGGTCTTCATTTGAAGACATTTGTCCTACCAAATCCCACTTTGAGTTAACGGATTTTTTAGTGTCAAATTCTAAGTTGCATGTTTGCATGTAATGGTCTTTAAAAGAGAGTGTTTATTGTTTTTGAAGAACTCTTGGCCATAGTGAGTTTTGATGAGATTATGTGATAGCCTCATCCTTTTTTTCTCTTAAAGCTTTAGCATTTGTCCTCTCTAAATTAGTCAAATTCCACCATCCCGTTCTAAGGCCAAAGAATAGTCGGGAAGACGCTCGTGGTGGTCTACGAACCGCTCGTGAGGAGATTTGAGCTGATTTGGAGAAGATTCAAAGACTACAAAGGTTGTATTCTTTTCCCCCTTTTAATTGTTTTATTGCATGCATGCTTATCTTTGTAATTAATCTAATTAGAGTACTTTATATTCATTTTTCTTTCGTTGCGGATGTATTCATTACATCAATCCTGAAGGAGATTACCACCTATGATGAATCCTGAAGTAAACACAAACCTCTGGTGAATCCCGAAGGAATCACAAACCTCTGGTGAAATCCCGAAAGAGATCACCACATCTGGTGGGTATCTAATTACAGGTAAGGGTAACTATCACTATCATAAACATGCCATGCATCATAAAACATAGTCCCACAAACATGCAAATACATATCATCATACTCATTGTTCATCTTAGCCAATCATATAAACAGAGAATAGTTTAGTTCATGCTAGCATTTATAACATGTTGCAAAACATAATCAGATTAACTAATTTGTCCTCATGCATTTTGATACAAACAACCTCAAAATTCTCAGGCTAAATCTTAAATTTTATCACCTAGCACATAGGCAGTTCCAGTAGTAATATTACTTACCTCAAATTTGGTCATGAATGAAAATCCAAGAAACTAATTTTCTTATAAGTTTTGAAAGACTTGGATCAATCCTATAACATAAATTTCAAGGTTAATTTAGCAACCAAGGCCTAAAATAGTGAATCCAAAATTTAAATTACTCCCTTTGGGTCTAAATCCAATCAACCAAAATTCCCAAATATCCCTAACTTTAACTTACCAAAAATGTGGTTTGGTCCAAAATTAATTGTAAAACTAAACTCTGCTGGCTAGCCTGAATTTAAGTTAAGTCCAATATTTAATAGCTAAACTTCCACAATTACTCTTAATCCAAAAGGCCCAAAGTGTTGAAATTCACCAAAACTTACCAAAGTTAAACCAAAATATTATTACCCAAGATGGGGCTTGAAATCCAAATCACTTGAAATCTTCCAAATCAACACAACGAAAAGCCACCTAATACCAAACCCGAATCTAAAGGGACCCAATTTTACACAAATTTTGAGATTCTGGCAAGAGCAAAACAACGCCATCGACAACATCAAGGAAAGGAGGTTGGACGGCGACAACCCGATGGTCGACGCAATGTTTGAAAGACTGACAACAGCTGGATCGACGAATAGAAGACACCAGAATAAGCGATCGAGGAAGGGTTGAGCATCGAGTATCCCATCGAGCATCGAGTTCTTCCCATCGAGTATTCAGTAGAGAACCATCAAAATTTCCATCGAGTTTTTCCATTGATGATTGAGTTTGCTCGAAATGTTCCGCTTTAAACTTTTCTTTTAGTTATCTGGACAGATGGCTTAATCTGGGCCCTTAATCTCCAATAGTAGGTGAGGTGGCTTAAGAAGATTTCATGCATAAGGGTTGGACGGTAGTATAAAAAGGAAAGAGAACTTCAAGAGCTCGTTTTAGACGATTCCTTCGAGCAAATCAGACGAACTTGGTACGTTGGAAAGCTCTATGAGTCTAGTTTTTTAAGCCGAGCCATTGGAAGTAAGTCTCACCAGAAGAAGACCGGAGAATGAAGGAAGTATCGTTGGGTTCCATTTTTAGGTGAATTTGGGCTATCGACAAAGAAATCAAGATCCAGGCCGAACAACATGAAATTTCAAGCTGAAAACTTAAGGTAATATTGTTATCACCTTTATGAGTAAGTTTGTAGAAGGAACTTTTCCAAGATAAGGTTTGGGGTTTGAGTTACATATTTTGGAAGCTAAACCTAGAAAGTGTTGAACAAGCAAGCAGCTTCGCAGTTTAGGGCCATTGAGGAAGATTTAAAGCTCCAAATCAAACCACAAAGATATTTATGCTGAAATTTTGAGGTAACATTGACAATTCTGAGCATGTTTGAAGAATAAATTTTCTTAAAATGAGTTCTGGTTTTCGAGTTATTGACATTAGAATCTGAATTTGGAATTTGTTGGGCGAACAGGCAACTACTTACTAAATGTGGGTTTGGCACCCCAAAAATCCTACTAAGTACTGGGTGTGGGTGTCAGAAAGAGGCGAGCAACTGAAGTTTAAGCCCTTTTAAATTTGACTAAGTACCCGATACCCTAAGGTAAGTTACAAAGAATTGAAAGCGAAAGGAATAAATGTGAGCTTAATTCTGAAAGCAAGTCTAAAAAGGGAAACCATGGCTAGTAACTAAAGTATTGTGATATGTTCACAGTGTGACATTAGTAGGAGAAGCTCATCAATCTTAAAGAGAGTTCCCAAAGACTGTGAGTGATTCTAATGTTTACAAATGTTTATGAATGATATAGCAAGTCATGCTTTAATGAAAGTTACTTATTGATAGCCAACCTCAAACGTTTGCCAAGCTATTCCTTTACTGATGTTTATGAATGCTTGGTAGATTAATAACTTATAGAATATGGATAGGTATGGTCCAGGCATGATGTTCATAAGTAATTAATGTCTAGTGCTTATGAAGTATGTTGCCCCAGACAAAGCCTGAATGGTTAGAGTCTGCTATTAGGGAAAGTTAAGTCTATAAGACAAAGCTAAGTCTATAAGACAAAGCTAAGCGTGATGTTTATGTGAAGGACTCCTAGTAAAGTATGTTTGGCTCAATACCTCGAAGTGGTAACCGAGCTTAGAGGCGGGTGATGATAGGATCCTAGCTACGTACACATAGGGCCAGTGGAACTGGGAAGGTGATGTACAGAAGAGCCACATCCCAGGAGATGAATTCAAGTTTCAACAAAACTTGTTAATGAAGAATGTTATGCGTTGAGTTGGTTCCGCATTAGCAAAAACTATGAAGAGTGATAAACTATGTGATTTCAATGATAATTTTGATAAGTTTATATGTTTTCAAGCAATTAAGTTACATGAGATTGCTTAGCATTTTCCTCAATTATGTACTTGTTTTAGCGCATGCCAAGGTTGTTGGGAATGGTGTCCTAAATCTCCTTTTAATCTCGTAGTTTGTAAACTCAGTAAACATATTGTTGTTAATAAAATAAGTGTTATTTTATAAGCATTTACTCAATCCAATAAACTAAGATCCGAGGTTATTTTATGTAAATTTAAACAAGTATGCAAAGACATACAGGTGGATCTTGTTTAAATTAATAACCTAAATGATCCGTAGTAGATGGATAAGAAGGGATACCTTATCCTGGTGATACTACGAATACAACCTGCTTTGTAGATGATACAAGTGTTGTAAAGTGCTACAAATGATTTGATCCTGGTCATTTATGTGGAGACATACAGCGGGGGTATCCTATACAAAGAGTTTGTATAAGACCAGACCACAAAATCATTAGTCTCTTTATATAACACCGTTGATAATAGAGATTTGCATTTCACTAAGATGACCATAGGTGACATGGCCTGAATCCTGAGTGAGTTGGGAACTCCTGCTCATGAAGGCGATCCTTTGATTTGTATGGGTGAGAGTGCCTAGATTGCCAACTCAAAAGGCCTACTATTTTGGGGATTCGTCTGATTGGGGAGCTAGGAATTTAGCTACACAAAATGGAATTCATTCATTCCCCGATGCAGGGGTAAGTAGATAAATTGCTCCCTTAAGGGCTGATTCCGGGTCTTGAACATAGTGGTCACACCCTCTCTTGGGAAGAGAGAACTCAATCATAGTGGGACTATGACTTATTGTTCATTAGAGGAATTAGTGGTACTTAAGGAGTTAGATATAACTACAGGGCAAAACGATAAATTGACCAAGCTATACTTACGAGCGATTTGTGAAGGGTCATCACATTGTTGACTGGTTATATCGAATGGACACAGAAATATATCTGTAGTATGAAGAGTGCAGCTGTCGGTCTTTAGTGGAGTGCCCGACAGTTAACGGATGGTGATATCGTGATTAAAGAATTTAGTCAGTTATTCACGTATAGTTCGAGCTTCAAGCTACAGGTCCATAAGCTCCCCTTGGTAGCTCAATTGGTTCAAGTTGAGAATCAGATTTTGGGTTAGTTTGAAGTGTTCAAATTAACAAGAGGGAATTCGATTACATATTTGATATAATTAAATTAATTCAATTATATTTGATATAATTAAATTAATTAAATTATATGTGATATAATTAAATTAATTAAATTATATGTGATATAATTGTTATAATGTATTTGATACATTATTTGATTTGAGGATTTAATATAAATATGATTTATATTAAATGCCATAAAATAGAAAAAGAACTATGGTTTATATGTTGCATATGATGCTATATTAAAACTATAGGTTATGAATATAATATGATAAGTTAGTTATTGTACTTATTTATAATTCATTAATTATATGAGAATTAATATTTCTTTTTCTCAATAATCGACTTGAGTGGTTGGTTATTCATGGTTTTATGGTAACTATGAGATAAAAAGGAAAATTAGTTTTTTTTAAATCATTCTATTGGATACATCTCACAAAAACACTATCAAGTAAAAACTAGTTTTACCAAACGATAGCCTTAGAGCCTAAACGATCAAACGTTGAGTTTACTATACGATAGTACTCGTTACTACATGATCGAGTATCAAGTCTACACATTAGGCTTCTTCTTCTATACGATCGTTTGATTGCATACTCGATCGTTTACTTCCTCCATCCTCTATCCAAAATCATACAGAGCCCACAACTCCCGGATTCTCACACCGAGAATACCAAGGTAATCTTGTGGTGGTGTCTTGTTCTGTTCAAGGATCGATGATCGAGTTATACTCACTGGTTATTGAGGATCTTCCAGTTGATCATTGCGTTCGTGTTGTTTGGACGTGTTGGTGATCGATTGAGGGGAATACGTGAAGAAAGGGTTTTTTAGAGGTATTATCACTCGATCCTTTGTATTTATTTTAAGAAGCATGCTGTAATTTATTCTTTAGTGCATAATCTCTTTTGTATGACTGTAAATATATGTGTTTTTTCACAATGGAATTTGGAATGATCCGCTTCCGTTCACTGGTTCTTTAATTTAGAGTTCCTTCAATTAGTATCAAAGCCAAGTTGTTATGATTTCCAAATTCCGTTGCGTATTGAATTTCGTTTACAATCTTTGTGGGTTTTATGAATTCTGCAATGCATTTAAGTGTTAAATGTGGTTGTGGATAATGTTGATGGATAATTTCGGGATAATTGCCTCTATTTAAAGCTTTCATTAAGTTTACAAAGTTAATTTGTAAGGGCCCCTGTGTTTTTGGGCATAATTAACAAGCAATCGAGTTTGTATTCAAGTTTTTGTTTTGTTTGAGACATTCGTGATGAAGCTTTAGACGCATGGAGATGTTGTTTGCTTCGAAGAAGAAGACCAATTGTTGATCGCATCGTGTGGCCAAAGCTAAACAATTGTTTAGATTTGGCTATGCGATCGTGTAGAAAAGTTCTACTCGATCATGTAGTATTATGCTAAACGATCGCATGGCTAATGCTATACGATCGAGTAAAGAGTTTACTCGATCATGTTGCGTTGTCTACTCGATTGCATAGACGCTCGGGGTAAACGATCACTGAATATATGATAGTCGACGCATGACGCGCGCACGAACCGATCATGTAGACTAGCATGCTCATTGCATAGTCACTGGCTAATCGATCACTCGATATACGATACTCGACGCTTTCTCCTCGATTGTTTAGACAATCATGTTTCATCGCATAGTCGTTGTCTACTCAATCACATGGCATGCATTGCTCGATGTGCATGGCCTTCATGCTTATCACATAGTCCAAGGTCACTCGATCATCCCTACACGATCGTTTATACTCGATAGGCATTACTCGACGATCTGAAGGAAATGCTACACGATTAAATGACGAGGCTTCGCCCGGGTGGTTCAAGACCTGGTTCGCCTGTTTAAACCGGGTGACTCGATGCTCTTTGTAATAGTTAGCTTTTCTTTCCGGTTTTGAGGCTAATTATCTCGGTCCATCAATTTTTTATTTAATGTGATGTATGTTAGTTTATATGCCATAATGTATGACATATAGTTTTAAAACCCATCATAGGTTATGCATTTATTCATGCATCATCTTTATATTATAAGTGTTATAATATAGTAGTTTGCATGATTAAATTACATTAAAGCATGCTCATGCATTATATAATATAAGAGTTATAATATATGCATGCATTAAGCATATTCATGTATCATCTTTATATTATAAGTGTTATAGTATAAGGATGTTTGTCAACATGTATGCTTAGTTCATTACAAGTTATATAAAAGTTATATATAGTAATGAATGAACATTGCATGAAGCATGACACTTAGGTTTATTTATAAAAGTTAAGAATACCTTGAGTTATAATTAATGAAATTAGAATTAAAATCAATAAGAAAGAGTTGCATGCAAACTTAGGCTTTAATCATGTTTTAAAAGAGTTTTAAAATTTGATTGAGATAGGCCTAAGCTCACAAATTTCTAATGAGATTAGAAATTAGATTAATCTTTTAAATTGGTTTAATAGGATTAAATTGATTTGAATAAAAGATTAAATTTGTAATAAATCTATCGATAAGGGACCTTTTGTCTAAGGCGGGTTCTAGCTAGGCTAGGGTATTTAAGCTGACGGAAACGAAACACCCCTACCTGGGAACCTACCTGGAAAGGTGAATTAGATAGATTTGCTACAAGCATGCAATTGTTGATTAATATTTGTTAAAGTGTTTAATGAATGTTAATCAAAGTTGTTTAACTTTCCAAACTAAGTGTTACTTTTGGACAAACTTAAACAGTCACTTAGTAAAAATAATTAGTCGTATTTTTCTATAATGGACGACTTCATGGCACCAAAGATGCGGTGATCATGAAAAGGGAGGTAGTGCCTTTCAGCGCAAAGGACATCAATGAGTTATATCAGATGAAGGATATCCCAGAGGCACCGGGTAATAAAATCATTGATGATCCCACAGAAGAATAAATGGAAGATGCGCTGAAGATATTAACGCAACCAGGTACGCAGTGGTCGGTATCTATGAAAGGCATCAGAACCCTTACGTCCAATAAACTGCTTCCGGAGGCACGACTTTGGGTGTATTTGGTGAAACGGCAACTCATCCCGACTTCTCATGACAAAACAGTTTCGAGGGATAGAGTCATGGCCACATACTGCATAGCACGCGACATTCCAATAGATGTGGGCCAATTGATTGCAAGGCAGATTCGAGGTTTTGTGGGGCATATAAGAGGCCAGTATTTCTTCCCTTGGACAGTGCCTTTCATTGGGTGTAGGTATTAAGGAAGAACCAATGCCAGAAATCCATGGCCTCACCAACGTCAAGATTTTGAGAATGCTTCTCAAAGATTCCCCTCATTGCTCTGAGCTTCCACTAAAAAGGCCCATTACCGACTTAAATGCGCCGCAGCAGCCAAAGCCCAAGAAACAGCGCAAGGTTAACAAAGGCAAGGAAAAAGTCCAAGAGCCATCACCACAAGATCAAGAACCATTGGACCCTTTACTTTTGATCATTCGCCCTCCAAGCCCTTCTACGGAACCCCTTTTCCCACTCCCTTAACATTTTACTAATCTCTTTCTTGCCCCCAATTCACCCAACACATATCCAGCAACACCATCCTCCCCTTCATTTTCACCACAATTTTCTCCTCCACCGCCGCATGTTAATGTCCCACATGATTTGGGTGAAGGAACTTCTGCCCAACCCCAAAACATTGATGGTGAAACATCGCAGGCGCAACCCACCATTGCCACCCTAACTACTGCCCTTGCTGATATGTGTTCTCTTCTATCTCATCAACATGACTTTTTCTGCCAGCGAATAACGAAATTACACGAGTGACAAGCAGAGTTGCAACGCAATGTTGCAATGACAAGGCAGGTGCTGATCAACATTCAACGCAATATCTACACGATCCACCTGAACCAAAGACAAGTGGCAGAGCGCAACCATGAGTACTTCAACTTTTTGACAGTCGATCTACATGGTCCCTGGTGTCTCCGCATTTACAACAATATCTACACTTTGAAGAAGCTTCTCGTGTTCCTCCACAAAATCCTCCTCCTAAGCCTTCTGAACCTCCTCCTC
Source organism: Benincasa hispida (assembly GCF_027475165.1). Lineage (NCBI taxonomy): Eukaryota > Viridiplantae > Streptophyta > Magnoliopsida > Cucurbitales > Cucurbitaceae > Benincasa > Benincasa hispida. Next base: position 32,600,641 of record NC_143482.1, read on the forward strand.
AATAATTCTACAAATTTTTTGTTGCAGTGATTCTTTCATTTTTAATTCATTCATTATTTCTATGTATAGAATCTATTCCTTGATTCTTTGTACATGCTCAAATTTTGTATTGCGATATTTGTAATTCTTTGTATACTTGGTTAATTTTTAATACAAATGAGTAACAATTCTTTGTATGCATTAGCCTCTTATTTATCATCCTTTGTCAATTATTGCGATGTTCTTTATCTTATATTTTGCGTTATTCATTGCGCTGCCATGATGAGTATTATGCATACCCTTAGCAACATGTCTCACACTTTGTATTTTCTGACTAACACTTAGATAATTCGTAGCAATAGCACTGCTTTACCTTTTATCCTTCAAGACTCTGCTCAACCTTCTTTTCAAAATTTTAACTAAGTGTTTTGTCTATTCTGTCCAAAACAACGCAATGGGAACCTTGCACATCTTTAAATTTAGGGGTGGGGAAGGTCTGAGTAGATGCGATCAAGCGGATGTGGTTATCATTAGAAAATGCATTCATTGACAAAAAAAACAATTCATACAAACTCCAATGTCAGCGCAAGGGAAAACCCAAACCTAATAAGAGTTAAGTCATGAAAGGAACCTGCTCGTAGTTGGATGTTCGCATGACACCCGTGGGAGCAAGCCAAAACGAAGATGGGTTTCCAAGAACGACGCAATATGAAAAGAAAGAAAAAGAAAAAAAAAAGGAAAATAAGAATATGAGAGACAACTCCTCTGACCAGCGAAAGTTAAACTTAGCTGAAAATCAAGAGTTAAAGTTGAGATTGGCACACAACCGTAGTTGGATGTTCGCATGACACCCATGGGAGCAAGCCAAAATGAAGGGTGTAACCATGATCAACAGTCTCTAATAAAATGACGCAAACTAGACCAACGCATACTGACGCACCAAGTTATTTTTGCATGAAGAGATAAACATTCTTTTCAAAACAAAAAGGGAATTTTTGAGTAAGAGATTTGTTGTATAAAAGAATAAAGTAGAGCATGTTTATGAATTATTAAAGGATAGAAGGAAATTGCGTTGTTAAGTAATGTTGTGTAGGTGGAGCATTCGGAGCAACCAATCGACGCAAAATTGAGGATAAGAACTGAACAATATTGCCTTAGTGGAAGATATGCTTGAGGACAAGCATATATCTAAATTTGGGGGTGTGATAGCTTGTAGAAATATAAGTTATTTATACTGTTTTATTTAGAGATTACGACAAAAAGAAAAGAAAGTTGCGTCGATGGTATACAAATTGGCTAAGAAATGCGAAAATTATAAAATGTCGTAAATACACCCACTAACACGATTGCAATGGTAGGATAGAATGTTTCAGTTTCTGTTTTGCAAGAAATCAGTCACCGCATGTGTTCATGGCTCCAAGATAAAATAAACAACGCATCTACGTCGCATTGCGCCCATCAATCAAGAACGAAGAGATGATCAACGCAATGACGGCGCAGGCGACAATCGGTCGAGAGCTCTAGCGATCAACACAATTTCAATCGCATGTGGTAATAAAAAACAACACTGCATACGACGATAGATCGAAGATGTGAAGAGAAACGCATTTGCGGAAGATTATGACAAATGTACAGCTTTCAATTGTGCATTTCTGACGGGTTGATTGCGTAACAGAAGGAATTTTTCATTCCGCCATTTCAAGAACTACCATAACTATATAGTGGGGGCCATAGAGTCAACGAGCCAAGCTTCACCTATAAATAGCTTCTTCAAATTCGTTGATACATATACAGATACAGATACTGATACATATAGAGGTGAGACTCTGAGCAGAGAAACCTTCCAATTCCTGTAGTTGAAGCTCTGTGCAAAGGTCAATTCTACTGGGAAAGCAAGCCTGAGAGGGAAGTTTTCCTCTCCACCACTTCCACATGCCGATAAGCATAATCTCCGTTCGAGATCTGTGTCAAGACGTTGACACTCTTTCTATATTTGTTTCTAATCTCTATTTCATCATCTGTATTCATCTTCTCTAATCTTTCATTCACAACATGTATCGAATGCTTAATTTTAGAATTAAATGTTATGATAGTCACCATTGTCATCTCTCTGTCTCTTTCCGTACATCCATAACCCATTTTCTCCATGATGTGTTCTTAATCCCCTGGGTAAATAGAAAGAATTAAGCGAGTGAGTTAATTTGCACTAAGGAAATAATTAAGTTTAGCTAAAGCATGCTCGACGGCATATTCACTTGTGAGAGCAGAAGTGAAGACGTTATTTCACCTATCGAGAGAAGGTTGGAAGAATGTGTTAAGTAAAGCGAGAAGTACTTCCAGAGATGGAAACAACCTTGCGTTCATCACGTTCATCCCTGTTTCACCATAGAGATATGGGAACGCGGCCGATCACCGAGAGGTGTACGCCAAGGGAAAGCAGAACTTTAGTTACGTCCTTAACATGATTGACAAACTTACGATGTTTTTACTCCTACTCTTTCTCTTTCTGCTTCATTCATAACGACTTGCCATCGCATACATCGATTCTTTGTACAACTTCACAGTCAGTTCTCGACCTCAATATCGTGTATCATGTATCGTGTATCGTGTATCATATTAGTTTAGGATTTATTTTATTACACATTTTTACTTTCACCGCAATTTACATTTCTGTATAAATCAACATTCTTTATTCATTATTAAAAACCGGTCGCATGTATCACATAAGTAACGCATTAACGAAAACAATCCCTGTGTTCGACCTTGGATCATTCTGAGAAACTTGCGTTAGAATTATACTTGGATTCAGTGCAAGGAAACTTGTGACACGCACTACTCCATCGCATACTACAAGCATATCATTAACAACGCATATATTTAGACATAGTATCACATAAAAATTCTCTTTATCGCAAAGAACTTGAGCGCATATTTAGCCCATCATTCATTTCACTCACAAGCCATGCTTTAGAGTAGATAAATAGATTAAATTTATGTCATCAAGTTTATGGCAACATGAACTTGAATCATTTTCATCATCAGTAGTGTCTATAAGCGATACATAACATAACACAACATAACAGTCCATTCGTATCCTTACAGAAGGCCCAATTTCACATTTTGGAAAGCATATCTGATGCATTGGCCAAAAGGTTTGAGAACATGATCATTGCACGTGAGATCATGGACTCGTTGCAAGAATTGTTTGAACGTAAGTTCTCACTTTTTAAGAAAAATGGGATTGATGACAATGGAACCAGTAGTGTCAGTTCTCAAGATAATCTCCAGTCCTTATTGAATGTCAAGAGACTAAAAGAGAAAGCAATTGTTGCTGACTCTGATGAAGTTCATCGAAGAGGATTGTCTTCTGAAATGGAACTTGAAGTTTATAATATAGGTTCTAAGACTGATCCCACTACTCTCTAAAGAAGGAAGAAATCCGAAGACGATAAATGTGATTTATTTGTCTTGGAGACGTGCTTAGTAGAGAATGATGATTCTGCCTAGATAATTGATTCAGGGGCTACTAACCACATGTGTTCTTCCCATCAAGGATTTAGTTCCTAGAAATAGTTGGAGAGTTGAAGAGTTGACTCTTAGAGTTGGTACTGGTGAGGCCATTTCAGTCTTTGCTGTAGGCAAGCTTAAGTTATTTTTTGACAAGAAACGGTATCTGTTATTGGATAATGTTTATGTAATTTCTCATATCAAGAGGAACTTAATTTCAGTTTCTTGTCTGATTGAACAAAATTATTCCATCTCCTTTTTTTAGAATAAAGTGTTTATTTTTAAGAATGGTATGAAGATTGGTTTTGGATTAATGGAAAATAACTTGTATGTACTAAGGCCATTAGTCATAAAAGCCTTGCTTAATACTGAATTGTTCAAAACAACAACTGTATAAAGACCAAGAGTTTCTCCTAAAGAAAATGCCCATCTTTGGCATCTAAGGTTAGGTTACATCAATCTCAATAGGATTGAGAAGTTGGTGAAAAGTGAACTTCTAAATGGTTTAAAAGAAAACTCTTTGCCAGTATGTAAATATTGCCTTGAAGGCAAAATGACCAAATGATCTTTTACTGGAAAAGGTTATAGAGCCAAGGAAACCTTGGAGTTTATACATTCAGACCTTTGTGGTTCGATGAGTGTAAGAGCATGAGGTGGGTATGAATATTTCATCTTTTTCATAGATGATTATTCTAGATATGGGTATCTATATCTAATACAACACAAGCCTAAAGCTCTTAAAAGTTCAAGGAGTATAAGGCTAAAGTTGAAAACTTGTTAGGTAAAGAGATAAAAACACTATGATGTGATTGTGGTAGAAAGTATATGGACTTAGAATTCTAGAACTATATGATAGAACATGGAATCATATCTCAACTCTCGGCCTCGGGTACAGCTCAGCAGAATGGTGTATCAGAAAGGAGAAACAGAACCCTGTTGGACATGGTTCGATCTATGATGAGTTATGCTCATCTTCTAGACTCGTTTTAGGGATATGCAATAGAGACTACAGCTTACATTTTGAACAATATTCCCTCAAAGAGTGTTTCTGAAACACCTTTTGAGTTATGTAGAGGCCATAAAGGTAGTCTACGCCACTTCAGGATTTGGGGATGTCCAGGCCACGTGCTTATGGCTAACCCTAAAAAGTTGGAATCTTGTTCGAAAGTTTGCCTATTTGTAGTTTACCCCAAAGAAATGAGAGGTGGATGCTTCTATGATCCAAGTGAAAATAAGGTGTTTGTATCGACAAATGCTACCTTCTTGAAAGAAGACTACATAAGGGATCATAATCCACGTATCTCCATACCATTCAGTATTAAATAAGATTTCTAATGAGACTTTGCCGATCACATTTTATTGTGATAACAGCGGTGCTATGGCAAATTCGAAGGAAACTCGGAGTCACCGAAGAGGCAAGTACATAAAACAGAAGTATGATTTGATCTAGGAGATTGTGCACCGTGGTGATGTAATTGTCACGAAGATCGCGTCGGAGCACCACGTCGTTGATCCATTTACAAAGGCTCTCATGGCTAAAGTGTAAAGAACAAATTGTATATATTTTTGTGTTAAATGAAATGTTCGTAAAAGTATGTTTGTTCTAGCAACTTCTGTTAAGAATCAAATTGTTAACAACCATTTGTAAATATTCAAATATTTAAATGGCTAAGATCAAGGTATAGAAAGTTTAAAGATTTCTAGATCTGACTGTTAACAAAGAGTTGTTGAGACAAATCAGATGCATCTTGCTCAAAGTGTTGAGAGTACTTTAATGTAGTGGGAGAAAAGTGTGCTTCCTGGCCATTATTGAGAATAAAAATGCATCCCCATATAGTTTTATTCAAAAGCACATTGTATACTAACAATATTTACAATAATTCTCCCAGCTAAAGTACTTGAGAATTACCTAGTAAGACTAGGAATACCAGATAACCTAGGGCAAGTAGGAGAAATATCGGGTATAGAGATACCGAATGGTAAAAGATGGGTATGGGATGCCCTAGTTTATTGTATTTCTCTATAAAACTCAGAATATAGGATTTTCTGAGTTTTATAGAGAATGCACCCATCGTCTACACGGCTCTAGCGCGGACCAACGTTAGAAGTTTCCTCCTTCGGCGAATGCACCCATCGATGCAAAATCCATAGGTTTTGATAGTTTCAGCGACCCACGTGGTCTAAGTAGCCTAGCAGCATCGTTTTCCCATCTTTTAGTAAGGTTCAACAACTACATATTCTATTTTGGCATGAGATTTGAGTTAACCACTTCTTAACGACTCCAAAATATAGGATTGGGCATATTCAAACACCAACGGGCAAAGATTCAGATTGTTTTGGTCAAGTTTCACTGAGTTGAGCACTCTAAATTTTTATTTTAGTTAGTTTAAGGTCCTTTATATTTGTCTCTAACACTTGAAAGCTCTTATTTGTAGATTTGGAATAGTTACAAAACCATTCAGACATTATACAACAAGATCCAAGTCCGTTTTGGTGAGTTTTAGGTGTTATAACTTTATTTAGATCCTTTCGAAGTATATTTAGATGTTGTAAATTAGTTTATAACTCATGGTTACTCTTATTTGTAGTTTAGACTTGATTCAAGGTACTTGAATTGAGATTTAAGGTTTCTTTGGATGATTATTCATTCTGAATACTTCTCGAGTCCCTGAATAGGTTCTAGAACTAAGTTCTTATTTTGGAACCTTGGTGTTATTATTTTAGGAGTCTTTTGAGTATTGAGAAACACTTTTTAAACATTGAAGTACATAGAATTCTACTGTTGGGTTTGTTTGTTTGTGTGCTAGCGTATTGCGTGATTTATTCCTATTATATCCTTGGCTAATGAGATAAGTTTGGGCTTTTGATCCAAATTATCCTCTCGTCAAGGCCCAAATAGATCGAAAAGCATGCCTATTCATCAAATGGAGATGGTTGGCCTTGACCTCATCTTTGCCCGAGGTTGAGCATGTTAGTTTGGCCCTTGGCCCAAACTCCCCTCTTCCAATGCTTAACTGGGCCCTAAGGTGTGAATTCCAGCTCGAGTTTCACCATTTTCTCAATTGGATAGTTTGGGAATTCCATAAAATCGATTATGCCCTCTAGTCCAAATCTACCTATAAGAATTATCATTTTACATTTGTTTCTATTTCTGTAATGAATATATATTATTTCTTTCTCACATTTATATACATAATTTAGTAATACTTATAATTATTGTTTATCCTTATATTAAAAAAATCATTGTTTTTTAATTAAGTAATTGTTAAAATCGTAATTTTTCTTTCGAGATAATTGTATATTGACCTAAAATGGAATATGCCACACATTTTAAAACTTAAGTTTTTTTTTACATATTGCTTATGTCACATCAATAGAAATTATTAAAACGACCTTATTATGCATGATTACTGGACTCTCGCTTCTTGCTCTCACTACTCTCACTCCTTGATCTCATTACTATACACACTCACTCTCAATCTTGTAATTATTGCTATTAAATCTTTTTAAATAAAAAGAGTGAGAGCAAAGAACAAAGAGTGAGAACGAGCGTTAGAGAAAATAGACAGAACGAGAAGTGAAGAGACCTAAACTCTAAGGAGCAAGAGGTCCCTGTAATGAAAAACAACAAAACAAAGAGAATAGAAGCTGGAAACAAGAGAGAAATATTGTACGGAGGATCCAATGATTCAACCAAGTTCTATATTACTCTTCATTAAAGTGGAAACAATTACAAGTATTTATAAGCAAATAATAAACTACCCACTTATGCACTAACCTTAAAATTCTACCACTAACTTTGAAAATCTCCCTTAATCAATTCACTAAACCATTATGCTACTATCCTTCAATTTATGATGCAATATCCTAAATAAAAGTCATTTGTTTCAATTAAAGAAAAGACTAATTTAATTAACAACTTGCAAAATAAGTTTGCACTAATTTTCAACACTCTCCCTTGGTACAAATATACGTTCAACAACACTAAGTGTAATGCAAAATTGTTCCTTCCATTCAAGAATGCCTCTAACTTCATTGTGAGGCTGAGGTCCAACTTCACAAAAATCACCCATTAAAAAATAACTAGTGATTTAATCTTACCTCACATTCAGATAAATAATTGGGTCGTGTTCTCGGTCTCAAAGACCTACGAACAATAATCTCTATTTCTTCATCTACTTTTAAACTTTCTTTAGGATTAACATTAATCCCTTTTTCATTTGATGGGTCATCAATAAAGAAAGGCAACAAGTTAACTACATATTTCTTTGAACTTGCATCCATCTGACGAAACTTCGTCAAGCACTACATATTGAAGGAAAAAAAACTTCTCTCATCTTTGGATCCATGCATCTCTATCATTTCTTGTGAGTTTCATATTCAACAAAAAGACAATATTTTACCTTTGGGTCTAATTTAGTACGTTTACTCTTCGAAACATGAGTATAAAAAATTGACCCAAAAACTCAAAGATAACTTACATGGACTTTCTGATGATATGGTATAGTATCTCAAAATGAGATATATCCGACCTCGCCCATGGAGGTAAACGGAGAATGACATGACAAGCTAACTAAATAGTTGCTATCCATAACTCCCTTTGAAGATTCTTTGCATATAGCTAAGAAGGCAGATAGAAGTAAGGTGTGCTAATTTACGTTCAACAACTTCATTCTGTTGTGGGGTGTCAGAACACATCATTTGGCACTGAATGGCATTCTCTTTGCAGTAATTCTGAAACTGATCAGACATATATTCTCCCCCATTATCTGTGCGAAGATACTTTATTGACAACATAAATTCCTTCTCCACTTACTTTTTAAACTGGATAAACTTGAAGAAAGTCTCACTTTTAGCTTCCAAAAAATACACCCAAGTGAAACGAAAAAAATCGTCCACAATGACCATAACATAATGACAACCAGAATAGCTGGGTGTTTTAGTTGGTCCTGTCAAATCTGAACGAACTAACTGCATTGCACAAGTAGATCTGTTATTTGAATTTGGGAAAGGAATATGATGTGACTTGCCAAATTGACAACTAGGGCAAACCACGTCTTGGTGTATTTCTTTAAGGAGAGGAACACTGACAAGAAGCTTTTTCATAGAAATTCTTTCTAATAATCGGTAATCAACATGGCCCAACTTAGCATGCCAAAGTGTTACACCATCATTCTGACCAAACTTTTCAACATACACATCACTTGCAAACAAACACATAGCGGGAATCTTTCTTCTTTCCAGTGAACAAAACTTCATCTTCAAAATTTTTAATATCAAAAATAATTTTCACATCATTTGGACAAAAAAGAACATACCTCTAAGAATCAACAATTTGATAAACCAAAACCAAATTCTTCTTAAACCTAAAACATGATAAACATCTTCAAGAGAAACACCATCAACATCTGATGCACTATTCTCAACATTAACATGCCCTTCTTCAATAACACAGTGTAAGAAATTGTCAATCACCACAATTACTCTTCCTCCTTGGTGAGCACATATATCATAAAGAAGAGAAACATTTTCAATTGTATGAAAAAAAAACAACCACAACCATCCAATCTGTATTGTAATCTATTAATAGGTTGGTCAATAGCTTCAATTGATAAGCATTGTTTCCATTTAACTTGCTCAGGTTGTTACTTTCTTATAGAACATTTTCTTCTGCTTCTTTGAGATCCACACGAAAAATTGGTCTAATATTACTTGATTTTCCACAACGATGACACGCCACCTTCACCTAACAATCATGTTTGATGTGTCTTAGATTTTCACACAAAACATCCTTTTAATTTGCCCTTGGAATGCCATTCAACCTTAGAATCATTACTATCATTTGAAGTGTTGGGATTGATGTCTTAATTCTCCCGGAGTCTCGTTGTTTTGGAAAGATACATATTGTTCAATGAATAAAATAAATTGATTAAATTTTCCTCCATCACATCAACTTAAATTGATTAAATTTTCCTCCATCACATCAACTTAAATTCTTTTCCTCCATCACATCAACTTAAATTGATTAAATTTTCTCTCAACCATTTAAATCCACCAACACTAAAACCCAATTAAAATTTAAACTTCAAAATCCCCCAAATATTTTGTCCATATCATAAATTGAATTCCCTTAACAAGTTAATTCAATTTTAAATTTCCAAATTTCAAAATAGACCAAAATAATTAAGATAATTAAATTAAAATTACTTGAAAATTTTGGATGCCACACTAATAAACTATCCACTAATGCACTAACCTTAAAAATCTTCCTTGATTAATTCATTAAAACATTATGCCACTATCCTCTAATTTACGAGGTATGATGCTAAATATTAGCCATTCGTTCAATAAAAGAAAAGACTAATTTAATTAATAACTTGCAAAATAAGTTTGCACTAATTTTCAACGATCCTAATCCCATACACAGTGTTCGCATTTGGTAATTTCACGCTATTAACACAAGTAGAATGACCAAAAAAAAAAAAAACATTTTTAAAAATTGGTTCAAATTTCATTTAGCCCTTTTAAAATGGTGGGTACAAAAAAACCTTTGATTTTGGATGTGTATTAGCTAAATAAATATATTGCACTCGCCATAGGAGGGAATCTGTGACTTATTAACATATATCGTAATTCACATTATATCCTATTCCTATTGCAAAGTCCTTTTCATTATTCATAATTTTTGTGAAAGATGCCATTTGATACCATCTCGAGGGTCTGAGCTTATACCTAGCCCACAAAAGGGGGAAAAACCACCAAAATTCTTAAGAATTTCGCCCTCCTTATTCATTCCCAGAGGTTTTAATTAGGGTTTTTCCCGTTCATCCAATTGGGTCTCAATTCTGTTGAATTGGCCATTCCAAACTGCTAATAATCGCACTGCTACTGCTCTGCACATAAATCTTATTGCATAATTTTTTTTCTTTTTGTTTCCAAGAAAATAAAGAAAGAATGGGTGCTCAGAGAAAGGGAGCATCAAAGGTTTCCGAGGACCCCGAGGAGCTGGCACGAGTTTCGTTGCAGGCTGTTCTCCTTGCCGATAGCTTTACCACTAAGTTTCGCCCCATAACACTTGAACGCCCCAAGGTATATTCCAGAAAACCAGAAGTGTTTCTTTGGAATCATATGTGCTATGCATTTCTTACTATGTGTTCATGATTGGCAAATAGTTTGATATTAGTTTGGAAAAGTATGTCATTTGAGGGCTGCATTCTTTTTAAATTTAAAAAAAAAAACCTGTTGTAAGCTTCTTATTGGCAATAATATCAAGTTGAATGCAATTCAAATTTTCACTTATCTATTTATTTACTTGCTGCACAAGTTTTTATAGCGGATGAGACAACTTAAAACTTGAAAGGTAGGAACTTAGTTTTGCCAATTATATACTGTATTGTCCTGCTTCATATTTTAGAAGCAATTTGCAGTGAGCTGGTTGCATAGAGATCAAGTATGAAGGCCTTAATTAAGCTAAAACGTTTTTGAAGGATTGAAAAATTGTACTATGCTTCTTGTTCCATTAATATTTTCTTCTTTTTTTTCAATCTCTAAAGGTATTATTGCCACTCGTAAATGTCCCGATGATTAATTATACCTTATCCTGGCTCGAATCGGCGGGTGTTGAAGAGGTGTTTGTATTTTGCTGTGCTAACTCGAAGCAAGTAATTGATTATTTGGAGAACTCCGAGTGGGTATCCCTACCAGACTTTGCTGTCACAACTATAGAGTCGCACAACTCCATTAGTGCTGGAGACGCCTTGCGTTTGATCTATGAAAGAAATGTGGTACGGATGTCTAGAACTGATATATGGGACTTATTTTAATACCAGCATTTTCTATAAGAACTAAATCCTGACACATGAAACAGATTTTGAGATATTGATGGATTATCCATTCCCAAATCCAAATATCCATATATTTATGGATTTTGAGCTTTTGATACATTTTGATCCTCTGTTAACTTCACCATAAACACATTTATGTATTTTCTAGTAACTCAAATCCACACTTGTTAATTTGGTTTTCTATAATTCGATATACTCATCTTATCAGTCAAGAACAAGAACAATTGTTACCTTGAAAATTTGTCCACTGAGATATTGTGATTATTGTATCTTTCCTTAGGTATCTGTATCATGAGAAGTGGTTCATTCAGTTTAAGTTTAGCATATGGCTTCAATTTGAAGTTTAACTAACTGATGCATGGTTTGAAATTTTGTGCATTTGTTTTCAAGTTTTTTAACTTTATTTTTGGCAACACTGACTGTCTTGCTACACATTGGTGTCTTTATCATAGAAAAGGATAATCATGCATTGGCACTTTTAATGCAATAAACGGAAGGTTTTGCAGGTGTATATAATGTTAAAAGTGATGTGTATATGGTGATTCCCTCTACTTTTTGGTTGTATTCTCCCTTTTGTCTTTTGTTTTTTTTGTTTCTTCTGTCTTATAGGTCTACATTTTGTAGTTGGTTAATTTTGTTGTATTTATTCTTTTTTCCTCAAAAACGAAAAGATCCGTTTCCTCCCCCCCCCCCCCCCCCCCCAGAAAGGAAAAAAATGAAAAAATGGAAAAAAAAAATGCTGTGAAGATAATGAAGACCTGAAATTTCGTAAAGATAAAAATCAACTTTCTACAGTCACTATTTCATTTACCACACTACTTTTTAAATATCATCTTAAAGTGTTTGCCAAAAGAACTGCCATAATGAGTGATTTTGCAGTTTCATGACCTTTATGAATGATTCATTGTGCTATCCAGTTTGTATAGGTTGTTTCACTCAGGTGTCTTATAATACCTCTAAATTTCCCATTTTGAAGATACATGGTGATTTTGTACTTATCACGGGAGACACCATAAGCAACATGTCACTTACGCAAGCTCTTCAAGAACACAAAGAGAGAAAGAAGAAAGATAGTAATGCTGTAATGACTATGGTTGTCAAACGGTCAAAGCCTTCTCCTATCACACACCAATCTCGGCTTGGCACCGATGAACTATTTATGGCAATTGATCACAATACGAAGCAGCTCTTGTACTATGAGGACAAGGTTGACCATTCAAAAGGAATAATACATCTTGACAAGTCATTGCTAATGGATAATCCTTCGATATCACTTCATAACGACATGCAGGTTATTTAATTTAACCTACAAGTGCTTTATCTTGTTTATTTTCAGTGTTAATGTCACATCTTGAGTTATAACTTTTCATGATAAGAAGCAAATTTCATTGCTAACAAAAAAAAAAAAAAAAAAAAACGTAACATGAAGAGGACAAGTGGTCCAAACACGAGCTAGACTGGAGGAATATTACAAATTCTCCAATTAGTCTTTTATTGGTGGGGTTTCTGTTGCATTTTGCATTGAAGGTTTGCAATTGGGTTTCCCATCCAGTGAGAGTTTCAGAAGGGTCTAAAGCATATATATATATAAACACGTCCTGGTGTGTTGGCAAAACTTCTTAAAATTTCAGATTCATCTTCACATTTCAGATTGTGTTGGACACTGACAGTCAGTTACAATAGGAATTATTGTCCATCCAGCTTCTACCTTTGTATATCTGTTAGTAATTGATAGATGCAGGGAGTGGCATCATGTCAAAAGATAAACTAGACTAAATCATATTCATGTTATGCAGGATTGTTACATAGACATATGCTCCCCAGAAGTACTCAGCTTGTTTACTGACAATTTCGACTACCAACATCTACGTCGTCATTTTGTCAAGGGCTTGCTTCTAGATGATGTACGTATTCCTTGATATGGACTGCTTACCTTTCAATAAGAATTTTAGTTTCTTTTTAATATGAATTTTAGATCTAGTAAATTAAGCTTCTTTTTGTTTTGCTAGTTTTATTTTTTTTATTTTTTTTATTTTTTAATGTTTTGCCATTATTATTAATTTTTCTTTTTGTAAGAAACCAAACCTTCATTGAAAAAAATGAATGAATACAAGAGCATAAAGAAGAAAACTCGTGTGAGCAAGAGGAACCCAAAACGAATTACAGAAAAGGACTCTAAACCAAAAGAACAAGACTGTGATCATAATTACAAAAATGCTTAGTGAATGAAGTACAAAGGGACGCATTAAACCTACCTACCTCCCAAACTTCGTCATTCAATGGAATAAGATTTCATTCATCAGTTTATTTTTCTTATAAAAGAAAGATTTGGTTGTATTATTATTATTATTTTTTATAAGAAACAATTTTATCGATAGTATGAAATTACACAAAAAAGGGGGAAAGCCCCCATCCAAGGGAGTTACAGAAAGCCTATCCATTGAATGAGAGAGGATTAAAGCTTTAGTGATGAAAGAGGGGAGAACATTTACACAAAGAAACAATGAAAAGAGCTATAACTTAAAAAACTATTAAAGTAAGCTCTTTAACTTGAAAAGTTATGTGATTCCTTTCTTGTCAAATGCTCCAACAAAAAGCTCAAACGAAGTTCATCCAGAGAAGTTGTTTTCTTCTTTTTTATAGGATGGCCTCCAAGTGAGAGAGCGGAGGTAAATCAAGGTCATTTGGGAGAGTTGTGGACTTTCCAAAAACTTTTAAAAGATAACTGGGAGAGAGCTTGTGGAGAAATTTAAAGTGAAAGTTGATAAATTGCGAGGGGCATCTCTCTCAAAAAGGGGAAGGCTGACTCTTGCCCAATCAGTTCGTAATCCCCTATTATTTCTTCTCCCTTATGCAAGCTCAGGTTAAAACCATCAACAGTTTGGAGAGAGATTTTGTGTGGGATGGTGGTTCTTGCAACCCAACTTCCCACCTTGTTAATTGGACTTGGGATCTCCTACCTACGATCTATGGTGGCCTCGGAGTCGGGTCCCTTTTTCAAAAGAATACTGCCCTCCTTATGAAATGGCTTTGGAGGTTTTGCCATTAGGAGACTGCCCCAGGGAGACGAATAATTGGTGCTATTTATGGTGACAATCTTGATTGGACTTCTAATTTGCCTAAGAAGGGAAGAAGCTTAGATTGTGGGCCGGTATTATGAAACAAAAACAATGGTTTTTCAACTTCACCGAGTTCATTATGGGTGATGGGAGATCTGCTAGATTCTGGGTCGATTGTTGGTCTGATTCTCAAACCCTTGCATAGAAGTTTCCTGACATTTATGCTTACTCCATTAGAAAAGATGTGATTGTGGATTGTTGGTGTGATTCTAGTCAAGCTTGGGACTTGGGTCTTAGAAGAAGACTTTATGAAAGAGAAATGGGTAGTGTGGTTGACATCATGCAAATCCTAAATTCTTGGGTGGTCCAGAGTAACTAGGATAACTTAAAATGGAAGATTGATGCTTTTGGTAAGTTCACTATACCTTTCTAAGGGTGCATCAAATTTCACCTTCCCTTTGGTGAAGCTTGTGTGGAAACTTACAATTCTCAAAAAAGCCATTCCTTCTTTGGTCTTTCGCTTATAGATGCTCAAACATTCGAGAAAAACTCCAAGGAAACTCCAAAATTGGGCTCTGTCTCCATCCATATGCTGCCTTTGCTCGAAAGAGGAGGAATCTCATGACCATTTATTTTTGCATTGTGGTCTCGCTGCTAAGGGCTGGTCCCGTTTGTTTAGCATCTTTGGTGTGGAGAGTTGCCTTCCCAAAATGATTGATGATTGGATGCTCGATGGGGAGATGGTTTTGCTTTTGGTGGTGAAGGGAAAATACTTTGGCAAAGTGCTACTCGTTTTCTTTTGTCGTGTCTTTGGAAGGAAAGAAACAGTAGGATCTTTGCAGATAAGTTCGTCTTTTTTCTAAACAAGGAAAAAAAAAAAAAAAAACTAAGGGTGTTGGCAAGATAGGCTAGTCTTGTTTAAAGCTGATTTTCTGAAGTTATTTGAGGAATTTTATGATAATGGAAGACTAAATCCTTGCATTAAAGAGAATTTCATTTGCTTGATCTAGAAAAAAGAGTGTTGTCCTTGTTAAAGATTTTAGACCAATTAGGCTCACTACATCAGTTTATAAAATCATTGCCAAGGTTTTAGTTGAGAGACTTAAAAAGATTATGCCATCTATCATTTCTCCTACTTGGAGCGCATTTATCGGCGGTAGACAAATACTTGATCCTATTCTCATTGCTAATAAGGTTGTGGAGGAATATCGTTCAAAAAAGAAAAGATGTTAAATAATCAAGCTTGATTTAGAAAAGGCATTTGATAGTTCCTTGAAAATGTGCTTGTTCTTGAAGGGTTTGATGATAAGTGGATAAAATGGATTAATGGTTGCATTAGAAACTCGTTGTTTTCGGTCTTCATCAATGGAAAACCTCGTGGAAGATTAAAAGCTTCAAGGGGTATTAGTCAAGTGGATCCCTTTTCCCCTCTCCTTTTCCTCTTAGTTAGTGAGGTGTCTAGTGCACTTGTTGATCTCATACATAAAAAAGGTCACTTTGAAGGTTTTGTGGTGGGGAAAGATAAAGTTCATGTATCCTTTCTCCAATTTGCAGATCACAGGCTTTTGTTTTGTGAAGATGATAATAAGATGTTGAATGCTCTCATTAATAAATTGTTCGAATGGTGTTCAAAACAAACGGTCAATTGGGAAAAATCAGCTCTTTATGGTATCGATATAGATGAAGCCAAGCTTCTGTCCACTGCTTCGAAACTGAGTTGTAAGATTGAATCTCTTCCTTTTTTGTATCTTGGGCTCCCACTTGGTGGTTATCCGAAAAAAGTATCCTTCTGGCAGCCAATTATTGATAGGATCCATAAGAAATTGGATCGTCGGAAGCGTTTTAACTGTCTCATGGTGGAAGACTCGCTTTGAACATCGCGCTACTCTCAAATCTTCCTACTTAGTACTTATTATATGTCTTTATTTGCTATACCAGTAAATGTAATTTCAGAAATAGAGAAGACTATGAGGTCTTTTTTTCGGGAAGTGCATAATGGCAGTGAAGTCAATCATTTGGTTAAATGGGATGTCGTTTCTAAATCCCAATCAAATGGAGGTCTCGTGTTTGGTGGTTTGAAGAATAGGAATTTGGTATTGTTGACCAAATGGGGCTGGAGGTATATCTTTGAGCAGGATTCTTGATGTAGTTTGGGTTTATTTGTTTAGATGGTTTGGTTTCCCCTGTTTTATGCTTGTTAGGTTCCCCTTTATGTTTGTTAGTTTGGTTTAAGTAGTTATTGTGTGGTAAACTCTTGTGAAACTTCAATGTGATTTCTGGTTGTGTTGGCTTCTATTTAAAGGCCATCCTCCTTCATTAATGAGGATGTGATTTATTTTTCTTAGAATTCTATCTCTCACCACCTTCTCTACATCAATTCTTTAAGGTGCAAAGTTGTAAAAAGTATTCATGGCAGTGGTTCGGGCAAATTTGGAAGGAGTCTTCGAAGTCCTTGGATTAATATATCCAAAGCTTGGTTGCAAGTTGGGTCTCTCTCTTCTTTCAAGCTTGGAAACGGCTGTAGAATCTGCTTTTGGCATGATACTTGGCTGGACAGTAGCTCTTTGGCATCCCTTTTTCCATGCCTTGTTAGAATTGCATCTAACCTGAAAGGCTCAATTTTTTTTTATCATTTGGATGAAGTTACGCATTCAGGTCAACATCCTTTAGGAGATTTTTAAAAGATGGACGAAGTTCTGAATTTTAGCATTAGAGGGGCTGCAAGTGGTTGACAAACCAGATTCTCGTAGCTGGAAATTGGACTCTTCAGGTCAGTTTTCTGTTAATTCCCTTCTCAAGCACTTGGCTGCCTCTACTGTGGATAAATTGTTGCATAAAGCTCTGTGGAAATCCAATTGCCCAAGGAGAGTGAATATCATCATATGGATTATGACTTATGGGGCACTCAATTGTTCTTTTGTAGTACAAAAGAAGCTCCCTTCTCACAGCTTGTTCCCTTCTATGTGCCGTCTCGGTTCCACGGCCAATGAAGATTCTCAACATCTTTTCTTTGTTTGTTGTTATTTCATGGCATTTTGGCGCAAGCTGTTTCCAACTTTCAAGCTTCAGTGGGTGTTTTGTGATGTTTTTAAGGAAAATGTGATTCAGACTCTTGTGGGTTCTTCCTTGAACCCTTGGTGTGGTCTAATGCGATCAAAGCCTGTTAGGACTCTTCTTCTTGGAAACAGAAAATCCCAACAATAACACGAATATCCAAGAAATTCACAAGGCAAACACCATTGTGATTATATATTTACTTCAAGGAAAATACAATATTATAGATAATAACTTGAACAAGATAGATGAACAGACTCTTAAGCACATTCTAGAGGGCTGGGAATCCTCTCCCAAGAGCCAAACACTCTTCTAAATTTTTCACATTTCTAGCCATACTTTCTCCCACTATTTATAACCCAAAAACCTAACAAACATAATGTCTAATTACTAGAATGTCCCTTACTACTAATCATACTAATTATCCCAATATATTCCTAATTAGAGCCTTACAAAGCTATCCTATTCGGAATTTCGTTAGAAAGGAATTAGCATATTTTTCAAGACAGGTTTCTACCTTGGTTCGAATGTTATGAAATTGCTCGTGTTAACGCTTCTTCTTGGTGCTCACTCTCCAAATTATTTGTAGACTTTTCCATTCAAGATATTTGTCTTAATTGGACCGTCTTTCCTATTAGCTTAATTTTTAGCTTGGTTTTTGTTTAGATTCAAGTGTATTTGGCAAGTTCTATTTGTTTCTACCTTTGTACTTTGAGTGTGAATCTTTCTCATTATTTCAATAAAAAGATTTGTTTTATTTAAAAAAAATGTTCGCCTTTTTTTTTTAATAATTGTTTTTGGTTTTTTGTTCAACATACAACCTCTTGGTTGTGCACAAATTGCACCAATTTCTTTTGTAATTATAGCTTTTTGATGATTGTTAACGATTGGAAGGTTCTCCTTCATTAGCTCCTTGCAGAGAGTCCTCTCAACTCCTTGCCCTTAGGTTTTTTTTTTTTTTTTTTTTTTTTTTTTTTGAATATACCTATTCTCTTTCTTATATAAAAAGAAATTATAAACATTAATTAGCGTTGAGGCTTTTTTATTTTATTTATTTTGTATGCTCTTGTACATTGTTTCACAGTCCTTAATGAAATCTTGGTTTCTTGTAATTTAGTATTATACGTTTACTGCTAATATTATTACGGACAATGATTTTCAGATCATGGGTTACAAGATTTACACACACGAAATTTACTCAAGCTATGCAGCTAGAATCGATAATTATCGAAGCTATGACACTGTTAGTAAGGACATAATACAAAGGTGGACATATCCACTGGTACCTGATGTTAAATTCTTTGGGAATTCTGCTTATAAACTTGAAAGGCAGGGAATGTATCGAGCATCAGGTAATGATTAAATGATTCATCATATTGAGTAAGTTTAGGCAAGGCTTGTTGATGTTTTTCTTCATGTTGCTCAACTTGATCAGTATTTTCTTATCCCTGATAATCTTTCCTGTACACTTAAAAGCTCATGAGCTTGTATTTTTCTTCTTTGTTGCGTTGCTTTGTGATGCTTCTGCTATACTCTTTTGCAATGTCAACAACTTCTCTTTTGAATTTGATCGCATAATTGTTTGTTCATTGAATGGTTCCATGGAACAATTTTAGCTTCTGACCATCTTGGATGAGCTTCTCTTGACTAGCTTACTTCGTGATGTCATCAGTTTCTTTTGTCTGGAAGAGCCATGTTATAAATAAATAAATAAATAAATATATATATATATATATTATTGCTTTTTATGCTTTTAAATGAGACAAGGAAATATATATTATAAAAAACAAAAGGAGAGCAATATAGCAGCCTTAGGGATGAGGAATCCCTAAGCCAAAGTGGAGGAATCAAAGAAATGGCCTCCCATCCAAGTTGTCCAACAAAATAGGTGTATTACAAAAGGGTTTGTGAAATATGAAATATGAATAGATTTATAGATTTAGCCCTTTGTCTCTCTGATTCGTCCTTCAAAAAAAGTTTATGAAGCTTCATCAATCCAATATGCTTTATGTTTAGGTTTGGCTCTCATTTTATTCAGGTCAATTTTCATGTTGGTGACATTTGGTTTGCTATATTACTCTCGATTTGGTCAAGTTTTTATGCAACTTCTTTAGAGTTGTAGCTCTCCCCTTATATATTCCTGTTATTAAGAGGTGACATTAGTTTTAAAAAAAATTGTTGACATTGGTTCTTCTTCAGAAATACTGCAGGCACGCTCTGCACAGGTTGGTCCGTTTACTGTTATTGGAGATAACAGCAAAATTGGTGGTAACACCAAAATTACGAATTCAATTATTGGGCAAGGTTGTAATATTGGATCAAATGTTACAATTGAAGGCTCTTATATATGGGACAATGTGACCATTGAAGATGGTTGTAAACTCAGTCATGCTATTGTATGTGATGGAGTTGTTATGAAGTCAGGAGCGAAACTGGAACCTGGTGTAATTTTGTCTTTCAAGGTATTGTTCCTTCTTTTTGGTTATTAATGCCGTTGAACTGATTTATAGTACTCATGAGTAAAGCACAAAAAATTATAATATCTGATAAAATTGGCCTCAGGAGTGTCAATGACTTGCACTAACGACAAAGGTATTCCTTAGATTGATAATTGACCTATAGCTGTTTAATTCTCATATTTCCTTGATGCTGGATTTTGCTATCTATTCAAACTTCTGTTTGCCCTTTTATTTTCCCCTCTCTAGTAGATAGAAGATTGCTTTTCATTTTTTGTTTTATCTCACTAGCTTCACATTTGACACCTTTTTGTGGCTTGGCTTGTAGGCTTCAATTTTTCTTAGCAAGAGTTGTTTCTTATAAAAAAAAAACTTTTTGGATATTGCAATTCATGTACTTTTCTAATCAATTTGTGCTTAAAATCTTGTTTAATTAATTTTGTAACTATGAGTTGACTTCATAAGAGTTGATTCTCTTACAAAAGAGATTTTTTTTAACAAAAAAATATTTCAAGCATCAGTCTCTTTTTATTCTCATATGAAAGTCTCATTTCATGTACAAAACAAAAGTTGCCTGCATAAAACAGCTCTGTCTTTGATGGTGTCCACCACGTTTTTGTGAGAAATGTTTAACTTTAGTCCACTTTGTAAGTTTAGAATTTCAAATGTGCCCCGTATTTTTCTACTAAGTTATTTGATTGTCGATGAGTGAATACTATAAATTATTTTCGAAAGGTTCCTAAAGAATGCATTATTGGATCTCTTATAAAAAAAAAAAAAAAAGGAAGAAGCATTGTAGAATCAATTTTCACTTTATAAATTGTTTTCATTTTGAATGACTTTGTCAAAATGGATCGATGAAATCTTCTCGTATGGTTTCGTCCACCTGTATGTATGTTGGCTTTATGTTCTAGAATCTCAAGGTGTTTCACAGTATCCTGTTCTTTTATTTTTGACTTAGTTCTGGACAAGGAAAATAAATTTATGTGCATAGGTTCAAGGTCATATAAAATTGATTATTTTAAACATGACTATGATTAGAGGTGTAGAAAGGTTTCATGTGTCGCTTTGGGCTTCAGTTTTGAAGCTTTTCTGTAATTATTCTATAGGCAACATTATGCTGAGTCGGAAACCCTTTCTTTAGGGGGTGGCTTTTGGGGGCTTGTGCTTTTGTATGCCCTTGTATTAAGTTGATTTTCATATAAAAAGAAAACATGGCTATGATTGATCAAACTTACAAGTTACAACTATGAACAAATATGTGATGTTGTTAGGTATATTCTTATATTTGATAAAATAAATGTAGCGTAATTACCCATATGGAGAAAAAAGATAAAGAAACTGTTTTGTTAGAGCCTAGAAGATTAAGAAAAAAATCATCGATTTAGATCACGTTAATGTATATTGTATACTGGTTATGTAATGTTCTACTCTTAATATATGAACTCCTCTTGTTCCTCGTTTATTGTAGCTCAACTGACTTTTTTATTTTGATATTACACAGGTTGTTGTAGGGGATCAATTTACCGTTCCATCATATTCAAAGGTATCTTTGTTTCAACAGCCAACCAATCAAGATAGCGATGAGGAGCTGGAATATGCAGATAATAGCAGTGGCATTGTAGAATGTAATAAATTACTTTAAGGCAACTTTTTGCTTTCCATTTTGAGCAAATTTTACTTTAACAGGCCCTTTAATATTCTCTTGAAGATAACAGATCCTTTCATCGAAGTAATGAAATTATGAAAGAGATAGTAAGACTAGGGAGAGAGGTGGGGGGTGGGGGTTGTTACCGGGTGGAAAGAGATTGAGAATAAATGAGAGGGTGAGTGGTAAGTTTAAGTGGTTTGCGGCCATAAGGGATTTTGCTTCATTTCTTCAATATAAGGAGACAAGGATCTTTATGTCCATCAATTCTGTCAGATTTGGGGTATAAAGATGGAGAAACAATCAAATTTCTCATAAAAAGAATGCACTTTTTGGTAAGATGATTATGATTTGACAAAAAATTTGTTGGTTCTTGGTGGTCTCTCAAAGCATTTGAAAAACTATTCTGCCATGGATATTTATTTGGAGTGGAATGCCTTTATGAACAACTTTCTCTTAAATTTCTTGATGTATTGGTAGTGACTACAAATTAATATTTTTAATCGTCTTGTTTCTCCTTTTGAACACAATCAAAGCCATTTAGTTTTGAGGTGCTGTGTGTAAAGAACTGAGGCTACTTCTTACATGGCTTTGGCGTATGCAGTTGCAGATTCAACAGACAAGTCAAATAGTGCACTAATGTCCAAATCGCTGGAGGTGCAAGGCTGGCCTGCATCTGAGGTTGGCATTTTTTGGATCTTCTAACCTGGTCATTCTTTGCATAGTCGTGTCCAAGTTTATGTTACAAAAAACAATATGCGAAAGGTGAGCTTAGAATACTAGGTGATTACAATTAATAGTGTAGATGTCTCTTTCTAAGGAAGTTATGGATGAGCAGTATGACATTTGATATGGATTCAAGGTTCATGCTTCATTTCTGATTCAGATATCCCACTGAAATTAGCAGCTTTTGGTAGTTTATGGTGTTTACATATTTGCCGCCAGAGTGGAACCTGTTGGAAGTCCATGTCCCATGGTTATATGCGAAGAGAAATTTGCTGAGATCATCCAATAGATAGAATGAAACAAACTAACTGATAGAATGAGGTTAGAGTTGGAAATCCCAAAAGTTTCTCACCAATAGAACTCCTAGACTAGACAAGTGCTAATATAACCTATTTTGATAGACATTAAGAAGAAAATTAGATCGTTCATCTGTTGTTTTGTCCTAGGGGGTTAAAAGTGCTGAGATCATCCAAAATCACATCTATTTTTGGACATTTGGATGTTTGTGTTGTGTTAAAAGAAAACATGTTCTAATGAGAAGTCTAAGGTGGATTTTGTTGTTGAGAAGAGAAACAGTTTCATTGGTAAATGAAATACAGGGCGAAGACCCCGAAACACCTACAAGGAAATTACATGAAAGTACTCTAATAGGAAATTAACGAAGAAAGGCTTAGTGTTGAAAGGGTGTTTACATTTACATCAATACATAACATGAAAAAGAATTGAATCTCTGATGCAGTCAAAGGAAGAGAAAGTATTATATATAACTTATTGATAGTTAACATTTACAGATTTGTTGTAATTTGAAAAACATTTAAGCTACCTACACGTTTGTTTTAATTAAAGAAAAAATAATCCCTCTCATTCTGCTGTTAAATCTAACTATGTTTATTAGTTCGTTTTTGTTTTCAAATAAGAATTTTTGTGTTCTTAAAATGAACTATTTTTTTTAAAGGAGGGTTGGAGGTTGGAGAGTGACTAATTCTGTGATTATTGTTTTCTTTTTCAAATTTTTTTTGTAAAATTTCTTCAACTAGGTTATATATGTTTAAATCCTTATTGTCATCTATATCTTGATTGTTTTTCTTTTTCAAACTTTTTTGTAATATCTCTTCTAATAGATTATATATGTTTAAATCCTTATTGTTTTCTATAACCCTTGTTATCAGGAATGGGAGGAATTTTTATTGGCTCGATAATGCCTTCTGACTTTTTTTAATCGAATACCATCCAACCATTTTTGTTAAAGAGAATATCGTCCTTGACTTCATTAAGTGTCAGAATAGAAAATTTACGGGCAATTGACTCTGACATTCTCTACTGTTATTCTCAGCTAGGCAAGGGAGGTCTAGGACATATTTGGTCAATTTGTGAAGGAAGTACTGAAGAAGAATGGAGGCACTCAGTTGCACCCATTCCTGCCGATAAACTTGAGAAGGTTCTGCACAAAGCAGCAGATGACGAGCTAGAGTTAACTCAAGATGCTAATATTTTACCACCTTCAGGGGAGTTGAAGTCCGACTCATATGTCTCAGATGGTGATGATAACGAAAGCTCTAGAGATGACTCCACCTACTTTGAGAAAGAGGTTAAAAGTTTTGTTTTTCTGACGTCTGGTGGCAGGGACAATCTTTTGCTTGCTTAACTTCTGTTATTTTTTATCTACAGGTTGAAGCAACGTTTCTGAGGGCTGTGCACGAAAATATTGAAGTAGCCAATGTAATTTTGGAAGTGAACTCATTGCGGTATGCTTTTATGCTTTTTGCAGTGATTTCATATCTCTTTCTCCTTTCACTTCTGTTGTGTTCTGCGCAATTTCAGTTTTACATTTTGTTCAAATGATTTTATTTATTTTTTAAAAAAAACAAAAGAAACTGCTTTCGTTAAGAAAAAAATGAAGGAATACAAGGTAAATGAAAAATTAAGTCCACAAAACCTTCTAAAGAAATGATTTCTAACTAAATAAGATGATATCTAGAGAATAATTACAAAAAGTCTTCGAGACAGAAACCCAAAGAGAAACATGGAATCTCACCAAGGACCAAACATCACTAGAGTCCTTTCTACATCTCTAAACACTTGTTCCTCTCTCCCCAAATATCCCACAACAAAGCACACACCCCGATAAGCCATAAAAAGCAGCCTTTCTCTTTGAAAGGCGAATGGAAGAGAAATTCCTTGATCGTCTCCCGAACAAGTTGATTTTATTGCATTTATGTCACTGCTGTTGGACATTTTTTCATCATCACTTTTTGATTGAAAAGTGTTCTAAAACCTTCAATAGACATTTCGTTGAATTCCTACATATGCAAGATATCTGCAAGGTTGTGCCTCTTAAAAGAAGATTAACGCTCTCTTTTTCTCAAAAAAAAAAAAAAAACAATGCTTTTCTGTTGTGAGCTTTTTACATTTGAAATCGATTCACATTTGCAAGATGCCTTTAATTTGTGCCTTGCAAGGCGCAATAGAGATTGATATTCTTTAAAAGAGAAATAAAAGTCAGATTTCCAGTCGTGGACTTTTGGATTGTGGATGCTTAAGTGACATTCGGGAGGTTGTTTGTCTCTTATTTATTAGAGATGTAATGATATAAGAACATATACCAAATCTTCTTATTCTTGATTACATTTAATGATGTAGCATAAATGCTAAAAGGAGAGAAATCTTCTAGAATCAAATCAAAATCTTTATTATTAATTAAAAGTTATCTAATACAATCGGGGACTCTCTATTTATAGAGAACTAGAAGAATCCTAAGAAGATAACTAAAAAGAAACTAAAAACTAATTGGGTAACTAAAATGTAATTAATCAAGGATTAACCATGATTAATTTGAATTTACCAAATTCTCCCAATCACATTACATCATATTCTATCCCTCCCAAAAGAAATTCGTCCTTGAGTTTAAAAAAAATGGAATGGAAATAGTGGATGAGTCATTGTTGCAAGGATGCTTCTTTCGGTGATTGCAAAATACTTTCGCAGAAAATTACCTTTTAAGGTTAGGAGCAAGCCAAAGCTTCCAAATTATTGATTCCTCCAAAGATGTTGAAAATTGGCGTAAAAAAACCTAGAAATTAATATCCTCTTCCTTGAAAAACACAAACCAAAATTGATAAATTAGTGTAGCCCAATATCCTCGAGTCACTTCTTTAAAATAGATGAGTTGGGCCTCATCGATAAAGAAAAAACCTTTGCTTGCAAATTTTCCATAATTTCTTCCTTTTGCATGTTTCTATAACAAGTCTGGATTTTCCTCCTTCGCACAATGAATCAATTGCAAACGATACATTTTTCTCAATTTCCTCCCTAGATTTTTCATTCAAAATTGATTGAACAAGCATTGAATTCGAAATGGTTTTATTGACTTCATCTCTACAGAGAATTTCTTCTTTGTTCTCAACATCTCCATCTTTGATTTTCAAATTTTCGATCGATTGTTTTTCCTCATCCAATTCAAATTGTGCAACCTCCATGTCAACCCCTTCAATTTTTTCTCTTTCCAACGCAACTTTTTCCTCAAACATTTTACCTTCTTTTTTAGACTTGTCTTCCACTTATTTTTCTTCTTTGCCTATTATGGCCTTCACACTTGAGTTCCATATCTCAATCTGTTTGTTTCATACACAAGTCTTGAATCTCTTGGTCTTTCTTTTTTGTTTGTTTCTAGTATATTTTTACACCTTGTTTGGTTGAATTTTTGTTCTTCTTGAGTGCTTAAATGTAGTTCTTTAAGGTTTTTTGGAAAATCTTGAAGAATATAATTATGCCTTTCTTGAACTTTCCTCAAAAGATCCTAAATTTCATCAATTCCCTTGCGAAAATCTTTCTGATAGATGTTTTTATTTGAATATTCCGGTTTTCTTGAAAATGTTTTGACCTCCAAATTGGTAAGGGTGATTTTTGGGTGTTCTTTGATCATAATATCTTCTTCTTCGAGCCATATTCAAGTTTTCATGATGCTCTACAAAGCCTTCATCCGAAGATTCTGAATCTTCCATCAAATATCTCGGGAATTGAACTCCAAAATCTCATTCCAAGTGTTGGTTTTCATTAATTTAATGGGATGATTAAAATGTTGGTTTCTTGTTGGAAAATCTTTAATTATTCCTTGAGGTTTTTGAAGTCTTGTCGGTTGGTTTTTTGAAAAACGGGTTTGATTGGATCGTTGAGCCCTTCTTCATATTTCATCCCAAACTGCCTTAGAAATGTCATCGGAGTCACTAGAATCACTAGAATCAAATTTCCATTATGGATAATGATAGGTTCTTCGAGAAAATCAGGTATGGGTAAAATTAGTATGAGGAATTCTTCTTTTGAATCACTTGATCAAAATTCCAGCACTGTTTTTGGAAGTGAAATTGATTTTCTTGCCCATAGCAATTGTTGTATTTTTCCTTGGACGCCTTTCTTTGGTCAGTAATAGTCCATTTTTGCAAAATCTTGAAAAATCTTTAGTTTCTTCTCTCTTTCTTGGAATTGCAAGGGTTCCCCCTAATTAGATGTGTGTTGTTTGGCAACAAGCACAACTCGCGAAACTCCCTCTTGTGATTGGTGTCGCCAAGAGTTTCCCAGTCTTCCACCGGCAGTAGTCAATCTTGGCCCAGGTGGTCGCTCTGGTACCAATTTGATGTAGCCTAGGAGATAAAAGAAGAGAAATTTCCAAGAATCAAATCAAAATCTTTATTATTAATCAAAAGTTGTCTAAATACAAGAGGGGGACTCTATTTATAAAGAGTTAGAAGAATCCTAAAAGGATAATTAAAAAGAAACTAAAAACTAATTGGGTAACTAAAATGTAATTAATCAAGGATTAACCAAGATTAATTTGAATTTACCAAATTATCCAATCATTACATCATTTAATTAAGTATAAGTTTGTTTCTGCTTCTGTACTATTAGTCAGAATGCTTTAAGGTTTTAAACTTAGGCTCAGTGTTGGTCTGCTGCATGCTTAAATTAACTTTCTCGCGACAGGTTGTCATACAATAAGGTGGCTTCAGATTGTGCAGGAGCAATATTTTATTCTCTGATGAATTTTGCCTTAGATTCTCCACATGGTTCATCTAGTAAGTGCTATGAGCTGCCTTTCCTTTTGGTATGGAAGGGTCAATGTTGAGGTCTTAATTTTATGGAAATTAAGGATAGAAATGTCAATAAAATATCGATTTTGATGGATATTTCTGTTTTTGAAAAAATTATAAAAATGAAAAAAATTCAAAAAATTATTTGAGGTAATAAATAATCATTTTACCCTTAGATAAATTCAAATGCTTATTATTAACGTTATATACACATGAGTGAAATTTTGTTGTTGTTTTTTATTTTAATGATTCTCCAATTTTTTTTCCTGGAATAATGGAGATCTTGATGTTGAATCCATGAACTGACAGAAATTTAATACCATCATAAGTAGAGTCTAATAATACCGAACTCTTTAGGATTCATGTAGTGCAGAGTGTGTTGCTATGATGATGCAAGGAGCAAGGATACATTTAGTTGAGTTTTGTGCTAACTGTCAACATCTTGTCATTTTGAATTTGCAATATGTTACTTCAAGTAATCTGCCTTGGATTAGAGCTTACAGTGTCATGCCTCGTTTTCAATGCTACCGCCATTCATCTGGAAACTGAGTTTGAAGATTACCAAAGAAATCACCTCATGAAACTCATTGGTTTAAATTTTAATAATTTGTTATAGTGCTACAACTTCCAACTACTTGTTTTCCTACGTTTAAACTTTGCATAAAAAACCATTCTAGTTCAGTTTTTATTGTATAATATAAACACAATTGGTAACTCAGTATCTCACTTAGTAGGCAGGATTTAAGCAATTTTCCATATAACATCGATTGATAAGGTAAGGGAATAAAGGATAAACTATATTAAGTTTTAATATATTTTATTAAGGAGTTAAAGAGGAACGAATTGGTTTTTTACGTAATCTTTTATAGATTAAGATAGAATGTTTGAAGTTTCTGAGGCCAAAATAGAATCCTCTAGTAATTTAAGGACCAAATCAGTTTGGATCTCCAAATTTGAGTTTTCTGCTAATACTGTAGAATTCTCTTG
Source organism: Benincasa hispida (assembly GCF_027475165.1). Taxonomy (NCBI): domain Eukaryota; kingdom Viridiplantae; phylum Streptophyta; class Magnoliopsida; order Cucurbitales; family Cucurbitaceae; genus Benincasa; species Benincasa hispida. The sequence goes on from NC_143482.1 coordinate 32,628,985, forward strand.
CGTTCTTATATTTTAATTTTAAACATCTGAATATTGTTATTTCTTATTTTCACTGCTTTAGGATATAATTACTAATATATTGATAAGAAAACTATCTTAGAAGTATTGTAGTCGTCTTTGTTTCCTTCATGTACTCTTTGTTCCCCTTTTTATTTTTATTTTTATTTATTATTTATTTTATTATTATTATTATTATTATTATTTTTAAACTGTGAAACTAATTCCATCTGTTTCAGGTGAACTACTGCAAAATACTACAAATATAATTACGAAATGGAAAAGACTTTTGAAGTACTACCTAACTGACTTGGATGAAGAGGTATTGCGACTTTTAACACGTTTAGTTGATAAACTTTACCAATATATTGTAGTTAATGCTACTGCTACCTAGTAAGTATATATCCTATGCTTTATGAAATCGTAGAAAGTAGTTAAACAAATCCGTACATCCTCTGCAGATTGAAGTGATATTAAAATTTGAAGAGATATGCCTGGAATCTGCCAAGGAATTCACTCCACATTTTACTAAGGTATTTCTATTGTTTTCTTGGGAACTGTTACGTTCTAGATGTTCGTTAGAAAGCATCTTTGAGGTTAATTACACTGGACACAGACCAACCTCTAGATAATATTAGAGGCTGAAAAGTGATATTCTATCAGGATGTGTCTGTATTTGTGAATTTGTGATCTTTTTCCTTTTAAGGTAAGCTGAATGATTTTCGTACACATTTCGTGTTCCATAGATTTTGTGGCATCTATATGACCAAGAAATCATTCAAGAAGAGGCTATTCTGAAGTGGGATGCTGAGAAAAAGGAAGCGGATGATTCGGATAAGCTTTTCGTTAAGCAGGCTGAGAAATTCATTGAAGTAAGAAACTTTTTATTTTCTATTATCTCTATTTCATTTTCAGATAGAGGAGGAACTTATTTGTATCTTTGGTTCAGTGGTTAAAAGTTGCATCAGAGGAAGAGGAAGAAGAAGAGGAAGAAGAGGAAGAATAGAAATAGTTGAATGACATCTATATAGATTAGCAAATAGCAACAGGGCAGAGTCAGTAGACTGAAGAAGTCGTTTGTTGCTGAGTTTTTCATTTTTAAACATCAAATCTTGATAGTTGCTACCTGGTTTCCCAAATGTTAAAAGGGAACTTCGTCTTTTTCATCAACTTCTATGATTGTTTTATTGTCAATGTCCTATCATAGAAAGAAAAATTTTGGGGGAAATGTTTAAATCCTATTTTGTTTGCATTTTCAAATGTTGTGTTTCGATTCCGATCTATAAAATATTTTTTTTTTGTTAAAACTTTTACATTGTACAGCAAAATATTTATCCATTTTCATCGGCTTCATATGTTGAATTTGTGATATTAGACTGTTGTTTAGAACACAAGTTGGTGTACAACCAAGCTAAAATTAAAATAAATATATAAGATTTTATACCAAAATATAACTTTTAAATTGTTTTTCATTCAATAGTTATAACTTTGATTCCCCTTCAAAAAAAAAAAAATTATAACTTTGATTTGTTTGCTATCAACTTTCAAGTTTAATGTCAAAGTGAGTTTAGGTCGATGGTAATTTGTGCGACTTTCTTTTTCTAGAAGTTGAAGGTTTGATTCTCTATCTCTGCCGGTGTTGTACTAAAAAAAATTAAATTTAATTTCTATAAGAACATAAAAGAAAAAGATGTGTTTATTTGGCATCATTTTTTTAAGTTCTAGATTTTAGGATATCTTATTTTAAGACTAAAAAGTTTGCCTGTTAGTCCTTTCTTTCATTTCTCAGGCCGGGAACTGATTAATGATTTTTTTTTTCCTAAAATGCTATAACTTATATTTTGAAATATTTAGTTTCAAATATTAAATTTATTATCTTAAAATTAGTTTTTATGGCTAGTTTGAAGTTAATGTCTCTTCTTATTTGATAACAATAACAACTGTTATTCAGGGAAAAGAAACATACATATGCTTTCAATCAAAATTTATAGAAGGAAGATTGTCGGAACACTTTTTTTTTAGATTAAATTTAAGATCTATTAAAACTTGAAAGTTGATGTGATTAAAATAGAACAAGTTCAAAAGTTCAGTGATTTGAGCTCCTTTCATACAACTTCTGAGAATAAATGGTTTTAACTTTATTTGATCTGCAACACTGAAAAGAGAAAAATAGTAATCAAGGAAGAGGATTTAAAGGGTCAGATTCTCTCAAAGCTCATCTCTTTAATATGGGAAAAAAAATAGTATTGACAGGAAAAATCACCTTTAAATAACTCTGAGCTATGATTTGTGGGCTTATAAATACCTTGATCTACCTATTTAAGTTAAAACAAGTTCATAAACCCTGTGAGCAATGTGAACTGTTCAGATTTAGTAAACATCTTCAAACTGCAGCCAAGGAGAAACTTTCTGAGTAGTAGAAAAGTCTAATGCCTATATCAAGAAGAATGTAGAATATGGGATGTTGAAAGAGTATAATAGATCCTTAGCAGAGCCTTGACGATAAACCGAAGGCGTTTAGGCTTATGATGAGAGAAAGACCATCACAACCGAACCAGTTGACTTTGCTAAAGTGACACATTTCACCGACAGGGTGGTGGACATTGAGGCTACCTAGCCATTTGTTATACTTCATCAAACGCCAGATCATGCTCACCTCCCACAACTCCACCATATCCAAGGAGCGGGTCATGATCCTCTACTACCTCAGGAAGGGGCTAGGGAATGACGATGGTAGCATTATCCAACAGGAGATAGTTGAGTGGGGATCAAGAATTCGAGTAGATTGTTTTTCCCCTTTCTCATCAGGCCGGAGTTGAGGTGTCTGAGGAAGAAGAAAGATGCAAGGCAAGCCAACTATTGACTTGCATCTAATCAAGAAGCTAATGGGTTACAATCCTTAAAGAAGGACAAGGCATCAGCCAACAAGACTACACTTCCTCCACCCTATTTTTCATTCAGCACCATTAGATGATCTACCAGTTCCAGAAGTTTCCTTGCCACCACAACCATCCTCAGGTGATGCGACCACATCACAGTTGCATAAGGTGATAGAAGCCACAATGGTGTGTGGTTGGATATATGTCAAAGCAGTTGGAACACTTCATGGCTCAGTCTAAAGCCTACAGGGCCTAAGCCAAGGCTCGTGATGAGGCATTCCAGAGATTTCTCCGCTTGATGGCTCCAAATATACTACCCGGCTGTGCCCCCTTTCCTCGAATCCTTCATGACCTCGTTGTTGAAGAAGAAGAAGATGAAACTCCCAAGACTGACTAAGGGAGCTCTCAGTTTTATCTTTTTATTGCTTTTTGTTCATTTAGGCTTAGTTTGTCTTTGCTTTGTTTTATTGTTTTTAGAGTATGTTATTATTCTTTTAATTTTTCTGGAAAAGCAAAACAATAATAACAAAAATGGATGGTCCTGTATGCTAGTCTTTTGTTGCGTAAAGTAATGTTTAACGATGATACTTAGAGCATATCTTATTCACGCATGTCGTATTGTCAAAATTTAAAGTATACAAAACCAAAAGTATCCAAGAGTATCGTTTATCCTTGTGTGCAAAACCTTCTTAGACTAGTCTTCCGCATGATCAAAGAACCTAGCCCTGATGTTTTGTAGTCTAGCCAAAATAACCGTCTTGTTTTTGCACCATTTTCATATTGACTGGACATTGCCTCCCTTAAGTTTGTGGGAGTGCTTTTACATTTCTTTTGTCATGTCACTATTATTATCAGTATGGGAATGTATTCTTACAATATATGTACATGTGCTAGGCCAATAAATTAAAAAATAAAAAAAGAAGAAGAAGAAGACGACAATCCTCCTTTTTGAGTTAGCTAAAGTAGCTAGGGGTGAGAAGGTAACCCATGCCTTCTTTTGCGTGAAACAATTGGTTTGAGAAATGAGTCTTTGCCTCAAATATGACCCTTGCTTGTAGTTAGATGTCTTTCACGTGACCCATGTAGGCAAGTTGGAACGAAGGTGAGGCTAACATTCATGATCATTTCTAGGCAAAAAAGAAAAAAGAAATAAAGCTTGTAAAATTGAAACCCTAAAGACAAGCAAAAACACAAGTTTGGGGAGGTGTATTCTCTTACTTAGGTATGGAGATTTGGTGAAACTTGTAACTCATTAGGGACTCCACCATATGTTGGCTTTTTGGTCCTTAATCTCAAATTAATTAATTTTAACCAATCACTTAATTAATGTTTTGATGATAACAAACCTGCTTTTATTCAATAATAATTTTAATGTTTTAAAGTGTCATTGTGTAGAGCTCGAAATAACAATGTCAACACTATTTGAATCACTCAAATCGGAGCTCATACGAAGAAGATATAGTCGAAGCAAGGTTAATAAAAAAAATTTAAGTGGATGACATGACAAATTTTTTCTCATCGAACTAGACCAATTGGAAGATGTCATCTGGAGCAATAAAGGAGCGGCATATGGTTGGTTTTTGAGGTTTGGATTGGTTTTAAAAAGAGAGAGAATTTAATATACTTTATGTTTGTATCTAATGATTAGTTTTGGATACATGGTATTCATTTACTTTTGGGTTTTAAAAGAAATGATTTTAAAAAATGATACATATTATTATATTATTTTTTGTTGTGTGTAACGGCTAGTTGATTCAAAAAAAGAAAAACCTCTACAATTGATTTTTTTTTCTTTTTTAAGATCTAGTAGTCCAAATTAAATATGGTTTCCAATAACTTCCCTCTCTTTTTAAACTATTCATTTTCTCTACATTTTCTCAACAATTACACATTTTTTACCATCCTCAAAGCCACTATTGTTATTCTCTCACAACACTCATTTTTTTTTTCTTTTCATCTTATTCTTAAGAGAGGAATATTGTAATGTGCGGATTTATTTATTGAATGCTCAAAATTTGTAAATACTTGTCACGTTTAATTTTGAATAAGGATCTCACCGACTCTTTTCACGGATGAGGATTCTTATTCAAAATCTCAAGAGTTGCTTGGGAAAGTGGATGTAGGTTAAGCTTGACCTAACTACTACAAAATTACCCGTGTCATTTTCTCTATCTCTCTCCTATTTAACTTTGCAATTAATTTTCTATTATAGTTTATTATATGAAATTAATTACAATATTTGTTCTTGAAGCTAATTGTTCATATTTGTATATTTTGGTTAGTAGTTCTTAAATTTCTACATTCATTCTCAATCTTGTAATCAAAATCAAAGAGGGTGCTTTAAATATTATTATTATTTTCTTTATAATTTTGGATTGATTTTTTTTTTTTCATAAAATCATTGTATAGTAAAAAGTGCATTAGTTTTCTTATTTGGGTCCACTTAGAAAGAAGTTTTCATTATTTCAAATAAACCCTATTCACCCATTGTAGGATTACCATACCGATCCTACACCATGACTATAACTAGGTTGGTTTGCAAATTGGTTAGATAATTAAGGGAAGTTGAATCAAAAGCCAAATGAAACTCTTGTGAAGATCCTTTGAGAATTGAACAATGAAGGCACTAAGGATTAAGACCTCTCTTAAAAGATGTCGACTTTATATTTGCTTCTGACTAAGCATGTAGGTTTACTTTCAGTATTCAACACATCTATATTTTGTTTGATTGAGGACAAGCAAAGACTCAATTTGGGGGTGTGATAAATGTCATAAAGTGCATATTTTTTTCCTTCCATTTTGTTACTCTGTTAAGTAAAGAATCATTTATCATGCTATTTTGACCTCATAATGTCCCAAGTAAAATGAGCCAACTAATGTCCTTTGACAATATTAAGTTATTTTGGATACTTTGGGCCAATTTATAAGCATCTATGATTTGTTTTGGTATTTTTGCAGGAAAGGTGTATGATATGCCTTCATCGTCTGCTCGATGCGACCACATTGTGTCCGAGATCGAGTCAACGCGCATTCTAACCTTTTAAATCTTGCAGGGTTTGTAGGCTCGAGCCATTTTTTAGCTCCAAATTCAGCTAGAGTCGTTGAAGGCATGAATTTTGGCCTCCATCTAACCATCTTGGTCTATAAATTGTAAATAAGTCTTTAAGGATGAACAATCTAGACCCTTTGAAAGGAAAAACCACAAAAAACACAGAGTGTGTTAGGCTTAAGAAGTTGGAAAGCCGGAGTTGAGACGTAGGAGTCGTGAACTCTACTCCTTGTTTGGCTCAAGAAGTTAGTGAGTCTCACTGCTAACAAATATCATTGTGGCCCCAGGAGTTCACAACCCCCTAGATTTCATAATTCCCTACACTTCATAACTCCTAACTTATCACTATTTCACTCTTCGCCCTAAACACCCCTAGAAATGATAGCACCGAAAATGTGCTATTTTCTTCTTCTTAATTCTAGGTCGTTACTATGTTTAATGTGTTTATTTGATGATTTTGTAGATATTGAGCATTTTGGAGGTAGAATTAGTCGTCACGAGCTATTTGAGGTTAGGAGCAATTAGGAGCTAATTTGAGCAACCAGGATTCAAAGAGATGTGAATGGATGAAAACACCCCCAGACAGAGCGTTGCAACGCTCAAACAAGCATTGAACAATGCTATAAGGTAGAAGTTGTCCATTTTGGGCGAAACAAGGTAGCGTTGCAATGTTGAATGTAGCGTTGCAATGCTACGAATATTACGACGAACGTGCACGCAAGGCAGCGTTGCAACGCTGTGATCAACCCCTATATATATATTTCTTCCCTTTGGGTCAAAAATATATGCCCACCTTCGGCCTCTAGCTGAATTTCCCCTCTCTTTTCTCTCTCATTTTGTATGTTGGGCGTTTCTTTAGTAATTTATCGACTAGATGTCGGATTGTAGCTTCTCATCCTCCATGGAAAGGTAAGATTTTGGTTTCTTAGCCTAGGGATTTGGAGAGATTTCGATTTATTGATGTATACAAACTTGTTTATGGGTTTTAAACAGAATTTACATTTATGAATTGCATAATTTTAATTGTTGATTGACGCCCAATATTTTTTTTATGTGATTCTAATACTTTGTGATTAACTTGTAATATTTGACACATATTTATAAGTTAATCCCAATGGAAACAATAGGTTCGTTAGGGAAAAGGGTCTGCTCCTATCAACCTAGAGAAAAACCATATTGATTGTTTAATTAGACGTTGGAAGTTAAACACTTATCTTAGCCTAATCCCTAAAACTTAATGTGATTCGTTAATTTATATGGACGGATTCGTTTTCTGTGCATTTTGATTAATTAGATAAATAGGACTATTGGTTGGGATTCTAATCAATTGGGCTAAGCATAAACAAGAAGTTTAAGAAATAAATTGGTTCAATGATCTAAATTCTATTGGGTGAACCCATTCCTCTAAGCTAAGATATCTTGATTAATTGCGCTTCCATCTTTTATTTCTTGCACTTTATTTTCTGCAATTTCAATTATTCATCCACACAAACCTCCTATTTATCTCTTTAATTGAAAACGAGCTTTGATGAATTAATCTTTCGCGCTTCTGTGAGGTTCAACCTCGGATTTGTCGCTTGTACTACCAGTTAATATAAGTAGTTCGCTTGGTGATTTATAAATATTATTTGCGTAGGCGCAAGTTTACGAGTGACGGTAAACTCGACCCTACTAAGAAACTCTTCAAGAACGGAATTTCTGAAAGGACTCAAATTATAGAGGACCTTTGAGCAGAAGCGGATCGTTCCAAACTCCATTGTGAAAGAACTTAAACATTTACAATCATACAAAAATGATTATGCATTAAAGATAAATTACAACATGCTTTTTAAAATACAAAGGATAGAGTGATAATACCTTTGAAGAACTCTTTCTACACATATTTCCTCTATTAAACTCGATTGCAACGATCAACCAAACTCGATCTCCCTCGAACACTAGCAATGAGTAAAACTTGATCCTCGAATAGAACTAGACACCACCACAAGATTACCTTGGTATTCTCGGTGTGAGAATCTAGGAGTTGTGGGCTCTGGCTGATTTTGGTTTGAGGGAAGGATTGAAGTGAACAAGGAAACAATAGGGTAGACGGTGACAATATCATGTAGCAAATGAAAGCCTATTGCATAGACTCGACACTCGATCGTGTAGAAAAGAGTACTATCGTATAGTAAACTCGATCCTTATTGTGTAGTCACTTGATGGTGAAAACTGATAACTCTTTTTCGTGGACTGATTAGAAAAACTAATTTTCATTTTAATCCACAATTGCCATAAAACCGTCTAACCACCAACTAAGGGTGGTTATTGGAGAAAAAAAATTAAATTATCTTACAATCAGTAAAATATAAATAAATACAATAACTAACTTATCATATTATATTTCTAACCTATAGATTTAATATTACATCATATACAATACATAAACCATAGTTCTTTTTCTTTTTTATGACATTTAATATAAATCATATTTATATCAATTCTTCTAATCATAATAATGTATCAAATACATCATATCAATTATATCATATATAATTGAATTGAATTTAATTATATCATATATAATCAAATTCTCTCTTGTTAGTTTGAATATTTCAAACTAACCCAAAAACTGATTCTCAACATGAATCCATTGAGCTACCAAGGGGACCTTATGTACCTATAGCTTAAAGCTCCAATGGTACGTGAATAACTGACTAAACGTTTTAATCAAGATATTCACCATCCGTTAACTGCCGGGCATCCCACTAAAGACCGACAGCTGTGCTCTTCGCACTATAGATATATTTCTGTGTCCATTGGATATAGCCAATCAATAGTACGATGACCTTTCACAAGTCGCTCGTAAGTATGGTTGGACCAAATTATCGTTTTGCCCCTATAGTTACATCTAACTTCTTAAGTACCATCGATTCCTCTAATGAACAATAGATCATAGTTCTATTATGACTAAACCCCTCTCGGGCCAAGAGAGGGTGTGGTACCACATTGTTCAAGCCCCAGAATCAGCCCTTAAGGAAGCAATTTATCTACTTACCCTTGTTTTGGAGAAGGAGTGAATTCCATCTTGTGTAGCTGAGTTCCCAGCTCTCTAATTAGACGAATCCCCAAAGTGATAGGCTTGTTGAGTCAACGATTTGGCCACTCTCACCCATGTAAATCAAAGAACTGCCCTTATAGGCAGAAATTTACAACTCACTCAGGATTAAGATTATGTTACCTATGGTCATCCTAGTGAAATGAAGGGAAGTGACGTAAACTAGCTTTACACCTGTTCCACAACTCCAAAGGTGTTCTGGCAATACTCTCGGAGGGAACGCAGTTCAGGATGTAAGCTGCAGTCTCTACTTCAAAACCCCAAAACGAGTCTAATAAGGGCGTAACTTATCATTGACCGAACCATGTCCAACAAGGTTCGATTTCTCCTCTCCGATACACCATTTTGCTAATATGTACCAAGTGCTGAGAGTTGAGAAACTATTCCATGTTCTATCAAATAGTTATGGAACTCTGAATCTAAAAACTCTCCACCTCGATCAGATCGAAGTGTTTTAATCGTTTACTTAATCTGTTTTCAACTTCAGCCTTGAACTCTTTGAACTTTTCAAAGGACTAAGACTTATGTTGCATTAAATAAATGTACCCATACCTCGAATAATCATCAGTAAAAGTGATGAAGTATTCATAGCTTCCCCTGGCTCGCACACTCATCGCACCACAAAGGTCTGAATGCACTAACTCTAGAGGCTCGTTGGCCCTATAACCTTTCCCAATAAAAGGCCTTTTAGTCATTTTGCCTTTAAGGCATTACTCGCACACAATAAAGAATTTTCTTCTAACTCGTTTAGAAGTCCATTCTTTACTAACATCTCAATCCTATTGAGATTAATGTTCCCTAAACGTAAGTGCCAAAGTCGGGCATTTTTTTTAGGAGAAACCTTAAGTCATTTATTTTGAGTTATGAAAGTTTTAAATATCTCTATATTATGGTGGGAATTTGTTGCTAACGGCCTTAGCACATACTGTAAGACCCTAACACTAAATCTAAAGTAGGAGGTTAAATAGAGAAGAAAAATCCTAAGTAAGGATATTGGAACAAAGGGGGGAAAACATTAAAATTATCCAAAAAGGTGACCAAAGGTCCAAACGCCTATGAAGGGCTTAAACATTTTGGACGCAAGAATGCATGGAGGATGGAAGCAAGAAGACTTGAAAAATAGCTAAGGGTTGCATACAACCAATGCAAAGGCATACATAAGCCGTGTGGACATGGGCAGGAAGCATGCGTCGAGTGAGCATGCTAGGCGTGCAACCCATGCGTCGAAGCCAATCGCACAGGCCATGCGCTAAGCACGCAGTCCATGCGTCGAGGACAAGCACACAGGCCATACGTTGATAGTGTATGCCGAGTGCCCTGCCTATGCGTCGAACGGGCAAGCCATCCTATGCATCGAAGTGCTGCCGAGTCTACCGAGCAGCCATGCGTCGATGCGCTATGCCAAGCGTAAGCCTATGCAGCGAGGCACGCTTACGTGGCCGAGCATGCTTATGCAGTCAAGTGCGCAAGCGCTTAGGCAGCACGCCCATGTGTCGATGGTTAGCGCCGTGCGTCCATGCTTAGTAGGTTGAGCAAGCACACCTAGCAAGCCATGCGTCAAGGGTGAGCGGCCACCTTATGCGTTGGTGATGGCCGACTCATGAAATGGCTAAGTGGGACTTTGATGAAGGAAAGGTGAGTTGCTATGCGTTAAGGATAAAAGGTAAGGCTAATTGATGGAAAATTTCAAAGGAAGATCACACAAAGTTCTAGTAGGAGGTGGACAAAGGAGATTTCATGCAAAAATGGAGATTTTGGCTGGCAAGTTGAGATGAGAACAACTCAAGGCTAGGCTGGGTAGACTAAGTATTGGCAGCTCAAAAGTGAGACAAATGGGAGTTGAGTTGTCACCATGGGGTGAGTTTGGAATGGCTATAAATAGAGGGGTTGGGCAAGAGGAATTTATTCATACCATCACTTAAATCTTGTGTTGAGAACATATTTAGAGAGTTACGTTTGAGTTATTAGGCTGCTAAATTGATTGGAGATCAAAAGAAACAAAGGTTGCGTTGGTGAGGCATTGAGTTAGTCAGATGCACAGCCAGCCCACACCCTGCATGCACACCTTGCAGCGCTGCGTCCATCTGCGCGCCTCGCTCGATGCATCCGCGCGCTAGCCTAGCACAGCTGCCTTCGCCGTGCGACGCATCACGCCCAGCGCAACGCACGCCCAACGCGTCAACCCCCTTTGCGGCACAACACGCCCACCCTGCCTACTGCCTAAACGCCCAGCTGCCTACCATGGTCCAAATAACCTCTAAAGAGGCTAATTTGAGGATTTTGGCTAAATTGGAATAAAGTAAGCTGGTATTTTCATTCTATAATGGTATTTTGGCTATTTTGACACTATTTATTGATATAACAAGTATTAATTGAGGAATTTCCATTGATATGGAGGAATTCTCAGGAAGGTATCCTAGAGGTGATTTTTAGTGGAAAAACTTGCTTGCGGTGAGTGTTTACTTGGTTTTATGCATTGATATGTGGATACATGCATATGTAGGTGCAAAATGCATGCTTATGATGTTATGATGTTGCCATGATATTGTTTGTGAAATTTCTATGGAAACTGAGATTATACCCGGACTACATAAGTTAGCATGCTTAATAAAAGGTGCTTGGCGGGAAAATATAGTCGGCCTCGGTCGGTGAAAAATAATAGTCGGTGACAACTGACGGGAAATATAGTCAAGTTACTTAAGCATGATTAGTGGGAAAAGAATTGTTGATGTGCACATTGGCGGGAAAAGTGGGTTATAGAAAAGTTTCCATAAAAAGTTGTTATGATTGATAATGTGTCCATGATATGAGCATGCCATATATAGCATGGAACTGGAGGATGATGATTAAATGAATGTACACATGATCATGCATAAATTATATTGGAATTATGATTATGTGATTGACTTCCCAAAAATATGTTTTGCAAAGTTATTATTATTTTAAAAGCACCACTCACTGGGCTTAGTAGCTCACATTCTTCCAAATATTTTCTTATCCCCCCCCCCCCCCAGGTAGCAAAGCGGAGCATTCAGAAAGGAGTCTACTAACCACCAACACACCAGGACTTGGTAAATTCTCAAGGCACGGCTCGGATCATGTAATAAAGAATATAGAAAATTGAACTATGTGTATGAAAGTTAGATAGAGTGTTGTAAACATGTTGATATTTTTAATAGATAGGGGGGGAGGGGGGAGGGGGAATGTTAAATTTAAATGTTGTCTTGGAATACTACTGGTGTACCCTCACGCTCCTTTCCAAGTCTTAGGGGCTAAGGCTAGGGAGGGGGTGTGACACATACAAATTGTTTTCCAGTTGAGCTGAACATATATCTACACCATTTTTCATAATAAACACTTTATTAACAGAAAAATTCAGGGTGTAATTACATTCAAGCAATGACTTTACAGAAATTAAGTTCCTCTTTAACTCGAGAACTACATACACATCATTCAAAATGATAAACCTATTCTGTAAAGTCAACCGAAGACCTCCCACTACTACAACTGAGACGACGTGCATGGTTTCAACTCGCATCGTTATCTCACCAGCACCAAGCTGCCGCTAGGAACTAATTCCCTAAAATGAAGAACATACATGGTTAGTGGCTCCATAGTCTATAATTCAGGCAGAATTATAATTCTCCACTAAACAAGTCTCCAAAACTAGTAAATCGTATTTACCTTGTTTGGCCTTCTTATTCCCAGCCAAATAACGTGGGGAGTTCTGCTTTCAGTACCCATCCTGGTTGTAGTAGAAACACTTTCCCTTGTCAACTCGCATGGTTGCCTACCCCGCGGAGCGGCAAGTTGTGGGTTAGCAGGTGCCTTCCCCTTACGACCCTTCTTTTTCTTCCACTTGCTGGTGCCGGAAGAAGAAGGTGTAGACTTAGTTTCAGAGGTCGAACCTCAGTGGAACATTTTGGAAGATGAGACAATATTTACCTCACCAACCTTCTTCTCTTTGCTTTTCAGCAAAGAATGGAAAGTCTGCAACTCATTCAGTAGAGTTATAAGGTCGTAATCAACCCTGTTCAGAACAGTGTTGCTTACAAAGTGAAGGAAGCTTTCTGGTAATGACTCTAGAATAATGCTAACTTGGCTAGCTTCATCAATGCTCGACCCGTTCATCTACGCCACGTTGAAGTGGATCATCATGTTCAGAACATGTTCACAAACAGATGTACTCTCCTTCATTTTGGAGTTGAAGATGAACTTAAGAGTGTTGTGCCTGAGCTGCACGAATGATTGTCTAAACATTCCCCTCAGGGACTCCATAATCTCGCCCGCAGTGATCATGGGCTCATGCTTCTTGGCCAAAATGTCATTAAGGTTGGCCAAGATGTACACTCGGGCCTTCTCGTTCGCTCGTGTCTAGTGCTCGTACGCCTCTCGAACATTTCGAGCGACGTTGGGAGATGGAATAAGAGGATAATCCTCCATAAGGACGAATCTTAAGTCTTCGATGATAAGTATCGTGTTTATCGTATTTTTTCAACTAGCGTAATTTTCGCCAATCAGTTTATCTGTGGCTAAAGTGATAAAGTAGCGGTTGCCATAATTTAAAAGTTGCTGAAAAAAGAACAAACTTAATAAGTTTATTTGCATTACCACTTTTAATACCAATGAAGTTTTAGAAAAATAGTCCTATTGTACCCTAAGTGACATCTATTTTACAATGATACTCCAATAAGGCAGGACAAAAGTCATCGTAGGGTGATCAAGTGCCTCTTCACTGGAATGAGATAATCTCAACCATTAGACAGAAACAAGTCCTTGTAACTGAACTAACAGTCACCACTATTCGGTCCATAATTTTGTAACCCCTCATTTTAGGCCTTAGAGTCCCTCCTGAATGCGCCCCTCATAGGGAAAAAGCAGATTTGGACAAGAGAATAAAGCAATCCTATCTATTTCTGAAGATCAGATAAAGAGTTGTGCAAATACTGCCATCCTTTAGGGAGACACGCCCAGGGTGCCTCGAGGCGATGCACGAAAACTTTATCCAACCTAATGAGAGAGACCGAGGGATATGTTATCATACGTCCCACTCCCACTTACTATGAACATTCTCTCCATTCACCTTGGTATTGACTTACCCAAATGCCATCCTATAGGGGGACACTCTTAGGGTGCTTCGAGGCCGATGATAGATCTTACGGTGTGAACTTTTTAGGGAGAAACGTGTAGAAGTAAAGTGAAGTTTCATATACCCCAATTACCTCCCACTGAATCTTCTACCTAGGTATTCATTAACTTAGTAAATCCGGCTACTGATTCTAACTAAGTGGTTGTTTAATTTGCTAAAAAACATCACTTGCTTTTTATGATTAAACAAGTTTGATTCAAGTCTCATTAAACACTTTAATAGACTATCATCAAATTTGCATGCATGCAACAAATCTATCTAATTTACCTTTCCAGATAGGTTCCCAGGTAGGGGTGCGACGTTTCCATCGACTTAAGTACCCCAGCCTAGCCAGAACCAGTCTTAGCCAAAAGGTCCCTTATAGATAGATGTGGTACATATTTAATCTTTTATTTGTCAATTTAATCCTATTAAACCGAATTAAAAGATTAAACTTAGGTATCTAATCTCATTAGAACTGTGATCTTAGGTCTATCTCAATCAAAATTTAAAACTCTTTAAAAACATGATTAAAGCCTAAGTTTTCATGCAACTCTTTCTTATTGATTTTAATTCTAATTATTATTAATTATAACACTTATAAAGAATGAAACAATCAAAACCAACCACATTGCTAAGCTAGACATCCACAAGATATTTATAACTTTTATAAATAAACCTAAGTGTCATGCTTCATGCAATGTTAATTCATTACTAATATATAACTTTTATATAACAAGTAATGAACTAAGCATACATACTAACATACATCCTTATGTTATAACATTTATAATAAAGATGATGCATGAATATGCTTTGATGCATGCATATATTATAACTCTTATATTATATGATGCATGAGCATGCTTTAATGTAATTTAATCATGTAAATTACTATATTATAACACTTATAATATACAGATGATGCATGAATTAAATGCATAACCTATGGTGGGTTTTAAAACTATATGACATACATAATGGCATATAAGTAAACATACATCACATGTACATTCAATAAAAATTGATGGACTGGGATAATATGCCTCAAAACCAAAATTTAAAAGCTAACTATTACAAAAGAATCAAGTCAACTGGTTCAAACAGGCAAACCGGGTCTTGAACCGCCCGGGCGAAGCCTCGTCACTTGATTGTGTAGCAGCTCCTTCAAATTGTCGAGTAACACACATCGAGTATAAATGATTATGTAGCGTTGATCACATGGCTAAGGACTATGCAATGAGCATGAAAGCCCACGCGATCGTGTAGCGTACATCGAGTAACGCATGCCATGCAGTCGTGCAGACAATGACTATGCGATGAGCATGATTGTCTAAACGATCAAGTAGCAAGCTTTGAGTATTGTATACCGAGTGATCATGTAGCTAGTGACTATGCGATGAGCATGCTAGCCTACACGATTGTTTAGCACGCATGCTGTGTGTCGAGTATCTTATACTCCGGATCGTTTATCCCGAGCATCTATGCGATCGAGTAGCCAACGCAACATGATCGAGTAAGCTCTTTACTCGATCGCGTAGCATTAGCTATGCGATTGTTTATCAAATACTACACGATCGAGTAAATTATTTCTACACGATCGTATAACCAAATCTAAACGATCATTTGGCTTAAGCCACACGATGCGACCAATGATTCATCTTCTCCCTCGAAGCGAACAACAAATTCTTGCATCTGAAGCTTCATCACGAACAACTCAGAAAATAACAATTTGAATACAGACTCGATTGCAAGTTAATAATGCCCAAAAAACGTAGGGGCCCTTACAAATAAACTTTTTTAGAAGTAAAGAAAGCTTTAAACAAAGGCAATTATCTTGTAAACATCCACAAACACACTTAACAGTTAAACGCATTATAGAATACTTAAAACCCACCAAAACTGTAAATGACATTCAACATAGCAATGGAATGTGGAAATCAGAATAATCTGGCTCTGATACCAATTGAAGGAACTCTAATTATAGAGGACCTTTGAATAGAAGTGGATCATTCCAAACTCCATTGTGAAAGAACTCAAACATTTACAATCATATAGAAACGATTGTGCATTAAAGATAAATTACAATATGCTTCTTAAAATACAAAGGATAAAGTGACAATACCTTTGAAGAACTCTTTCTTCACGTATTTCCCTCTATCAAACTCGAATGCAATGATCAACTCGAACTCGATCTCCCTAGAACAACAGCAACGGGTAAAACTCGATCCTTGAACAGAACTAGACACCACCACAAGATTACCTTGGTATTCTCGGTGTGAGAATTCAGGAGTTGTGGGCTTTGGTTGATTTTGGTTTGAGAGAAGGACTGGAGTGAACAAGGAAACGATCGAGTAGATGATGACAATATCGTGTAGCAAATGAAAGCCTATCGCATAAACTCGACACTTGATGCGTTATTTTATGATGTGGAATTGTGGATGAAGTGCGATGGTGAAAATGTGTTGAGCACTCAAGTTTTCTCAGTGGAATCCAAGTGTAAACCCCACTGAGTTTCCTGGTAATTCCAGGGTCGAACTCAGGGACTTGGGAAAATAGGTTGCGGTGGTAATTTTTAGGAAAACTTTGCGGTAACCAAACAAATCAATAGTTGTTGAGGTTGTTGTTTGTGGTAATGAAAATAAACAAATGCGGCGGAGTTTGAAAAGAGTTGATAAAACGGAAGATACGATGAGTATGCGGTGAAGGGGTTGAGAAGGGTTTCAGTTAACACTTCCTAGGATGCGTTCATGCTTTGCGATCATGCAACACTCATACAATAGTAAACCATCTCTTAATGCGAATGCTACGGCTTCTAATGCTAGAACGCATGCGATATATGCAATAAGTCTATAGGACCTACACATAAGTCTCTATTCTTATTTATGCGATGACGAAATGACATAAACACAAATAAGGCGACCACATAATATCATACCTATTTCTAGGGTGCATGCGATTCATGTTGGCAAACAGAGCTTATCTCTAAGTCCCTATCTCTTGTCTATGCAGTTCTAATCTTGCTCTCTTGATTCTAGATTCTAACCTAGCTCTCTCAAGTCTTAGGTTCTTTCTTTAGACTCTCTCTCGAGTATCTCTAAAGGGATGTTTGACACAACATAAAACAAGACAATCGCAAGCAATGAAAATCCTAGGTCATGTTAGCTTAATTCTTCTCAACCCATTCGACTAGTTTAGCTACTCATGCGTACTAAGAGAGTGAACAGATGTAGAATAAGAACTTCCATTGTATAAATATAAAGATGAAGTACAAAACAATGATGCAAGAATAGAATAAAGAGCCTGGCAGCAATCACTTGCTTCCCAGGCTTTTACACTGTCTTTTCTACTCGTGTTTAAAAGATAATCTCGCTCTCGCGAGAGTTGGCCCACTCTCTGCTTCTATGCCTCCGGGTTCTCTCTCGAGTTGCCCTGAATGATCTTCCGGTGTCTCAGCTCTTCTCTTGCTCCGCCTTAAAAATAAAAGAAAACTATGGACAAAGACGTGCTGAGCTGACTTAACCGAACTTTAGAATTTTTCGAACCCCTTTTCTGAAGGATACATTCGGTATTTATAGGGCTTCTGGGGTGAAAGACGGCTTCTCTCTTATGATTGCACATATGGGACGACTTTAATTCCTTGACTGATGCGCCAAATATTTGTCACCGAAAAGCTGAATGTACTTGTTATCGTTAGCGGCTGTCAATTTAATTCGGATTTGGCTATCATCAGCTTTCTGTCCCATTGTGATTAATTATGCCTTTCACCCAAATGCGCTCACTAAGTTGCGCCGGCTCTATGCGGCAATCCTTCTTGAGCAGATGTTTGTGAACATAAATCACCGTAAAGCCTTGCGGTAATACTGCGCTCGAACAATGATTTCTTGTGATCGCTCTTTCCGCCTTGCGTCAACGCATATTCTGCATAAAAATAAAAAAATCAACTGTTTCTATGCGATGAATGCATGCGACCGCAATGTAATGAACTTAATGCTTTTTTTTATCAACGCAAGCTAGCATTGTTTAAGAACTTAGCACTATGATAACGTGCATTTCTGTCCGTTATCAATGCTCGATCGTGTAGAAAAGAGTACTATCGTATAGTAAACTCGATCCTTAACGTGTAGTCACTCGATGGTGAAAACTGATAACTTTTTTTCGTGGACTGATTAGAAAAACTATTTTTCATTTTAACCCACAATTTCCATAAATCCATCTAACCACCCACTAAGGGTGGTTATTGGAGAAAAAGAAATTTAATTATCTTATCATTAATAAATTATAAATAAATACAATAACTAACTTATCATATTATATTTATAACCTATAGTTTTAATATTGCATCATATACAACACATAAACCATAGTTCTTTTTTCTCTTTTTATGGCATTTAATATAAATCATATTTATATTAATTCCTCCAATCAAATAATAATGTACCAAATACATAATCTCAATTATATCATATATAATTGAATTAATTTAATTATATTATATAATCAAATTACCTCTTGTTAATTTGAACATTTCAAACTAACCCAAAAACTGATTCTCAACATGAATCCATTGAGCTACCAAGGGGACCTTATGGACCTGTAGCTTGAAGCTCCAACGGTACGTGAATAACTAACTAAACTCTTTAATCATGATATTCACCGTACGTTAACTGTCAGGCACTCCACTAAAGTCTGACAGCTGCACTCTTTGCACTACATGTATATTTTTGTGTCCATTGGATATAACCAATCAATAGTACATGATCCATCACAAATCGTTCGTAAGTACAGCTGGGCCAAATTACCGTTTTGCCTCTGTAGTTACATATAACTTCTTAAGTACCACTGATTCCTCTAATGAACAATAGATCATAGTCCTACTATAACTAAACCCCTCTCGTCCCAAGAGAGGGTGTGGCCCCACATTGTTCAAGCCCTGAAATCAGCCCTTAAGGAAGCAATTTATCTACTTACCCCTGCTTCAGAAGAAGTGAATTCCATCTTATGTAGCTGAGTTCCCAGCTCCCTAATAAGACGAATCCTCAACGTGGTAGGCTTGTTGAGTCGACGATTTGGCCATTCTCACCCATGCAAATTAAAGAACTACCCTCATAAGCAGGAACACAACTCACTCAAGATTAAGGTCATGTTATCTATGGTCATCCTAGTGAAATGAAAGTCTTCAATTATGAACGACGTCATATAACGAGACTAAACATTTCGTGGTTTGGTCTTATATAAGCTCCTTTGTAATAGAATATCCCCGCTCGCATGTCTAAGATATGAATGATCAGGATCGGATCATTTGTAGCACTTTACAACATTTGTAACACCTATAAAGAGGGCCACACTCGTAGCGTCACCAGGATAAGGTATCCCTCCTTTATCTATATACTACATACCATTTAGGTTATCACTTAAAGAACGATCCACTTGTATGTCTCCACATACATGCTTAAGCTACAACGATAACCATGGATCTTAGTTTATTGGTTTGTGGTTAATGCAACTAAAATATCTCATATTTCATAGACTGAAGTGAATAAAATATCATATATTATAAATCACATAGTGTTTGTTCATACAAGTGTTTACAAACTATAGGATCCTACGAGATTTAGGGCATCAACCCCAACAATTTCCTCTAAAGAGAATAGTTCTTTAGGTCATCCCTACCTATGAGGACGTGCATAGAGTGAGGATTCACCTTGAGAAAGGTTGAATCCATCCTAGAGATCTTACTTTTATTCAAGGAATATTTGTTCTATTTCTCCACCATTATTTATCTATTATTTTCTATGTTCTTTTCTTTATTCCTTAGCATTCTTTTAATTGACACTTGTTATGGACATTTCATAGTTAATTTGAAGCTATTAGAAGCATAATGAAGCATTCAAGGATTCAAAGGAGAACAAAGGACGAGAATGCCCCTGGATACAGTACTGTAAACAGAATGCCTAGATGCAGTATGGTACACGCGTTGCCCTGTGGCGTCATAGTGCCATTGCATATCTCTAGAGTATAGACGTACGTGCAGATAATTCCTCTAGCCTATAGAACACAACGATGCGGTAGATCCATCGACGAGCTCTATATATACTTTCTTTTCATTTTAGGGTTGGGTGGAATGAAGAGGAGAGCTTTTGGTCAATTTTGGGAGCTCTGTGCTCGGTTTTGGCAAAAACACATGAGTTTTTTTTTTTTTTTTTTGTATTTTGGTCTGTAATGAAGATTATGGTGTTTGTATCACACCCCCTCCCGAGTTTACCTCTTTAACCCAAAAGGAGGCATGAGAACAACAAATACCACTCTTTTATGATATCTATTGCCCAACTCTACCTACTAGATCATTTTAAACAAATAAACTTGCAGCAGAATTTTAAGAAAACAACCGGAAGCATAACTCATTTTGGAAACCAGTTTATACACTTTTAATAAATTTGACAACATTAGTCCCATCCTAACTACAAACTTAATCTAGCAATTTTCTAACTCATGGCAGACCTCGACTTCTCGTAGCAACCTGGACTCTTCTGGTACCTGCAAGGAAGACATTATAGAAAAACGTGAGCCTTTAAGCCCAGTGAGTGGTAGAAACTTAATAAGTCTCTTTCAACTTATAAACATATAAGCAAAACACAACACAAGGTTACTACGTAAACCTCCATCTTGAATGAATCTGTTATCAACCTTACCTACACACACGGTAGACAGTTAAAATGATTACTCATTATAATTTCTTATTTCCCTATGTGCACATAGATCTCCCTTTTATGAGCTTAGAAGCTAGGCCCGTCGGCCCTCTGACCATCCCATGAAAGGTTCTTTCCACAGGCTTAGGAACTAGGCCTCTTGGCCTCCCAACCATCTTGTGAGATTCTGTCTCGGGCTTAGGAGCTAGGTCTGTTGACCCCTTGACCATCCTAACCACGTGTTCTCTTCATGGTTCTGACCATTTGTTCATAATACTAGCATATAATTTAATATATGCTAAAAGAATTTAAATGAGAACCACTCACTGTGATTTGTTGGAACCTTTCTCACTTCCCAAGTTCCCTGGTTTCCCTTGGCTTCCTTTTGAACCCTATTTCAGATTCATTTTAAAGCTTAAATTTCTTATTATTCTAGACCTTATTTCGAAACACTTTATTCTACAAATATGTTTAGAAATTTATTAACTTACTTAACTTAAAATTTGGCCTTCAAATCTCAACACGAGAGTTCTGAGTCTCAAGATTTCTCCACCTGGCCTGACTGTCCCCGATTATGTGAATACTTCTCGGTTTCCTTCAATTTTGACAGCCCTTCACAGAATTTCCTTATAGCATCCCTTATATAGAAACTACATTTAATTTATGAGATTTTAGCTCAAGAATCATCTGATTTTCACGAGTCGTTTGGGAGAACTCCTTGTTTGAACTTGGTGTTGCAGTTTGCCCGTAAAGCCTGAACAACACTAGCATCTTCTGTCTTTGAACTTTCTATCAAACACTCCTCCTAATTCCTTTTGAAGGGAATTTGTGTTGTGAGCTGAAGTGAAGCCTTGGGATACTATTTATAGGTGTTCATAACTCTTCCTAGCTTGACACCTCCAACTTGTTTGCATGTCTAAGTGCCTTCTTCTCATGCTGCAAGTGCCAACCCTTGCCATATTATACTGAAGTGTCCTCACCATCTTTAACCAACACAACTCCTTCAATTTGCATGTCTTCTCATGCGCCCACTTTGACTTGCATGAAATCTAAGACATCCCTTAGTTAGTCACATGTCTGGATGAGTTAGCAACTCAGCCTTGTCTTCCAAATTTTCCCTTGTCATCGCATAAACTCCTTCATGGCCGTATGCTTGCTTGAACGCATGGCTTGGCCAACGCATCACCTTTCATGCGTCATATTAACCTCAATACCATCGCATACCCTTACTTGGCCGCATATCCTTTCGCATGACTTACCTTTGGCACATACGTCCATCAAGACCAACGCATCTCCTTCATCGCATGCCACTCCCATCACCAACTCCACGCCTAACTAACCTTGTCCTATGCGCCCGTGAAGTCATTTCTAACCTCAAATGACCTTGGCGTATAATCAAACTTCATCGCATGCCTTTTACCTTTCAACATCAACGCATAGCACATCTGACGGAACTTTAAAACTAGAGGACCTTTGAGTGGAAGCGGATCGTTCCAAACTCCATTGTGAAAGAACTCAAACATTTACAATCATATAGAAACACTTATGCATTAAAGATAAATTACAATATGCTTCTTATCAAAACAAAGAATAAAGTGACAATACCTTTGAAGAAGTCTTTTTTCATGTGTGTCCCTCGATCAAACTCGAATGCAACAATCGACTCAAACTTCCTCGAACACCGGCGAGTAAAACTTGATCTGCGATCAGAACTAGACACCACTACAAGATTACCTTGTCCTGGTGTAAGAATCCAGGAGTTGTGGGCTCTGGCTTATTTTGGATAGAGGGATAGAGGAATGGAGGAGGAGGAGACTATCGAGTATTGGACAGAAAGATCATGTAACAAATGAAAGTCTATCGCATAGACTCGACGCTTAATCGTTTAGAAACGAGTACTATCATATAGTAAACTCGATGCGATCGTTTAGTCTCTCGATTAATAATCTGATTACTTGTTTTGTGTAGTGAATTTTGAAAAATTCTTTTTCATTTTATCCAGTCTGCCATAATAACTGTGTATAGCCACAAACTAAGGTCGGTTATTTAGAAAAAGAAATATCAATTATCATATAATTAACAAATCATAAATAAATACAATAACTAACTTATCATATTATATTTATAACCTATAGTTTTAATATTGCATCATATGCAACATTTAAACCTTAGTTCTTTTTCTATTTTATGGCATTTAATATAAATCATATTTATATTAATTCCTCTAATCAAATAATAATGTATCAAATACATCATCTCAATTATATCATATATAATTAAATCAATTTAATTATATCATATATAATCAAATACCTCTTGTTAATTTGAATATTTCAAATTAAACCAAAAAATGATTCTCAACTTGAATCCACTAAGCTACTAAGGAGACCTTATGGATCTGTAGCTTGAAACTCCAACGGTACGTGAATAACTGACTAAACTCTTTATTCACGATATCCATTATCTATTAACTATCGGGTACTCCACTAAAGGCCAACAACTGCACTCTTCGCACTACAGATATATTTTTGTGTCCATTGGATATAACCAATCAACAGTATGATGACCCTTCACAAATCGCTCGTAAGTACAGCTGAACCAAATTACTATTTTGCCCTGGTAGTTACATCTAACTGCTTAAGTACCACTGATTCCTCTAATAAACAATAGATCATAGTTCTACTATGACTAAACTCTTCTCGGGCCAAGAGAAGGTGTGACACACATTGTTCAAGCCCCGGAATAAGCCTTTAAGGGAGCAATTTATCCACTTACCCCTGCTTCGGAGAATGAGTGAATTCCATCTTGTGTAGTTGAGTTCCCAGCTCCTCAATCAGATAAATCCCTAAAGTGGTAGGTTTGTTCAGTCGGTGATCTGGCCACTCTCACCCATGCAAATCAAAGAACCGCCCTCATAGGTAGGAGGTCACAACTCACTCAGGATTAAGGTCATGTTACCTATGGCCATCCTAGTGAAATGAAAGTCTCAATTATGAATGGCGTTATACAAAATCCTTCGTATAGAATATCCCCGCTCGCATACCTAATACATGAATGATCAAGATCAGATCATTTGTAGCACTTTACAACATTTTTAACAGTTACAAAGCAGGCCACATTCGTAGTGTTACAAGGATAAGGTATCCCTCATTTATCCATATACTACAGACCATTTAGGTTATTACTTAAAGCACGATCCACTTGTATGTCTCCACTTACATGCTTAAGCTACAATGATAACTATGGATCTTAGTTTATTGGTTTGTGGTTAATGCAACTAGAATATCTCATATTTTATATATTGAAATTTTATATACTGAAGTAAATAAAATATCATATATTATAAATTACAAAATGTTTGTTCATACAAGTGTTTACAAATTACAGGACCCTACGAGATTTTGGGCATCAACCCCAACAATATCATCAGTGCATGACAAAGCTTATTAACGCATGACTAGGCCTCTTCAACGCATAGCTAGTCTTGACCACCACACTCTTGGCCAACAATGCCATGCATCCAACATATCTCTCATTCCCCGCCTAGTCATATGCGTCCAACTAGCTTCTTAAGACCAATGCATAATCCAAATGACCGCATTCTCCTTCACATGCTTAGCCTTATGATTAGTGCATACTTCATAGGCCGATGCATGGTCTTATAGGCTTTGGCATCGCATGGGTATCGCATGGTCTTGTCAACGCACATTGCATACCTCATCGCACGCTTCCTAACTTCATTGCATAGATCCAACACACATCGTATGTCCATCAGTCGCAAGTTCCAACACACATCGCATGCCCAGTGCCTTGCGCTTATCTCCGTGTAGTCCCGCGTGCAACCATGCGTTCACCCTCGTGCAATGCCCCAACGCCCAGTGCCTACACTTTTACGCAATCGAGCCCTTCTTTGCTCGCGCCTAGCCCATACTCATTGCACGACGACCTTTACCTCGATGACATTTGGTAAATACTCGATGTTGCCTTAATTTACTCAATGCTTGGCCCTTCAACACCTAGGCTACTTCCACGCTTGGCCACCATTCCCACGGTTAATACTTAGCCATCAAACATGCTCACCTAACCTCCAAGTCCTTGTGTACCGCAAGCCTTTTTTTAGCGTATGACACACCCTTTCGGCCAACTCCTTAGCCTAGGGCATGCCTCGCATGCCAACACCCATACCATCTGCCCTTCATGGTTTTGCCAAGCACCACACCCATCACTTAGTGTTTTTGGCCGCACACTCCACCTAACGCATGGCGCCCCTGTGCATCCACCATTTAGCCAACAAAACACCTTCTTGGTGCTCGCCTAACCTCTAATGCCAAGACCAACGCCTATTTGTGCCACATACCAACGCCCCACGGCTTGGCCTTACACAACCTCTATAAGCCTTGGTCGCCACACACACACAATGCCTCAAGCGTCAATGCTTCTTAACACCAACGCATACCTACTTTTGGCTTCTATACTTAGCCAATTTTTCACTTGCTAAGGCTAACAAAAAAGCCACCCGAGAGTCCTATTTCAACACTTAGAATTTTCTTCTTCCTTTTTTTTTTTTTCTAACTTTTTCCTATAAAATTAATTTATACCTTGTTTATCACCCTAATTACTTGTTTAAGTAGGGAAAATGGGATTCGGGTTTCACAGTTCGAGTTTGTTGGGCACTTTTTATTTATGGGTTTAATAAGATTTTGATGGAATGTTTATGAGTTTCTCTGATTTCTTCTTGTTTTCTACTCTTTGCTTGAATCCATGTGCAATGAATGTTTGATTAATATGACAGATTAATCGTCTCAAAGCATAGGTTGTACATATATATTATGTATATTGGGTTCGTAACGAAGACATGCTTACTTTGAGTAGTAAGTAGGTTGAGTTATAATTATTGATGGATCTCTAACGTTACCAAAATCCCGAGTAACGAATAGATAACAAGATTTAAGGAATAGAAAATGTTAGATCCGACTTGTAGTTTAATCTAATGTTCTAGTCAAATTAAAAGCTTGATGCAATTAACTAGTTGTATGCCCACTATTTAGTTAATTTAGAAATTGATATTGCATTACAAGTTGATTTTCTATTAAGGGAATCTGACCAGCATTACTGGATCAGTCCATTAAGCTTGTTAATTGGATAACCCAAAGTCTTATGATAAATCGATGAACTAATCCATAAATAGCCCAATGGTCGCTTGAAGGTAATCTCGTGTTAACCCTCTTCAATTCTTCTTACTTTCCACATTTATTTCTTTCCATAGACAAATTTACCTCAGAGAGAATTTATCATAGGCTCCTTGTGATTCGTGCTGATCTTGCTACTAAAACTACCTAGTAGTGAAAGTTCTTGATAATGTATTCAATCAATTGAAGGCCTTGACAACCTTCGGTCTGTCAAATAGACGTTGTTGTTGGGGAGCCAATTAATTTATATTTGTTAAATGTAACTTTTAGAACCCTAAAAAGTTTTTTTTTTTTTTTTTTTTTTTTTTTGTGTGTTTACTTGTTCTAATATGGCAAAAAACGCCCTTCGTGTATACTATACATTGTGTATAAGGTAAATCATTCAATGAGACGAAGAGACTACAGAGTTTAATGAGCTTAAGAGTGATATTTCTGAGCTAACCTCTAATTTTCGAGATTTTGCTGTTAGGCAACTGTGGGATATGGAGGCATGTAGAGTTTGTTCACTTCAAGGTCACACTTCTGAAGCATGTCCTTAACTACAGTGTACCTTCGTGCGTGATGCCTGCCCCTCATGGAAGTTGAGTAGCCCATTCTTCATGCCTGATGGTCCTTGCTATTTTGGATGAGAAGCTCCTTCTTGCATAAGCTACGAAGGGCAAGTTGAGTAGCTGATTCCTCAAGCTCCAAGCCAAGGTATGACGTTGGAAGATATGATTCGTGATCTTGTTAATAGTTCTCTTGAGTTTCAGTAGGAAACCTAAGCCTAGCTACAAGACATGGTTGACCAAGTCATCCAGCTGGTGAAATCAATGTAGAAGTTGGAGAGTCTATCAAAGCTTTCCATCGTCAATACTACTGACTAGAGGAATTTTATCCTTTTAGTGATGACGAGTTGGCGTACTCCTTGTCGTGCCAAGAACAAGTATGTGAGGTTAAAGATGGGCCCGAACTTCATCTCGAGGAGCCTCAGGTGATAAAGTTAGAGGCTGCAAAGTCTATCCCTATTTTTCCCTTTGGTATCTCTTTAAATTTTGAATATTGCTCGTCCAATCCCCACATGTTTATTGAGTATTTTATTTCTACTGAGTTAGTTGAGTTCTTTTTTTTTTTTTTTTTTTTAATTTTCTTTTCCAAAAATGGAAAAAAATTCAAAATCAAGCTAACTATTTACAAATATAGTAAAATTCGTAAAATTGCTATAATTTGACAAATTAAATTATTTTTATTTATAAATTTCGATTTTGTCCTCCCACCTCTTGCAACCCAATAAGCCCTAAAAATCGAACATAAATCGATCAAAATTAATCAGAAGAAGGAATTAATTTCATGACATCTAATCACAATACCCTAAGGAGTTAATAACGAGATGCCAAATGTCATTGAAAGTAAAAGAGAGAGACTCTGGATATTTGCCAATGAAATAGAGCTTGCCTTTCCATGTCAGTGATGGATATTGGATATGTTGAAATAAGTCTCCAACTATTATTAGAATACTAGAAGTTGTTAGTTTGAATAAGTCTCCTAGTTTTCTTAGAATATATATATATATATACACACACACTTTAGCAAGCATTCTCTTTTCTAACATTCTGGTATCAAAGTCTTTTGTAGGCTTGATAAAGCTTTTTTGTAGCTAGCTAAACTGTAAGAGAGACAGAGAAATGATGACAGTAGAAAATACATATGTGCAACCTTCACTTCCTAAGTTATGGCAAATATGATCATTGGACAATGTTGATAAAAAGTTTTTTTACGTTCAAAGGAATATTGGAGCTTAGTAGAAACTGGAATTTCAGTTGCACTAATTGAAACGACAATAATTAGGTACAACAATATCAAATTGACGAATAGAAACTTGAGGACATGAAAACGAAGAATGATCTTTTTTCAAGCCTTAGATCGTTCCATTCCCGAATTATTTCTCAAGGATGCATCCAAGGACATATAGGGCTTTGTTAAGAAGAAATACCAAGGTTCGATGCGATTTAAGCGAGCTTAATTATAGGCATTGAGGAAGGATTTTGAGATATTCCACATGAAAGCGAGAGATACCCTAAATGATTATTTTGCGTGTAATAGTAATCAGATTGCGTATATAATTCTATCAGAGTCTATTAATAACATAGTTTTATAAACAAAAGTCATATACTTATAATTCTATTAGTCATACTTCTATATACTTCTATATAGTATATCAGCATCTGATAAACTTCTATATACTTCTATTAGAGTCTACAGTAATAAGTATGTCAATGATAGACGTCTATCATTGTCTAGAAGTAATAGAAATAGAATTAATGATAGACTTTTTTATCATTGTTTAGACTTTTATCACTTATAAATAATAAACTAATAAAAAGTGAGAGTCTATTTATGATATCATCAATGATATAGAATGATAGAAGTCCATCACTAATCTACTCTTCATTCTATTACTTCTATTGTTCATAGACTTTTATTTGTTACTTAAAGTCTATCGGTAATTGTAGTCGATATAGTTGAAACAACAAACAAAAAAAAGAAAAAAAGAAAAAAAGAAGAAAATAACAGTGATAGGCTTCTATATATATTTATCAGACATAAATAATCATATATCATTGACATCAATATATAGAAGTTATCAGATGTAACAACCGCATATTATATCAAAATATATCAAAGTTTATCAACGATAGACAGTTATAGAAGTTTATCACTATCTATGATTGAAATCAAGAATTTTGTGTCTCAAACATTTTCGTGTGTGATTTTTTTAGACATTTTCTATGGGTTGAAGTAAATTTTACTATTTTTAAAATTAGTTTTAAGTTCTTTTTGTTTTTTGGACATTTTCTATGGGTTGAAAGTAAATTTTGCTATATTTGCCATTAGTGGTAAGTTTTGCTATTTTTATAATATTTTATCTTCATTTTGCTATATATGCAAAAAGCCCTATTATTAATATAAAGGTTTTGAACTTATCTAAAAAAGATGAAATGTGTATTTGTTAATTTAGGTCCCTATTGACAACTATTTAATTCTTAGCTTTTTGTTTTTAAAATTTAAGTCTATAAATATTACTTCCACCTCTAAGTTTATTTTTTTGTATCTATTTTTTACCAATAGTTTAAAAAATCAAGATAAATTTTAAAAACTAAAAAAAAAATAACTTTTTTATTTTGTTTTCAAAATTTGGCTAAAAATTTAATATTATACTTAAAAAGATGCAAATTATTGTAAAAAAAGAGAGAAAATATGTTTAATTTAAAAAAATTAAAAACAAAAAATGAAATGGTTATCAAACCTACCTTAAAATTTTTAGTGATTCGTTTACGTTTTAATAATTTTCAAAAATATCTATTGATATCGATATTCTATGATACTTCACTAGGCATTTCAGTAAAATTAATTAAAAGGAATATTTTTTTTAGGATGTTTGTGCACGAGCAATTTTTATTGAGTAACAATATAAAATCAATATATATATATATATATATTTTGTTTACACAATTTAACATGACGCCCATGGAAATGACGATATAGCGTGGCATTTCTGCGTACAGTTAGGCATTTAGACCATTCGTATTCTCCAATTTCACCTTCCAAATACCGAAAGCCAAAAAACCCATCTTGAAATTCCTTTATTTTATTTTTATGTATTCCGACATTTATGATCGTCTCCAAAACCTTCCTAAAACCCCACCACTTCTTCTTCTTCTAACCTCCAACTGTTCATTCTCATTCTCAAACCCAATCAATCTCTTCCCCTTCTGATTCATGTCAAACCCCCTAAAGCTCTTGCAAACCAATGCCTCTAACCCCAAACTCTGGATCCTGATCGGGGTCGGCGTAGCCGGAGTCGTAATTTTAGCAGAGACTCGAAGGAGGGGAAGAAATGGCAAAGTTTTGCTGAGAGAGGACTTCGGTGCTTTCATCCATCGTTTTGAGCTACAACCTTTCCCTCAGCCTCCGCCGCCTGCCGCCAGACTGCCCCTGGCCGGCCTCACTTTCGCCGTCAAGGATGTGTTCGTACTCTTCCTTTTCTCTCTCTCCGATGTTTGCATCCATATTCAGATTGAAAATTGTGATTTCTTGGTTCTTATTCTTATGTGGGTTGGTGTTTTTTTTATCGTTTGTTTTCATGGGGTTCTTTAGATTCGACGTGAAGGACTATGTGACGGGGTTTGGCAATCCGGACTGGAAGAGAACTCATGATGTTGCTGAGACGACTGATGGGGTGGTGACTCTTCTGCTCAAGAATGGGGCTGCTTGTGTTGGAAAGACTGTTATGGATGAATTCGGTTTTGGGTAAGCCTCTGTTCATGTTCTATGAGTTTACTTATTTGCCAATGTTTTTTTTCTTTTGTTGAGGTGTTGTTTGATTGTTAATTAAGGATTACTGGGGAGAACAAGCAATATGGAACTCCTACCAATCCAAAGTTGTCATCATTTGTACCTGGAGGTTCTTCTAGTGGGTCTTCTGTGGCAGTTGCAGGAGAGCTTGTTGACTTTGCTCTTGGTTAGTGTAGTTTCTATTTGTTTTCATGATGTATTGCTACATTTTGGGTGGATAGGCAATCTTATATGCAAGGTGTTTTTATGATCATTTGGCTGAGTGCTTGGATGGGATATTTGAGTCATTTGACATTTGCTATATATATTGTTTTACGAGGTCATCTTAGCAGGGTGTATTTTTTTCCCCTTTAACTAAAAAAACTTGGTTGATCAACATATAAGAATCGACATGTTGACATTTCCAAAAAAGGAAAAAAAAAAAGGAAAAGAAAGAAAAAAAGAAAAAAAAGAGAATCAACATATTCTAGCCTCGCAGGATATGGTGTTAGGGCCTATGCAGTGTACTTTATGTAAAACTAAAAGAACATTAACCTTCCAAGTCTGTTTCTGTTTATTGGTAATTAATGGGTATATATGATGATACTCACCAGTCTAGTAAGATTCAATTTGATCTCATAATGATGTAATTTCTTATTGTATAATGTTTTAGGCACTGATACGGTTGGCTGTGTCAGAATTCCAGCTTCATTTTGTGGTATATTTGCATTTCGGCCCTCACATGGAGTTGTACCAATGAATAGAGTTTTGTCGAATGCCCCGAGCTTGGATACTGTTGGTAAGTTGGTACATCGATTAAATATTAATCCTTTGACTTTTCTTTTCATTTTCTATTATGGGCTTTCTTCATTTTCTATTATGGGCTTTTCATTCATGTTTATGTTGTGTGGCATTGTTAAGGATGGTTTGCTCGTGATCCATCTATTCTACATCGTGTTGGGCATATTCTACTTAAACTGAATTCAGTAGAACCTCGAAGGATGCGCCGCCTTGTTTTTGCTGATGATCTATTTCAGCTTTCCAAAGTTCCTTTGCAAAAGACTGTTCATGTTGTTGAAAAAGCAATAGAAAATCTATCTGGCTGTAAGTTTCATGACCGTTCACCGATATTTTCTGTTGATGCTTTCAGTTATTACCTTTAAGATTTTTTTTTTTGGGTGATGATGATTCTTAACAGCACAAAGAAGTACGGAATGTCTCTGCAATGTTAAATGTAGCTTTTTGTTTCTGCAGATCAGTCTCCAAAACACATGAACTTTGGTCAGTACTTCGCTTCTAATGTCCCCAGTCTGAAAGGGTTCCTTAATCAATCACCAAACTTGCAAAAAGGAATTTCTATTTTAAAAGCTCTCTCTTCTGTTATGATTTTATTACAGAGGTAAGAACAGGTGATCCTGACTACCTAATTTTTCACTCTTCGTCTCAGCTACTTATGTTTAAAAACCTCGAGGCAATTTATAGAGTATGGACTAAGAAATATATATATGCAGGTTTATTATCCCACTATTTCTTTTTAATAAGATTGTTACCACCACATATCATGAAGCACACACAATGGATGCTGCTTGGCTTCCGACCTCATACTATTGAGGGTGACCGTCCTCTTATGCATGCATGCACCACAGTGAAATCAAAATTTGTAATTATTTATTTATTTGTTTATTTTTTTCATTTTAATCTTTAGTTTATTTTATTACCTATAGATAACTACATTTTTCTTGTGGCAAACAGAAACTATCTCATTGACATGACGGAAATAGCTACAATCCTCTTTGCATTTTTATATTCCACCTATGACCTCCTTTTGATATAAACTGTAATTAATGTATTTGAGTATGATTAAGTGTTTTTGAATAAAGAGGAACAATGCAAAGTTTACTTGATGAAATGTGTATGTTCATGCATTGCACCTAAAATTGTGCACATAATTCATGTCAAATGACGTGTTAATTTGCCATGGAAATTTGTTGCATGAAATTAAGTGATCCATTATAATTTCTCAAAATTTAGGAGAGAGCCGTGAGGTGAGAGATTGCTACAATAGGATGAACCTTGTCACTCCTTATTTTTGACCACTAAAATTATTAGGCTTCTCCATATTCCTTCGATATGTCTGTGGTGGTGCTGTGTACATTATGTATGGAATGTTCAATACCAAATAGTAGTAGAATGCACATCTTGTTTTTGGTGTACCAGTCAGGTCATCTGATGGAATATTGGAAGTGCCCTATGCAATGTCTATATCATATCGACCTAGTATGGAGGACTGTTCGGATTCCTCAATGTGACATTTTCTTTTACTGTTGAACTGTGATTGCTTCATAGTGGTGGTTGTTAAAATGCATGATGGTCGATATATGAGCCCACGTTGTATGTTTGGACATATGTTCCATCTTTTAATTATTGTTGTTTTCTTTTGGGGACCATAAACCTCTTTACTAATGAGTGTGATGTGACATGCATTTTTCAGATGTGAATTTAAAATAAATCACGAAGAATGGATTAAGTCAGTCAAACCCAAGTTAGGATCTAATGCCTCTGAAGATGTTCTTGCAGCGATTAAAACATCGTATGATGATATGAAAACTCTATACAAAGTTAGAACAGAGACGAGAATTGCACTTCAAAATTTATTAAAGGTATCCCCAATTAGTTGTTTGTACCTTGAAATGAGTGTGTAAATATGTATGTTTTGTAGAAATTCTAATAAGTTTGCTTTATAAATTATGAGGAATTCTAGAGTGTTCTTAGCTAAGAAGATTTCCCTTTTCCCTTGTGGTTTTGTGCAATTTACGGGGTCTTATTGGAGTGTTCAGCATAGGTTATTTTGTATTTACTCATCTGCCATCATCAATCTAGATTGGAAGGTATTTTTGTAACTAACCCTTGGGAGGGTTGCCTGGTCCTGACTCCCTTTGCCCCTTGGGTTGTACCTTTGGCTTAAAAAAAGAGGAAAGTTTGTTCGCGTGATCAGATTACACTATGAATTTACAAAGCCTATGGCCAAATTGCATCTTTTATCAGTAATTAGTCCTCCCATTTTGCACCAGCATATGTTGGGAATTCACTTGTGCAACAGTCTTTGAGATCTGTCTTGTAGAATCAATTTTCAAATACCCATCAGATCTTTTAAAATATGAAGGTATTTTGCATTGTAGTTGTTCACCAGCCTTCGTTATTGAGAGAAGGACAAGTGGTTCTCCTTGTGAACGCTAAGGGGAGACAATTTGTAAAATATAGTCACTTAAGCTGGTTTGTATGTTCTCTTTTCTGGAAGAGTATGCTTTTGTCCCTTACTCATTTTGATCATAGAAAGAGTGGAATTGGAAACCATAGGATGAACCATCTTTTATAAAAAGTTTAAAAATAAAGCTATGAAGAAGGCTCCCTTAAGGACCTCTTTTATCTAAGACGGTTTGTTCCATCCAATAACGGTATGGTTTGACGATTATTACTGCATCTTCCTACTGTGTTATTTTGATATCTATTGCCTCTTCCAGCCATCAAACTTTGTTGTGGCCCAAGAGGGACCCACTCCCCGAGTATAAGCTGCTGGATCTTCACAATCAGACTTGCAAAGTTGCAGCCTCTGAGCATATCTTTTGCCCTCTACAAAATGAACAAATTTTCTTTTGCACCTCATTTTTTTGGGAAGATTGCCTCTGTGAGTTGACCCCTTTTACTAGACATTCTTTCTATGCAAAAAGAACCAGTTTCCCTCCTACTTTTCTGAAGACTACATTATTTGAGGGGGAGCAAGTTAGTAGATACTTTGACCTCCCATCAACTTCCATGCACTAAAATTGCACACAAGTTGAATGCACCAGTTTCTTTGAGTAGCGTCTTAGTTAGTTCCCAAATAAGGAACTGAAAACTCATTCCCCTCAATCTTGCAAGAGTCCATAGTCGATCACTTGATTTAAGTCTGCGAGCAAGGGTAAGGTGATTGAATTGGAGGAGAGAGGAGGTGAGAGAGGAGAGGACTTGGGGAGTCAACTTAAGCAATGGGTTCAGCCTCTAATGTATGTTTTATGCTACGCAATATTCAGATTGAAGCACTGTTACATTCCAAAAACTTTCTAGTAGAATACTTTTCCACCTTAATTTTATTAGTTTTTCTAGCATCAAGCTGAAACTAATCGACTCTCTTAAAGTTTAGGGGTTACTCTTCCATTGCTCTATGGAATCGTTTAACCCTTACAGCATTTAAGGGGGACAAACTACAAAGTTTGAGTGCACATGGTAGACCATGAAAGGAAAAAGTGTTGAAAATTTTGATAAATGGACAGATAAGACACATACTAATCATGTTTGTGCATTGGAAAGTTAAAGCTGTGATGATTTAGGGCATGTTAGGGAGCGATTCTAAGATGGTTAAAATCACTTTTGTCATTTTCAAAAATCACTAGGAAACATATTTTTAATCCTTCAAAACTAACTTCGATGATATGAAAATTACATTTAAAAGTGTAAAATTTAATATTAAATTAATTTTGAGTGGTTAATAGCATGTTTTAACTTGGAGCTATCATGCTATCATTCTTTGTTGTATAGTGCCTATATGGATATATGTAACTTATCACAATATTGAATAAATTTTTTCTTGCTTTCCCCAAAGAAAAAAGGACGCATGGTTTCACTTTCACTCTGGAATTGTTGTTGGTCAGTAATTCTTATTATAACTGTTTCTGCTAAATTAATCTGTTATTTTATTATTTTTCACTCTAGGATGATGGGATATTAGTAATTCCCACAATTGCAGACCCCCCACCAAAGTTTAGTACGAAGAAGGGAATTTCTTCTGAGTTTCGTGATAGGATATTTGCGTTATCAAGCATTTCAAGCATGTCTGGTTGCTGTGAAGTAAGTTAACAATCAAGTTTCAGTTATTTTCTGTTGACAAGGCTCGAATAGTAATATGTTATTGTTATATACATCATATTGTCAGGTTGCTGTTCCACTGGGACGGCAGGACGATTGTCCCATCTCCATTTCACTCATAACATTTCATGGTGCTGATAAGTTTCTTCTGGACACTGTCCTGGATCTTTTCCCAGCTCTTCAAGAGCAAGTTGGCGTCGCTTCCAACAATTTATTGCCGTTTGCTGATACCAATGGGGACATGGATGCCTCTGAACTATTGAAAGAAAAGGTTTGTCTCAATTGTTGATGTGATTTAGAATGTCATTCTTGATAGACATGATGTAATTAATTAATTAATTAATTTTTATTTTTTATAGAAGAACTTAATTTTCATTAAAAGAAAGATGAAATAATACAGACACAAAAAAGAAAAGCCTACAAAAAGGACATGATGTAATCTAATGTAAATGGGTTCTTATTCAAGAACTCATAAGAGCCTTTTTGCTAATTTACAGTTTCTGGTTTAATTACAAGAAAATTGTTTTCTCCTTCTTTGACTTTAGAAATTAGAAATTGAGTGACTGGTAACGTTAGATGAATAAGAAAAATGCAGTAATTTCCTAGGGATCCTCAAACAGAATGTGTGAAAGCCGTAGATGTCTCTCAATGAAGGTCTCAAATTTTGATTTCAGGAAAAATAATTGAATTCTTTCGTAACTAGTTTTACTTAAGATACATTTCTCCATCCTATCTTTGCACGTGTTATAAACCCTTGACTTTACCTGCTATGAAAACATGTTTCCACCTGGTTTGTCTACTCTTTATAACTGTTATTTCAATGTTCACTTCTTTTAACCCCTTTTAAGGGCCAAATTTGTTGTGTCTTATGCATAGACTGTTTTTGTGATTATAGTCTCTTTTTTCATTTAGTTACTTCTAACTTGAATTTGAGCTTTGATATCGGAAATATTGCCAGACTTGTGTAGTTGCAGGAGCTTTTACATGAAATGAGGTTTTGTATGATAACCAACTTCATTCACACTGTTTTTTTCTAAAACATCTGGGGATGGGGATGCCTGTTTTTATTTTTCATAATAAGTCGACTAGCTTACGTATTCCAATATAATTTTGTTGTCGATTGTTAATCACTTATTTTAGTTGTACAGTTTACTAAAAGAAAAGTAATGATTTCCAGGGCAATGCAGCTTTTAAAGGAAGACAGTGGAATAAAGCTGTTAATTACTACACAGAAGCTGTTAAATTAAACGGGACAAATGCAACTTATTATTGCAACCGAGCTGCCGCGTACTTAGAGTTAGGCTGGTATGTTACCTTAAAGATTTCAATCAGTTATTTACTTATTCTACTTGGTGTGTACTGATTTCATCTATTACTTTCCACTGCATGTAGCTTTCAACAAGCTGAAGATGACTGCAGTAAAGCCATATTACTTGATAAGAAGGTAACAATCTGATTTATACATGGCTATATAGAAAAACAGCCCTACACGAAAGAAACCTAACAGTGTGCACACACACATTCATAGGAAAAAACCGAAAGAAAGCATTACAAAAAAGGCTCCAAATATTGACCATAAGAAACAAAGGATGTTACAGAACATTTTATTCACAAACGGCCAAAGGAGGAAAGTATTGTACTGTACCTAGCCATAGTCACTATCTGCACTACCTCCTAGTTTGACCACCCATCTAAATCAGACAAATGTGACCAAAGCAAAATAGGACTCTAATGGAATTTAATATTTGTTGCTGTATCAACCAGATGTGAACTAAAACTTCCTGGAGTATTTTTATTATTCCTGTTCTTGTCAGCAGCTGCTCTCTCTCTCTCTCACACAATTATTATTATAAAATCTATTCACAGGGATAGCTTCCCATGAGGATACTTTATGAACCGTATGAATCAGTTGCTAAGTCTTTGATTGAGTGGGAACCTATAAACATAATTCATTTTGGGTTGAAATACTCTGTTACTACATATGCTGAGCTGGATGCTTATCAGATCAATTTCATCTTTAGCGTTAGAGAATCTGCAATTATATGATTATATTCTTAACATTTAATTGCTTCATGCAGAATGTGAAGGCATATCTCAGACGGGGAACTGCCAGAGAGTCTCTTCTTCTCTATAAAGAAGCTATCAAAGGTGAGAGATGATTTTTTTTTCCCACTATAGGACTTCAAACGTATTTATAATCTATCTGGAGCTGCATTGTTTACATTCTAGCGCCACTCTTTCTTTGCATGTGATTGTACGTGTGCAAAATAAACAAACACTGTACACAATTGATTATAATTGTTGAATGTAATCAAGTTAAGAGAAATTATATTCACTTAATATTAGATGATTTTGTGTTTCTAGCAGAACTTTTGGCTAATTATTTAGCATTGTATTCTTTAGAACCCTGAAAATATCATGTACGGTTAAACATATTCACAATGTCTCCAGAAATATGAATACTTGACAATCTCCCTTGAAAAAGAAAACGGGGATGTGAAAATTTGTCATTAATCATTATAGACTATTAGTGGTTTGGTTTCAGAACTGTTCCCGGAATGTTTGCCTTCACAGATGTGTTCATGATTCACGTAAAATAGTCACAAGATCATTTTACGTTCGTTAGGGTTTGTGTGCATTCATATTGAAGTGTTTTTTCTGTTAATTGAAGCGTGTTTCGGTGCAAGTTCAATAAATATTTGCTTTCCTTTCTCATAATTTTTGCAGATTTCAAGCATGCTCTTGTCCTCGAACCGCAGAATAAAGTCGCAAATCTTGCGGAAAAGAGATTAAGAAAACTGATCAGTTGAGGATGCAATTCTCATATGGAAAATGAAAAAGAAAACTCCAATGATATGATCCCAAAATAAGAAAAAATGAAAAAATAAAATAATCAAAGCCAAGCTGATAGAAGCATTGTAATTGTGAATTGTCAAATGAAAGTAAAGAGTAGAGTTGGAAACGAGTCAGAGCCCAGCGGCTGCTGCCAATTTTGTCAGTATACGTGAAACTGTAGTCAACCTCATTTTGGCACAGGACTTTGTGGAATTCTTATCCCTTTGAACAGTCAGAAATTTGAATTGGAATACTGGGTGCTTGTTCTCTGTGAAATATTTTCTTTTGATCTTTTTCTAAACGTGTTTAACCCTCTAGGTTGATTGTAGAGAACTGTTAGGAGGAAGAAGACAGAAAATTTTTAAGAGACTTTGGAAGAAGTTGCAGTGTGCTCTGATGAACTGGTATTTCATTTCAAAATGTTTGGTAAAAGATATTCTTGTATTCCTATAGAAGAGGGTGCAGAAATGGATCTATTTCCAAACTTTTAGCTGCTCTGTTATTTGGTTTAAAGTTTAGTTTAGTTTCAGGTTTGTTCGGGTTCGAGGCCGAATTGTGGAAATGCCCATGTTCTGCGCTTCAACTTCACCATCATGTATTTGGGGTCCTTTGTAATGGGAATGGAGTATGCTGTGAAATTGTCCCATGTAATTTTGATATTTGGTGGAATGGAAGTTGAAACTGATTTTTTTTGTTCTTTTTCCTCTGAAGTTTGGGATTCAAAAACCAAAGGATGGAATATGACCATTCAGGGATAATAAAGAATGCAAAGCTTTAAATGTTTGTTGGAAATTGGTTTAAAGGATAGTTGACAATATTAGGATGTGGCTAATGTGGGGAGTCCGGACTCTCTTGGGATTTATGTTTTCATCGTAATCTTACGATCAGTGATCATTAAGAGTTTGTTTGATAATGTTCTCATTTCTTGTTTCTTGTTTATGTTTCTTATTTTTTAAGAAATTGACTTATTTGATAATCATTCCTGTTTCTTGTCTCTTAATTTTGAGAAATGTTTCTAAAAATAGGATTAAATTTGAGAATCTTTTAACTGTATTTTCTTTGTGTTTCTTTTCTATCTTGTTTATATCTGTCCCTAACATAAACAAAAATTGAAGCTTGGTATGTTCGCAGCAGGCGTGACCCAACTTTCTAAAAGCTCCAAGTATTGGGTTTGATTTCTTGGAAAGTCATTTCTTTTTTCTTAGTAGTCATTTCTTTCTTTCTTTCATAATACTTTTTTTTTTTTCTATATTATCTATTATATTTCTTTTATTTTTATTTTTTATTTTTTAATTTAATTTAAATAAGTATATTTAAATAGTTTTTGAACTTTAAGTTTTAAATTTTGCAATGTTTATATACTATTTTAATTTTAATTTTTTTAATTTTTATTTTTAGTACGTTTGAAACAAGTTAGAACTTTACCATTTATAAATTTTATTTATTAAAACATTCATTTAGTTCACTTTAATGTTTTACGATTACGAATTTATATAATAATATAATTTAGTTGGATTTCATGTAAGGCAAATGATTTGAATGAGAAATAATATTAGAAATCAAATTTTAGCAACACATGAATAATAGAAACAATTCTATTATTGTTATTAATTTTGCATTGGGATTTATGTGTATTTGATAATGTAAATTGTGTATTATAATTGTTTTTTTAAAAAATATTTTAATGGATGCTATATATATAATATATATATATATATATATATATATATATATATATTATTTTACATAATTAAATTATATTTAAATTGTAAAATAGAAGAAAATGTAAGAAAAAAAATACAAAAAATAAGAAACAAGAAAAGATTATAATTTTTTTTTTTTTTTCAAGAAACAAGAAACATATGGAGTTACCAAACATATGCTAGTTTCTAGTTCTTAAAAAGAAAAGAAAACAAAGAAATAAGAAACTGAAACAAAATGTTATTAAACGGATCCTAAATATACTACTTGTCTCATCTCGTCTTCTGTAAGAATTTGTCTCTCTCTTGATACATGGTCTTGGTCTCTTGATTCATCTATGCATTTCACCATCAAATCTTTTATGGTTGATTTGGTGAGTACTATTGATTGCAACGACCAATGACTTTTAGCACCTTTCTCTTCTTGGTGTCGCACATGTGTCAACAAAATGTTGAGACACAAGTTCATCCATTTTATGCATTGTCCTTTTGCATCTCGTTTTTGGCATATTATTTTTGAAGCTTTTGGGTGGTTGTTTCCATGCTCCAACAATATTTTTGGTCTTGCAATATCACTGGCTAGTCATCCTTTTGGTGTTAGAAGCTGTTTTGGTTGGCTCTTTTGCGGGCTTTCTTTGAGAATCTTTAGGGCGAGCATAGTAGGCGTCTTTTGAGTCTCTTTTTCATCTTTTGATCATTTTATGGGCACTCATTCCCTCCCGCTTATCTTATTTAATCTCCAACTGGAGGCTTTTAATGTAATCACTTTTTGGTGTTGGTTTTATTTTTTATTTTTTTATTTTTTTAAATTGTCGAAAAACAGCTTATAACCCTAGAGGTATTTTAGTAATTGTATGTACCCTAGGGCTTTCCACTAGTATTTTGTGTATCAGAATTAATAATAAAAATCAGTCTCTATCATGGTTTTTTCTCCCTGATTTAGGGTTTTCCACGTAATTCTTGTGTTCATTTCTTCCTTTTATTTTCAACATGGTATCAGAGCATGGCAATGAAACCCTAGCTGTCATCAATGGAGCTCCAATCGTGGACATGAAAGTTGTCATTCAAGTGGCTGTAAAGGAGTACCTTCAAGCTACCCTTCAGCAGCTGATCCCAACCACCGTAGTCATCTAGCCGCCATCGATAGATGAGACATTCTAGACCAAAGCCGCTGTCAATGGTCAAAGACGCTCGATTCAACCGCTGCAGGGAGTGTTGTCGACGTCGTTCCAGACCGAGGGCTCGTTCGACGGCCAGAGATGCGGGATTGGACCAAGTCGCACCATTGGGATGCTGAAAAACCCTTTGTCTGCGTCGATCATGCCGCACGAGCTGATCACCTCTGTCTCTGTCCAACCTCAGTCATTTCGAGCGTCGATCCGAGCAAATGACCTGACACAGCCAACCGCTCCTGTCTCTGTTCAACCACAGCTGCTTCGAGTGTCGATCCGAGCAAATAATCCGATTCAGCCTCCGTTCATGATTCCTCCACCCGGCGGCTCGATTCCAGCATACACAGCTAGTTCTTCCCATAACCAGTCGTCAGTCGAATGTTCCTTTCCAACCACGCCAAATCATGGTGGTTCGGCCCAATACCCTGATGATGTCTGATGACGGTTGACATATCTCTGAATACAGATTTTAGATTTAGAAACGACTCTTGGCACAAACCCTCAACCATATTTCTCGGCTAACATACCAGTATACTTTGAAAACCCGATAAATTCTTTCCCTATTTTACCCACTACAAATATCCCTGCCTAGGTTTCT
Organism: Benincasa hispida; assembly: GCF_027475165.1. Lineage (NCBI taxonomy): Eukaryota > Viridiplantae > Streptophyta > Magnoliopsida > Cucurbitales > Cucurbitaceae > Benincasa > Benincasa hispida. The sequence continues at coordinate 32,670,534 of NC_143482.1, forward strand.
CTCAGTAGACAGTATGACTAGCTTGAGTATGGTTGGAGTCAGTACTATCGCCCAGTCAGGCAATATCCAGTCTTTTGTTCTTATTAGTATTAACGGTAAAAAATCTTCTTAGATTGTTGACTCAGGGCAACAGATAATCTTACTGTACCTTTGATCAATTTCTCTCATATTATCCAAGTGCAGATAACGAATGAATTAGGATTGCAGATGGGTTGTTCGCACCTATTGCAGGAAAAGGGTATTTATCTTTGTTTAAGGGTTTGGTTTTGTGGGATGTTTTGCATGTTCCTAAAATTTCATATTATTTGTTATCCATCAGTAAGATTACAAGAGATCTGAATTGTCAGGCAGTATGTTCACCCGACTCTGTTTTATTTCAGGATCTGAGCTCAGAGATGACGATTGACACTGCCCGACATGATAGGGGACTCTACTTTCTGATTGATGATGCTTCCTCTAGGAATGATTATAGGACTAGCCTTGTCTCCTTAAATTTTTCTAACTCTGAGAATGATTTTCTGTTCCGGTATTACCACTTAGGACATCCAAACTTTCAATACATGAAATCTTATTTCCACATTTATTTTGCAATATTAATATGTCTTCTTTAAATTGTGAAGTGTGTATTCGTGCCAAACAGAGTCGTGTCTCCTTCCACTCAGCCAATATAAACCATCCAAACCCTTCACCTTAGTCCACAATGATGTTTGGGGTCCTTCACCAACCACAACCTCCTTAGGGAAATGCTGGTTTGTCACTTTTATAGATGACCACACTTGGCTTACTTGAGTTTTTCTTCTCATTGATAAGTCCGAGGTGTTATCTGTATTCCATCAATTCTATGCCATTGTTGAAACCCAGTTTAATGCCAGGATTGGTATTTTGAGAATTCACAATGGGCGAAAATTCTTTAATGCTTCCTTCCAGGAGTTCCTTGCATCCAAAGAAATTGTCCATCAGAGTTCGTGTGCCTACACTCTCCAGCAAAATAGGGTAGTCGAAAGGAAAAATCGTCATTTGGTGGAAGTTGCCAGGTCCTTAATGCTATCCACATCACTTCCGTCTTACCTATGGGGTGATGCCATCCTTACTGCTGCTCACTTAATCAATTGAATGCCTTCCCGAGTCCTCAACTTTCAAAACCACCCATTAGACTGTTTGAAAGAGTCCTAGCCTACTACTCGTTTAGTCTCCGATGTACCATTTCGAGTTTTTGGCTGTGTTGCCTTTGTTCCCTCCCATGGTCCAAACCACACAAAATTTGCCCTCCGTGCTAAAAAATGCGCCTTTGTTGGGTATTTACTCCATCAATGTGGGTATAAATGTTACCACCCATCCTCTCGCAAATATTTTGTTTCCATGGATATCACCTTCCTTGAGGATCAGCCTTTCTTCCTTATTAGCCATCTTTAGGGGGAGACATTTAGTGAAAAGGCTAACTGGTCCACATATACAATTCCCTTGGAGTCATCTCCTATTCCTGAACATGTCGGTCCTATCCTCCCTACCAATCAAGTCCCATGGATAACATACTATAGGAAGAATCTCAGGAAGGAAGCAGCGTCACCTGTTGCATCTCTGGCTCCGGTCCATGAGTCAAACCCAACATCAGGTACGTGTATTCCTGAAATAAATGAGATTGATACTTGTATTGAGACTAACGAGTGCAGAGAGGAAAAAAGAGGAAAAGGTGCTGACAGCACCACTATAGCAGATGGGAAGACGACAATGAATAACGATTCAGACACAGCTCTAGAAAATGCGAGTGATACTAGAGATAATGGTGAAAAGGTGGTGATTTCTGAAGATGAAACCCAGACAGAGGAGACTAGTGATCACAGTGGAAATTTTGACAGTCTGAAGGAGTATGATACTTCTCTTGATCTTTCAATAGCCCTGAGGAAAGGTATTTGGTCATGTACAAGGTACCCTATGTATAGTTACATGACATACAGTAATCTGTCATCTGAATTTAAGGCCTTTACCACTAGTTTAGATACAGGGGTGATACCAAGTAACATATAGGAAACAATGGGAACTGAAGTTTGAAAGGCTGCTGTTACGGAGGAGATGAGGGCTCTGGAGAAAAATGGAACGTGGGACCAGGTGATCATACCCAAAGGGTACAAGACAGTTGGATGCAAATGGATTTTTACTATAAAGTACAAGTCAGATGAGACTGTTGATCGGTACAAGGCCAGGTTAGTTGCCAAAGGGTTTACTCAAACCTTTGGGGTAGATTACTCCAAGACATTCTCTCCCGTAGCTAAACTCAATACTATCCGAGTATTGCTATCAGTTGCAGTTAACAGAGATTGGCCTCTGCATCAACTGGATGTAAAGAATGTCTTTCTCAATAGAGAACTTGAGGAGGAAGTCTACATGAATCCTCCTCCCAGATTTGAAGATCAGTTCAAACAACGAGTTTGCCGGCTGAGAAAGTTGCTATATGGGTTGAAATAGTATCCAAGAACCTGATTTGATAGATTTTCCATCATTGTCAAAGGACAAGGGTATACCCAAGGGCACTCAGATCACACACTTTTTACAAAGAAGTCAACTTCAGGGAAGGTTGCAGTTCTCATTGTGTACGTTGACGATATTGTGCTCTCCGGTGATGATGATGATGAAATTGTGAAACTCAAAGCAAAGATGGCCAAAGAATTTGAAATTAAAGACCTTGGGAAGTTAAGATACTTTCTCAGAATGGAAGTAGCCCGGTCAAGGGATGGAATCTCAGTGTCCCAACAAAAATACACAGTTGATCTCTTAACGGAAATAGGAATGATCGGGTGCAAACCTGCTAACACATCAGTTGAATATAATACAAAGCTCAGCAATACTAGTAACAGTGTCCCAGTCAATAAAGAAAAGTATCAGCGGTTAGTTGAAAAATTGATATACTTATCTCATATGAGATCCGATATTTCATATGCAGTAAGTGTTGTCAATCAGTTTATGCAGGCCCCTTATGAGGAACACATGACATCAGTTGAACGCATCCTGCGATATCTGAAAAGTACACCAGGTAAGGAGTTAATGTTGAAGAAGTCTGATAAATGTTGCATTGAAGCCTACACTGATTCTGATTGGGCAGGGTCTGTTATTGATAGAAAATCAACATCTGGGTATTGCATATTTGTTTGGGGTAATTTGGTGACCTAGAGGAGCAAGAAACAGGGAGTTGTGGCCATAAGTAGTGCGGAAGCTGAGTATCGGGCTATGAGTTTAGGATATGTGAAGAAATCTGGTTGATGAAAGTGTTGTCAGATCTTCATCAAGACAATGAGCTCCCAATGAAATTGTTCTGTGATAATAAGGCGACAATAAGAATTGGAAATAATCATGTACAGCATGACAGAACAAAATACGTTGAGATCGACCGACACTTCATCAAGGAAAGACTTGACAACGGAAGTATATGTATTCCTTATGTTCTCTCAAATCAGCAAATTGCAGATGTGCCCACAAAAGGGTTACTGAGACAAAGTTTTGATTACTGTATCAGAAAGTTGGGCCTTATTGATATTTATGCTCCAATTTGAGGGGAGTGTTGAAAAACAGCTTGCAACCATAGGGGTATTTTAGTAATTGTATGTACCCTAGGGCTTCTCACTAGTCTTTTTATTTGGCCTATTCTCTTGTATTTTGTGTATCAGAATTAATAATAAAAATCAGTCTCTATTGTGGTTTTTTCTCCCTGATTTAGGGTTTTCCACGTAATTCTTGTGTTCCTTTTTTCCTTTTATTTTCAACATAAATTATTTCAATCATCAATGAAATGTTTCTATTGCTAAAAAAAAAAAAAAAAGATGACAATAATAGTATGTGGCTTTTAGAGTTAGTTAAACATCTCCTTTCACAACTTGATGAAGGGATAGTTACTTGTGCTCATTATTTGGAAAGAAAAAGTAAAACCGAAAGAAATGCAGTTACAATGTAAAAAGTAAATACTCTGACCTTTGAGAGAGTTAACTTTTCTCTCTAAACAATTTCAAATTATTGTTTTGGAATTTACATTTAGATTTAGTAGGAAAAACCAAAAGAAATTCAATTACAATGTAAATATTTTCTTGTGTACATCGAACACCTCTGATGATGAGAGTTGGGGTTCCTGCAAAATATCAAAAAGAAAGTTAATATTTTTCCTTCCAAACTTAAGAAGAGGGCGAGTCGATTTTAATATAAAATTATTTAAACCCTAAATTTGAATAAATTATACAATTAATAACTCGATTCTTCAAAGATTTGTGACTATCGTTTCGAGGGTTCTTAATTATTTTATTGTATGTATTAATTCTAATTCAACGTGTTGCATTTATTGAGCATTTTCTTGCATCCATACTGAATTTTTTAATTTATACATGAGTTCAAATACTTTTAAGACGACAAAAAGCATCGGAAAAAGTAAGAAAAGCATCTTTTTTTTTTTTTTTTTTCTGACACTATTTCAACTATCGACTGAAGCTTGGCAAAGTTTCGTTGAAAAAGGATTATACCGACGTTAAAACAGATTGAATATACTTATTAAAGTTTAAAGTTAGAACAGACGGATTCATAGAGTAAAACGTAAATAAAGAAAAGAAAATGAAAGGGAAGAGGAAAGAGTAATAATAATGAGTAAATGACCTGAATTTGTTTATATCGAAGCAATTTTCTGAAAAAAGAACATGAGAAACAGCCTTGTTTGTTGGCCCTTTGAACAGCATCTTGCATGTACTCAAGCAAGCGTCCGTACGTCAAGTTTGCAAAAGTCTTGACCAAATGAATCATAATGAATGTCATTGCTCCATTCATTGACTTTCCTGTTAATATCTGCATTATCATTCCCATTATCAACTTCTAAAACTTCTTCCATCTCTATTAATATTATACCACCAACATTTATTTATTTATTTATTTTAATACAATCATCTTTACAAATATTTATAAATCGTCTTTTACGGAGTTCAAATCTCATTTTGATCAATAAACTTTCATGAAGTTATTCTGTTTTATTCTCTCTATAACTATTTTAGTCCATAAACTCTCAAGAGAACAATCATTTTTCGTCTTTAGCTTTCGTGTAATGTACCAAGCTATTTAAAATAAGAATAGTCGTTGAAACGTCTGTCAATTAATATTTACTAATTAGGTAGCATATCGTAGAGTCAGTTTAGAATGACTATATGTTGGAAATGCAACCAAAATTTTAAATTGGTTAGATAAGAAGAATATTATTGCTATAAAGAAGAATATTATTGCTATATAAGTGAGGACAACTATGTCCATCGATAAGAAGAATTTTGGATGAAACCAAAAGCAAAAACACTCATGATCTAGGGTCATTTTTATGTCTATATATTTGGAGGGTTGTTATTTACGATAAGTGATAGTCATCGTGTTTGAAGGGAGGATTTTTGGGAATTCGTTTAATATTTTGAAAGTTTATGAATCTGGTAGACATAAAATTTAAAAATTGACAACTTATTAGATATTTAATAAAGCTTAGGAACGATTTATTAAACATGAACCCGAAAGTAAAAGTTCAACTAATAATTATAGATAGAACTTAGAAGATAATGAAAGATGTGTGTAGTCTTACAGAAGTATCAGCAGCAAATTGATCATCTCCACAAGCACTCAAAGAAATTGCCAGTCCACCACTAGTCGCCTTCCTTGCTCCCGACGGCGGTCTATTGTCCAGCCAATCATCCCTTCCACCACAAAAAAACCCCCAACCCAGAATAAGAATCTTAATTTTTTTTTAAAAAAAGGAAAATAAAGAGTAATTGAAACCTGTTGAGGTCGTAAACATAGGCGAGATCGAGAATTGTTCCGCTATGACAGGCATCGACAATGGCGTGGAGGACGACACCCTTCTTTAGAGGGGAAACAATGGTGGCATTGATCTCATTGTCGCTTATCATCCCTTCCTCCATGAAGTCAACAGGACATATGGTCTCGTCGTAGCCATCGAGCTCGTCCATCTCGAAATCTGGCTGTCGTAATCCATGGCCGGAGAAGTAGAATACGAGGCTTTCGCCGCCAGTGCAACCTTCCACTAGCCATTTTAGACTGCTTTGGATGTTCTTCTTTGTTGGTAGTCGCTCTGGCATTGCTTCGTCCTCTGTATTATTGGATTAGTGAGAATATTAAATTTTCATCGACATTTCCATTATATCATAAAATAATAGTGAAAAAATGTATAAAGTCCTTCACGTTAAGTTTTTGCCACTCAAAGAGTGCTCTGTAAGTTGAATATTTAGGTCAAACTATATCTTATGAAAAATTTAATATTGATTTTTTAAAAAATATAATTGTGGATAAGAGAACTTGAACTACAAACTTCGTGGTCACTAATATATTCGTATGCCACTTTGATAATTTAATATTGAATTTACAAAATTCACAGTTTGCAAATAAGTTTTTATTTTTATTTTTTTTAGTTAAATAATTATAAAGATGAGAGATCAAACTATCAACATTTGAAATGATAAATGATATCTTATATATCTATTAACTTATGCTCTGTTTTTACTCGAGCATAATATGTAAACCATTAAAATGGAGACCGTTTTAATCAAACCTAAATGGAAAACTAAATAAAAGATTATAAATCAACGTAACTCAAATAATTATGAAACTTTCTGTTTATTATTCTTGGCTAGAATTATTAATTTAGATTTGTCAAAGTTAACCTAATTCAACAGTAATTGACATGTATTTTTTTTTTTTTTTAAGTCGGAGATTCAAATCTCCATACCCCATGTTTTTGTACAAAAAAAATTAATAAGTTAGGTTCAAAATAAAATTCATTAATCTAATACAAGTTCTTTTTTATTTTTGCTTTTGCATTTTTTAGTTCAAATCTCCGACATTTTGGTTGAGAGCATATACCTTAATCAAGTTGAGCTATACTCAAGTTAAATAATTTAGTACAAGTCAACACCATATTAGCAAAATCCTCATCCACATTTGGGATACGAGAATAATCACTTATGAAAATCGATATTTACGAAGTTCTTTTCTAAATAAACTTAGGTTATCATAACTTTTAGACCAAATACTAGATTTGTATTAGTACATGTGACTTGTAATATTCAAGATCAAGTTTGCATAATACACAACCACAATTTTTTCTCGAGAAAGAAAAATGCAAACACAAGGGTTCAACAAAAACTAAAAGAGAAGTTATGGTGATTAAAATATAAACTTGATGGTATTAGAACTGTAATGAAACAAGTAGTAAAAGTTAAGAGGATAAATATATACCCCTTTAGACCTAAAAATAAGTGAATAATTTATAAGTATTTCAATCGCACTTGTTCGGTTTAAAACTAAAATATCTCTAGTTGATTTACGGATCAAAGTAGTATATTCTTTTGTTTTCAAATGTAGAATAACGAATCAACTTATTTATAAATATAATAAAATATTATCGTTTATGTAGACAATGACAGACATCTATTTATGTTTGTAATTGACACTGATGGTATTTATCACTGACATTGATAGATGTTTATCAGTATTTATCATTATATATCACTGATAGACAATGATGTTTTGCTATATTTAAAAATACTTTCAACAGTTTTGCATTTAAAATAGTTATCATATAATAAAAATAATGATGATGAGAACGATGAACCCATATTATTTTAATAAAAAAAAAAAATGCTTACATGACACATAATAAATAGAAGTATCATATTCTAAATTATAGATGACTTTGGGAGGAGGGGAAAGTATTTTCAACCTTTAAAATTATTTTTCTAAATTTTACTAATTAATCAAAAGTAAGGTTGAAAGCTTTAAAGAAATTTCAAAATAAAGTATTCTTCCAAAATTCCCCTCAAAAGTACTCACCATCAATAATTAAGTATATATCCCTAAACTTTTCGAGTTTATCCCTTTAATCTCTAAATTATTAATTATATCAATTAAATTTTTTAATTTTTTTTTGGGAGTGAATCAATTTAGATTCTGAGTTAAATATTTTGTTTTAAAATCAATTTATGAATAATTTTCATATGTATACTTTTTTTTAAAAGCATATATTAATATGATATTAAAAAAAATGTTAAAATTAAATGGATAGTAATAATTTTTCATTAATATTAGTAATTTTTCATCTTCTTAAGAATTCTGCCATAATTTTGATTTTGCTTGTTTGGTAGGACTTTGGTATGAACAATAATTTTACTCGATGATAATCATTTTAAGTTAATTATAAATGGAATACAATGAAAATAGTTATAAATTATTAATAGATGGTCTTAAGTTTACCGTCTAAATTGATTTATAAAAATTCATGTTTTAAAAGTTACAATTATTAGTTTAAAATTTTAAGTGATACAACAAAAATTTGGAAGATATAAATTGATTTTTTTTTTCAATAATTAATTATAAGTTTGAAAGTTTTTATTTTGATCTCTAAACTCTCAAGAGGTCATTTTCATAAATTTGGTACCAAACAAAAGAAGTCATAGGTACCCTTCATAATAGGAAACCGAAATATTTACAAATAATAGCAAAATATTACAATTTATCAATGATAGACTAATGTATGTGTCTATCATGATAGAAATAGACGCAAATAGTAGTTTATTGTGATTTATCATAGATAGACAGTAAAATTTTGTTATATTTATAAATATTTTGGTTCATTTTTCTATACTGGAAAACAACCCAATAATAATGATTCTTTTTTGTTTTTCTATTAAAAAGAAAGAAAATAAAATGATCAATCACACCAAACATTTTATTTTTGTTTGAATTCTTGAAAAATTTGTTCCTTAAAATCCACAAAACAAGATATACAAAATCATGAAACAAAAATTATCACCAAAAGAAATGATTAAATGAGAAGTAATAAATTTAGAAGAGAAGAAAGAAGAAATATAACCTGTAAGAATACGAATGTTTTGCTTGGAATATCCAAAATGATTGATCAACAAATCTTGCATATTAAGAACATCATTCACAGTCCCATGTAGCCTATGTTTCCAGTTCTTGTAGGTCACTCCACAGAGGAGAGCACGCTTCGTCCGCCGACCGTCGGAGGAGGCAGACGAGAGGTTTCTCTTCAGAGACGGCGATGGCCAGAGAGCCATTATTTCCTGTCTCGATTCAGCATCTCGACTCGAGTTTAGTCTCCTTCGAAATGCCCCGGCACCCGAGGAGGAGGAGGAGGAGGAAGGTTTGAAGGACTCATTGCATTTGCATTTGAAGCCATTGATTTTTGTGTGGTTCTTGATGATCTTGCAACAGCAATATTCACTTTTGGTATCCATTTTTATGCCCTTTCCTCAACCCAAAGGGGTGAAGAAACAGAGAATATATAAAAGTCTCAAGTGCATGTTTGGGAACAAATTCAGGAAAAAGAATCTCATAATATAAAAAAATATTCACATTTTATTTTGGTTATTATTCTTCAACTTTTTTCAGTTTACATTGTTTATTCTATTTTGCTTCTTCACTTTTAAATTAACTTGCATATTAATGCAACATAAACGATGATTGATTAGAAGATATGTGTTTTTATTATTTTCATTGACACTTTTTTTTTTTTTTTTTTAAAATGAAAATTTAATGAGAGTTAAGATTGCAACACTTATAAAACCGATATAAAAGCAATTAAATAAATTTTTGGAAAATATAACCACTTATATTCATATATTTTATTTCATAAGTTGTATCAATTTAAATAATGAATTAATAATTGTCTCAATAATTTAAACCAAACAGTTTTGTATGTGTATCAATTTTTACACTCTTCATTATATTTCATTGGGAAAATCTCGTGAAAAACTCATAATATATCAATTAAACCTTTTATAAATGGATCAATTTAGACTTTTACTTGCAATTTTATTTGAGAATCTTAGACTTATGAAAATTTTGAGGTTTAACTGACTTAAACCATAAGTTTTACATGTTATTAATCGGAATCTAGAGGAGTGTGTTAATTAATACATTTGCAAAAGTTCAAATTTAAATTGATAGAATATAAATTAATATTTTTCCTAATTTTTTTTTCTCAAAACTACTTTAGCTATTACAGTGTAACTTTATATAAACAAATTTAAATTAATTGAATTCATTGTTGTGATGGAAAGATATGTCTATGCAGGCGAATCGTATGTGTTCTAGATTACATAAAAGGTATACAATTGTGTCCAAGTCATCAATATAGAATTCTGTCCAAGTCATCCATAGAAAATTAATTAGAAGGATTAAATTGTTTTTTTAATGATTTGTTGGAAAAAAAAGGCCGATTTCAAATATAGAAAAATAAACCAAAATACATAAAAATATAGCAAAATTTCAAAATCTATCAATGACAAACACTGATAGGCTTCAATTAGTATCTATCAGTGACATTGATAAACACTAATAGAAGTCTATCAGTATTTATCATTGATAGATTCTAAAATTTTGCTATATTTTGTAAATATGTTCAGCAGTTTTGTCACTTGAAATAACTTTTTGAAAAAAATTCTTAAAGAAAACAATAAAACTAGAACACACAAGAATTTATGTAGAAAGCTTTAAACTCGGAGAAAAATAACGACCCATAGAAAAAGAAATCCACTATATGAAAAATGGTTATAATCATATAAATAATTCTCTCTCGGATCCCACTTAGAAAATTATTCTTTTAGAGTTTTCGTACCACTCACACCCTTTTCCTCCTCTCAAACTAGAGAATGCAAAAAGAAAATTTAACTGGAGTTAGACATCCAAGCTTAATTAAAGTACTTCTAACTAGAACAATTTTATATGAAAGACATAAGCTCCTTTGACAGTGCTCGGAGCTCATCACTCTCTTAAACCTTTCCGATGTGAGACAACTACTCTTTTAATATTTTGTCGTCAACAAAAAAAAAAAAAGAAAAATTTTCCTTGACAAGATATTTAAAGAATCCACAACTTCTATTGCATCCATTGTTTTTACTGACAATCATAATTCTCGATTCAAAGTACTATAACATACTGAACATGATAAGAGGTCATTTTCGTGGCTATGACATCTAAGATTCCCATGGAGTAGACATTTATCTTACAACGTTTTTGTTTTACGGTAATGCACGATACTATAAGAGGTCATTTTCGTGGCTATGACATCTAAGATTCCCATGGAGTAGACATTTATCTTACAACGTTTTTGTTTTACGGTAATGCAAGATACAATTGGAGATTCTTGGCATCCTAAGACACCATCATGGAGGGCATCTAGATTGTGCGGGATGTTTTTCTAAAACATGAGTTTTTTGGATTCCCATGTTGAGGGCATCATCTTTTTACTTTTCTACCTTTTTTCTTTATATATATATACTTTCTTTACTTGCATTTTATTACCAAAATAAATACTATATCAATGATATACATCACTTGCTAGCTTTTTGGTTATATCGTATTTGTCTTTCTTCTTCTTCTTTTTTTTTTTTTGAAAGATATTCGAATTCAAATTCAAATTAATATTTATTTATAAGAAATCTTAAATTAATATATATTATTTTTTTGAAAAAATAAATATAAAAATAATATAAACTATATTAGTTTAAAAAGATCAAATTCTCAAATTAATAAAAATAAAAATGTTATATAAATTAAAATTACATTAAATTAATTATAAATTAATAATAGCCACAAGGACATTCTTTTGTATACTAAAAAACTAGAGAATAAAACAAGAGAATTTAACTAAAATTAACACATTTAAATTTTTTTAACTGGGACAATTTGAAACAAAAGTCATAGGCTCTTTTTATAGTGTTTGGATCCTTTATTTCCTTGAACCTTTTCCATGTGGGATAAACACTCTTCTAAGATTTTGCTAAAAACCAACATAAGTAAGGCGGCTCCGTTTGGTGGCTTTTCATATTTTGTTTTTCGGGTTCTTGAAATTTATGCTTTGTTTCCTTCCAACTTCTCTATTATAATTTTTATTTAAATAAACACTTGAATTCTTAGTTAAATACTAAAAACAAAAACAAGTTTTTGAAAACCACAATTTTAAGTTTCTAAAACATCATTTAATTTTTGAAAACATGAGTAGAAAATGGATAACTAACACATCAATTTCTAGGTGAAATTAGTATTTATAAGTTTAATTCTAAAAAACAAAAACAAAAAATAAAATAGTTATCATATGAGACCTAATGTTCAGGATTGAAACAAAATAAATACGAAACTTAAGTGCTAAAATAAAAAAAAAAACCTATAAATTTGAAAGTACCATAAAAAGCTATATTCTTAAGGAGCTAGCTAGCTACCTCCCTATCGAATTTTACAATAAAAAATCACGATCAAGTGTATTTATTTCACAAAAATGTGTTAAGATTTAAGAATAATGTAAAGATTCTAATACATCCAATGAAAAAAACATAGAGAACTTTTGACGGTTAAGTTTTTGTTTCGAATTTAACATGTGATGGTGAGAATTTGAACCTTTTATGTTACATTTATTAGTCAAAGATATATTTACTTAAGTTATTGCTTTAATTGATTTTTTTGTGATTAATTGATGTCTTATAAAACAATGGAATAAATTATTTATAGTGCACATCTTTTACATTATATACACAATTGTGTTAAAAGGAAAAAAACGTTCAACACAAAAACATTTTTTAAGATTTAATTTTCAAGAAAAAAAATGTGCCATAAAAATATTCTCTCAATAATGAGAGAATAAACATAAATTTCATATATTGGGGGTATTTTTTTATTTGAAAATATAGATAATCAGAATCTTTACATGCTTAAAATTATAGATGACCGATATTATACGTATCTGATATCTTTAGATAATCATATGTTTATTTTGTAAGATTTCTACTCGTGAATGTGTTAAACTTACATAATGCTCCAAGAATGTCCTTGCAACTATTCATTAGTTTATAATCAATTTAATATAATTTGAACTTATATAACATATTGTTTTTGTTAACTTACATTTCTTTGTAAAATAATATAGTTTATATTATTTTGTATTGTTATTCTCAGCAAAATAATATAAATTAATTTAATATTTGTAAATAAAATAAATTTAAATTTGAATATCTTACTAAAATATAAAAACAACTATTGTTAATTTACATTTTAATATTAAAATAAATACTGTCAACACGGATTGGGTTAGATTGAGTTATTGAGTTATAACTTATTTTTTTCTTTTTAATTAAAAATATGTAAAGATATTTACAACTGTTGAATGAGAAATTTTGGACCAATCACAAGTCACTATGTCGTTTGCTAAATTAACGACGAATTTCTAAATCATTGATTTTGGGTCCAATTAGAAGTTGACACATGTCCCGAATTGAATTGAAGACAAGTTTTGATGACGTCACGTGAATGAATCAGATGAGATTAAATTGATCCAATTTGATATTACTATTTGGGCTTAAAGTCCAAACTACAAAAAAAAGTTGAATTGAACCCAAATTCCAGATTAGACCCAAAACCAACTAATTGGGCCCAAGGATCAGGCCCATGGACAAATCAAGCCCACGAAGCCCACCGGAGAACTCTATAAATAGAGAAGTTCTCTTCATTTGTAAAGGCAGCATGTTCTACACTCAGAAGACCCAGAGAGAATTCACTAACAAGCAGAGGACTCCCAAGACTTCTGAAGCTACACTCCTATAAGGCAGAAGACCTTTGAAGACACAAATACTCTTCTAAGACTTCTACTTTAAGCTTCCAAGACTCCTGAAGCTGCACTCCTATAAAGCAGAAGACCTTTGAAGATACAAATACTCTTCCAAGACTTCTACTTCAAGCTTCTAAGACTCTTGAAGCTACACTTCTATAAGGCAGAAGACCTTTGAAGACACAAATACTCTTCCAAGACTTCTACTTCAAGCTTTCAAGATTCCTGAAGCTGCACTCCTATAAGGCAGAAGACCTTTGAAGATACAAATACTCTTCCAAGACTTCTACTTCAAGCTTCCAAGACTCCTGAAGCTGCACTCCTATAAGGCAGAAGACCTTTGAAGATACAAATACTCTTCCAAGACTTCTACTTCAAGCTTCCAAGACTCCTGAAGCTGCACTCCTATAAGGCAGAAGACCTTTGAAGATACAAATACTCTTCCAAGACTTCTACTTCAAGCTTCCAAGACTTCTGAAGCTGCACTTCTATAAGGCAAAAGACCTTTGAAGATACAAATACTCTTCCAAGACTTCTACTTTAAGCTTCCAAGACTCCTGAAGTTGCACTCTTATAAGGCAGAAGACCTTTGAATACACAAATATTCCAAGACTTCTACTTCAAGCTTCCAAGACTTTTGAAGTTGCACTCCTGTAAGGCAGAAGACCTTTGAAGACATAAATACTCTTCCAAGACTTCTACTCCAAGCTTCCAAGACTTCTACTTCAAGAACGTTCAGTGCTTTTCTTCTCCAAGTCAAGCATATTCACCCAACTGAGAGAGAATCAGACAATCAAATATTAGAAATCGAACCACATCGCATCAAATCAACTCCAACATCAACACCAACTCAAGTTCAACTCCACGAAACACGTTTCTCCGAAAACCTCGTGTGAACAAATTGGCACGCCCAGTGGGACCTCTCTACCTCTCATCTCTTTCTCAACATTCAAACAAGTCAAAGAGTGCCTAAGAAGGTGGCATCCAAATCTCCTAAGAAGAAGACATCCGAAGCTTCCTCCGCAAACGACTCATACAAGGGACCGGTCACGCGTGACCGCTCAAAAGAAATCACGTAGGAGCAAGAGCAGAGCTCCCCCATCGCCACCAACATCTTGAAACAAATGATGGAATCCCCACAAAATGGGGCTGTCATCAAGGAAAACCTCTTGTTCGAAAACTCTACTTTCACGCCCAACGGACTGAAAAGAGATTCATTGCCAGATGTGATTTCTGTCATGATGGCGGATATGACGGTGGAAGCGACCATGGCTGAAATGGAAAGGAAGATTAACTTCTTGATGAAAGCCATCGAGGAGCGAGACCACGAGATCGCTGCCCTGAAGGAACAAATGCAGTCTCGAGAGGCTGCTGAATCAAGCCTAACACCCACGATGAAAGCAATCGACAAGGGGAAGACCGAGCCACAAGAAAGCCAATCGCAACAATCAGCCTCGGTGGCCTCTTTGTTGGTCCAACAACTACAAAACATGATCATGACCTCCATAAGAGCTCAATATGGAGGGCCAGCCCAAACCTCCTTCATGTATTCCAAGCCATACACTCAGAGGATCGACAACCTAAGAATGCCTACTGGATATCAGCCCCCAAAGTTCCAACAATTCGACGGAAAGGGCAATCTAAAGCAACACATCGCCCACTTCGTAGAAACATGCAAAAATGCAGGAACAAGAGGAGATCTACTAGTCAAACAGTTCGTCAGAACCCTCAAAGGGAACACTTTTGACTGGTACACAGACTTAGCCTGAGGTGATTGACAGCTGGGAGCAACTTGAAAGAGAATTCTTGAATCGCTTCTACAGCACTAGACGCACCGTCAGCATGATGGAGCTGACAAACTCTAAACAACGGAAAGGGGAACCAGTCGTCGACTACATCAATCAATGGAGAGCTCTGAGTTTGGATTGCAAAGATCGACTCACCGAGTTGTCTGCTGTGGAAATGTGCATGCAAGGTATTCACTAGAAACTTCTCTATATCCTACAAGGGAATAAGTCCCGTACCTTTGAAGAATTAGCGACCCACGCTCACGACATAGAGCTAAGTATCGCCAACAGAGGAACGAGGGACTTTCTGAACCACGAACCGAGGAAAGACAAGAAGAAGGTGAAGGATGCTGAGAAAATTGTGAAGGGCGCCGAGAAAATTGTGAAAGGTGTCACGAAGGAATCAATGGTCATTAACACAACCCCATTGAAGTTCTTCTCAAGAAAGAAAAGAAGATAGAGAAAAAAGACCAAGAAGGCGAGAGACGTCACCCAACCCTGAAAGAAAGACAGGCGAAGGTTTATGCATTCCTTGACTCTGATGTAGCGGACATGCTCGAACAATTACTGGAGAACCACCTTATCCAACTGCCAGAATGTAGGTGATCGGAACAGGCCGAAAAAGTGGATGATCTCAATTACTGCAAGTATCACAGGGTCATCAGTAACCCGGTCGAAAAATGCTTCGTACTGAAAGAATTGATCCTCGAATTGGCTCGTGAAAGGAAAATAGAACTGGATCTAGACGAGGTGGTCCAAACGAATCACGCTGCAACGATAGTAACTCCGAGCGTGGTGCCACCAACCATATCTTATGAAGAAAGGGAGAGCTTGGTCTAGTTTGGGACCTTCGAACCTATGTAGTGTGATTTTAGCAGAAGGTCCAAGCTACAGATCCTCAAAACGGAGGAGAGCGCACTGACGATGATGATAACGAAGGGTGGATAGTAGTGACTCATCGAAAGAGAAGACAACCAAACTGCACCCAAAAAGAGTCGCGTTCCTATCAAAACTATAGAAGAAGAAACAAAACTCATAAAAAGAAAGGCAAAAAGATGACACGGAAGCCTAAGCCTGCTAAGAAAGAAGAAAAAGACTTCCCTCAATTCCAACGGCCGACAACTTCTGCAGAATTTCTCCCAAGAAGCCTTCTCAATAATCATCCAGAGAAAGTATCAGAATTTATTGCATGTCACACTGTCAACATAGTGGAAGTCGACAACAATCATGTGACTACTGAAGAAGTCAAAGACTCAGAAGAAATGAAGCAAAGAACTTCTGTCTTCGATCGTATTAAGCCTTCAAGTGCTCGATCTTCAGTCTTTCAAAGATTGAGTATGGCCACGGTAGGAGAAGAAGATCAATGTCCAACGACTACTTCTACTCGAACTTCAGCCTTTAAAAGGCTAAGTATATCCACATCAAAGAAATATCAACCTCCAGCATCTACTTTTGATCGTCTCAAGACAACAAACGATAAACGTAAAGGAAGGATGAAAATCTTGAAGCCAACGTCATTCCATGAAGAAAACAACGACGAAAAGATTCACAGTCGTGTTCACACATGAAGAGAAAATTTTCTGTGGACATAAGTACAGAAGGTTCCTTGATAGTGAAGCCAAAACTCATCATATTGACGAATCCTGCAAATGAAGAGGATAATCAAAACCATGATGAAATAAGAGCTTCTGAAGTTTAAATGAAGAAGCTCCTCATCGCAAGAGCCTAAATTGCATGATGCTCTTAACCCGCATGAGCTTAAAATATGAACGGCCAAAAAAAAAAAAAATTGTATGAACTACGTTACAACTTGATTCCTTTCATTATAAAGAGTACGTAGGCAACTTAAAGAAATTTAAGTTCAGTCACGCATAAAAAGAAAAAAAAATTCTCTTCGAACTACATTATGACTTGATCCTTATCATTAAGAAGGGTATGTAGGCAGCTTGAAAGAAACTTCAAGTTCAGTCCAATTAAAAAAAACTTGAACTACGTCATGATTCGATCCCTTTCTTTAAAGGTACGAAGGAAACTTAAAAAAATTTAAGTTTAGTCCATTAGAAGAGGTACCACAACCACCTAAGTATAATACTACAAGATTGATGTTGATCATCCCCGTCAAAGAATGACACTTCAGATTGAAGATGTTCATCTCTATTGGGGGCAACACAATGGGTTGAAGATGTTCATCCCTCGTAATGAGCCAACACAGTAAATAAAAGGCACACACGTGGAATGCGCTTCGCTTCCTCTTTAAAAGTAAACTTATACACTCCTCCATCTTCAAGTTTAGAGGCTCCATCGATGCTTCATCTTCATGCTCAAAGTCACAAAGTCAAGCCTACTGCCAAAACTTCATGCTTCATCAAACTCAAATGCGAAGAATTTGTCGATGCTTTGTCAAACTCAAGTGCGAAGGTCTCATCGACGCTTCTCCATATTTAAGTTCAAATGCTTCATCGATGCTTTTCCATCTTTAAGTTCAAAGGCTTCGTTGATGCTTCTCCATCTTTAAGTTCAAGATTTGCATGCATGGCCTCACTTCTATCTTCAAGTTAAAGGTCGGTGTGCATGACTCCGCTCCATCTTCAAGCTCAAGGTCAGTGTGCATGGCTCGGCTCCGTCTTCAATGACTCGGTCTACAAAATCATGACGCAGCTTCGCTTCATCTTCAAGTCGTGGCATGGCTTCATCTCCAAACTGACGACTCGACTTCGCTCCATCTTCAAAGTCATGGTGCGGTTTCGTTTCCTCTCCAAAATATTGGTACAAC
Source organism: Benincasa hispida (assembly GCF_027475165.1). Lineage (NCBI taxonomy): Eukaryota > Viridiplantae > Streptophyta > Magnoliopsida > Cucurbitales > Cucurbitaceae > Benincasa > Benincasa hispida. Next base: position 32,688,733 of record NC_143482.1, read on the forward strand.
TTCACCTCTACTCCAAAATTTGTATAGCTTCGCTTCCTCTCCAAAAATGTGGGTGTGGTTCCACCTCATATGCGAGATCAAGTTTGGTTTGTCTAGCTCTACCTCATATGCGAGGACGACTCTAGTCCATCCAACTCCACCTCATATGTGAGGACAACTCCGGTCCGTCTAGCTCCGCCTTGTACGCGAGATCGACTCTAGCCAACCTGACTTCGTTCAAAATCTTGATGGCACATTCTTCTCATCTTCAAGGTTTGATGGCATATCCACCTCATCTTCAAATACTCAATGGCATATTTCCCTTATTTTCAAATTTTGATCAAGGAATAACATAACAAGGCAAACCTTTCGAGGATCGTCCCTAGGGTGATCGAATGGGAGAGTTGTATGCCTTTGCGAGGCCCCTCCCATGACAATCAGGATCACGAGCGGCGCTACAAGGTAGACCTTTCCGAGATCCTCCCTAGGGTGATTGAATGGGAGAGTTGTAAGCCTTTGCAGGGCCCCTCCCATGACGATCAGGATGTAAGAACGGTGCTACAAAGTAGACCTTTTCGAGATCCTCCCTAGGGTGATCGAATGGGAGAGTTGCAAGCCTTTGCGGGGCCCCTCCCATGACGATCAGGATACATGAGCGCACCAAAGACGGGTTGATGAGATTAAAAAAAAACTTGTTTTGTTGTGCTCCTTTGGTTGCACCGTAACTCCTACAAAAAAAAATAGTAGGGGGGCAAGTTAGTAAAAAATAAATAAATAATAATAACAAAAAGAGAGAAAAAAAAAGAAGAGGAAAGTGTGAAAAAAAAAGAAAAAAATTTTAAGAAACAAAAAAAAAAAAGAAAAAAAGAAAAAAAAGAAAAAAAAATATATGAAAACAAAAAAGGGAGGAAAGCCCTCTTTCCTTCTTTCTCCCTTCTTCTCAGCTTCCTACTGCAATTCAAGGCTGATTTGCAATCCGAGTCCGATTGACAAAGGATGTAAAGAACGTAAGATCGAAAGAGAATCACAATTCAAACTACAAAGGACATAAGAACGAAGGAGATCACATTACAAGATGAAGAAGAGCATGCGTCCTGCCAGTATTTATATAGCTAAGTTCGATGGGATTTTTTTCTACTAATAAGTTGAAATCTGATAAAATCATGGGTTACTCAAACTTAATACTGTTTATTTTGTTGTGGAACTTCGATTCTTTCTGAAATTAGTTAAGAGTCAACAAAAAAGATCATGCTCGATTGGAGGCTACCTGAATTAGGGGCCACGGTGGAGTTTTGAATCCCCAGATTCAACGGCGAGGAGTTTTGAGCTTAAGACTTGAGAGAATCTGGCATAAGCCAATAGTATGGAGAAGGAAATCTCGCTAAGGCTGGTATCACTAGCCACAAAGTAGACGGCTGCTTGAGATAAAAAAAAAGAAACAAATTATTAATAAAATAATAATAATAATATAATAATAATAAAAAGGGAGAATCTCGCTCGAAATCCTCTCGCTGGTGCTGCTCTCTCCCACAATCTCGCTCTCTCCAGTGTCGCTCTCTCTTAAAATCTCGCTCTCTTCCACTTTCTCGCTCAAAATTCGTTCTCTCCAACAAACTTCACGTGCTAATTGCAAGCACTACAAACAGAAGATTATGAAAGGAGAGAAACTTGTGAACTTAGTCACTGCCTTGGTGCCTTAAGAGACAACGTGTTTGGCCAATTCTCAATGATATCGTTGATGAAGCTGTTCATAATACCCATGGCCTTGCTGAAAATACCGATGTCTGGATGAACTTGCTTCAGCACCTTGAAGATGTAGATCTTCTACATTTCTACACTATTCTTCGTCCTCTTCTTCTTCTTGTCTCCGGCAGCAGAGTATCATTCCTTCTTCAGTTGTTAAACGAATCAAATTCGATTCTCAAATTAAGTTCCTGGTGAAGTTGGTAGGGTATCACCATGAAGTTGGTAGGGTATCGCTGGTGATGGCTTGGTATCGCTGGTAATGGTCTGATCTTGTTAGTAATGGCTTGGTATCGCTGGTATTGGCTCGATCTTGCTAGTAATGGCTTGGTATCGCTGGTAATGGTTTGGTATCACTGGTAATGGCCTGATCTCGCTGATAATGGCTTGGTATCACTGGTAATGGCCGGATCTCGCTAGTAAGGCCGTCTTCCAATACGTTGGCTCTCCAAAATCTCTTCCATTTAAGTTCAAATTCATATTTCATTCAAATTGGAATTAAAATCAACTGTTATTCCAAATCTCAGTCTAAAGCTTCTAATCCAAATTTTTATTCTAAATTCAAGCAAGCCAAATCGGGTGAGATAAATGTCAAATCCGTCCCAAATTAAAATTTGGCCATATCCCAAATTTTATCAATATTTGAATGGTTAACCTTGATATTGAGTTATGAATAAAACTGAGTCTGGCTATATTCCAAATTTTATCTCAAATTTAATTCAACCTTAGTTTCTATACTCATTTCCAAGTAAAATTGAGCATATCCCAAATTTTTATCTGAAACCAAAATTGATTAAGATTCAATTTCACCCCAAATTCTATTCTGAATTCGAATTAAATTAAATTTATAATTATAGTGGAACATAAATTCTACTTTAGTTCAAATTAAAGTTTATTTAGCGAAAGTGTGTCAAACGAACAAGATTTCAAATCAACATTTTGAGCTAAATTCTCATATTTTGATCATGATGATGCATCAAATTAAAAGAGTCAAAAAATCATACTTTGATCTCAAATTACATTTTTTTTGAGATTTATCCACCCATATACGTGCATAAATCTTGAAAAGGGGGCATTTGTTGAATGAGAAATTTTGGACCAATCACAAGTCACCACGTTGTTTGCTAAATTAATGACGAATTTCTAAATCATTGACTTTGGGTCAAATTAGAAATTGACACATGTCCCGAATTGCATTGAAGACAAGTTTCGATGACGTCACGTGAATGAATCAGATGAGATTAAATTGGTCCAATTTGATATTACTATTTGGGCTTGAAGTCCAAACTACAGAAAAAAGTTGAATTGGACCCAAATTCCATATCAAGCCCAAAACCAACTAATTAGGCCCAAGGGTCAGACCTATGGACCAACCAAGCCCACGAAGCTCACCTGAGAACTCTATAAATAGAGAAGTTCTCTTCATTTGTAAAGGCAACATTTTTTACACTCAGAAGATCTAGAGAGAATTCACTAACAAGCAGAGGACTTCCAAGACTCCTAAAGCTGCACTCTTATAAAGCAGAAGACCTTTGAAGACACAAATACTCTTCCAAGACTTCTACTTCAAGCTTCCAAGACTCCTAAAGCTACACTCCTATAAGGCAGAAGACCTTTGAAGACACAAGACTTCTACTTCAAGCTTTCAAGACACTTGAAGCTGCACTTCTATAAGGCAGAAGACCTTTGAAGATACAAATACTCTTCCAAGACTTCTACTTTAAGCTTTCAAGACTCCTGAAGCTGCACTCCTATAAGGCAGAAGACCTTTGAAGATACAAATACTCTTCCAAGACTTCTACTTCAAGCTTCCAAGACTCCTGAAGCTGCACTCCTATAAGGCAGAAGACCTTTGAAGACACAAATACTCTTCCAAGACTTCTACTTCAAGCTTCCAAGACTCCTGAAGCTGCACTCCTATAAGGCAGAAGACCTTTGAAGACACAAATACTCTTCCAAGACTTCTACTTCAAGCTTCCAAGACTCCTGAAGCTGCACTCCTATAAGGCAGAAGACCTTTGAAGACACAAATACTCTTCCAAGACTTCTACTTCAAGCTTCCAAGACTCCTGAAGCTGCACTCCTATAAGGCAGAAGACCTTTGAAGACACAAATACTCTTCCAAGACTTCTACTTCAAGCTTCCAAGACTCCTGAAGCTGCACTCCTATAAGGCAGAAGACCTTTGAAGACACAAATACTCTTCCAAGACTTCTACTTCAAGCTTCCAAGACTCCTGAAGCTGCACTCCTATAAGGCAGAAGACCTTTGAAGACACAAATACTCTTCCAAGACTTCTACTTCAAGCTTCCAAGACTCCTGAAGCTGCACTCCTATAAGGCAGAAGACCTTTGAAGACACAAATACTCTTCCAAGACTTCTACTTCAAGCTTCCAAGACTCCTGAAGCTGCACTCTTATAAGGCAGAAGACCTTTGAAGACATAACTACTCTTCCAAGACTTCTATTTCAAGCTTCCAAGACTCCTAAAGCTGCACTTCTATAAGGCAGAAGACCTTTGAAGACACAAATACTCTTCCAAGACTTCTATTCCAAGCTTCCAAGACTTCTACTTTAAGAACTTTCGGTGCTTTCCTTCTCTAAGTCAAGCATATTCACCCAACTGAGAGAGAATCAGAGGATCAAATATTAGAGATCTAACCACATCGCATCAAATCAACTCCAACATCAACACCAACTCAAGTTCAACTCCACGAAACACGTTTCTCCGGAAACTTCGTGTGAGCAACAACAGATGAATTTGTTTACAACACATGACTATAACCAAAATCTCATAAAATTTAAATGTTAAATACAAAATATCTATGATATTTATTATAAACTTTAAACAAACATAAATATCATAATAATTTTAAAAAAAATATTAAAAATTTAAAATTAATCAACACAAAAGTAATCAAACTTTAAACAAAGTGATATATATATATCTAAAATTCAGGTTGGGTTGAGTCCACCCAAATTTTTTTAGCCAGCCCGTATCCAATCCAACCCTTACATTTTGAATTATTCGAATTGTCGAGTCATCTGAACACCCTACTTTTGAGCTTAAAAATGTCCCCATGTAAACCTAACAAAGTCCAACAAACCAAACTAAGAAATTATCTTCCCAAATTATTTCAATTTTGGCTCAAAAAATCTAAAACTAAAGAAAAATAAAACTCAATAATTTAAGATAATTAATTTATATTTATCTAGAATTCGGGATGTCACACTCTCATTTCTCGATCTCTTTGCCTCTTCATTTCTTTGGCTCTCCATCTTCTCTCAACTCTTAAGCTCAAACTCACAGTCACGAGTCTCTCAACTCTCTAGCTCTTCGTTCAATATCTATTTTTGAATTTCACAGTCATAACTCTTTTCTCACTAAGCTAAATAACTTGTAGTATTTAACAATGGACTTGGTCAATTATTACCAATTATAAAGATCTAGATAGTTAGCCTTTATATGAAAATCATGAATATAGAACTAGATTGAAAATCATGGTTCAAGAATAAGCGCATCTAGAATAGAACTAGATTCATAAATGAAAGAAAGAAGGCAAAGAATAAGAACCTTACATGACTGACATTTATGGAGTTAGATCCTTGCAAAGGGATGGATCCGATCAGACGGGAAATTTGGAGAAATAGAATAGAAATAACCCAAAGCTTCATTCTCCGAACCATTTTGGGCTCAAAGATGTATTTAGGCTCAAAGATTTGAAGGTCCAACAGCAATGGAACCTGAGGTTCCTCCATTTTCGCCGCTAAAGACAAATGTCCAAAACCGATAAAAGATGAAACATCCATCCATTTTGTCGTTGTAAATAAAAGCCCTAAAATCATCATCCTCAAAATTCCAATTCGATTCTTGGACAATCAACGACATTAACAAGGGGAAAATAGAAAATATATCGTAATTGGAAGGAAATTAGAGGAGAGGAAGCATTGTGAAGAGACACATTTGTTAGAAAAAAGCAAAAAGAAGGAGAACCAACTAGTGCGTGCGGTGGCAGTGTGCGATGGCGTGCAGCATAGGGTTGGAAAATTCTAAATCTTCAAGAGATATATTGAGTTTGTGAATTTAGCCGGTCATGTAAATCTTTATGAGATATATTGAGTTTTTGAATTTATGAGAGACACTATGAAGAGACACCTCGGTAGGCTTATGAATTTAGCCGAGAGTGCTTTTGGTAAGCCAAATTCTAAATCTTTATTAGATATATTGAGTTTGGGATTTATGTTGAACAAGGGTGGAAGAATACTAGTAAGCACAATATGATTATTATTATTATTGATACTAAAGGCTGAATGGAAGTAAGGATTTTGTGATTATTTGAAAAAAAAAAAGAAAGGAAAAGAGGAAAAGGTGCAAGTCGGTGGGATCACTCTTTCCCCATTTTTACGGCCGACATACCTCCTCCTCCAAACCGAAACAAGTGAGGTACTTCAGCTAGGCATTGAATTGGAGAAGAAGAAGAAGGTTTAGGGTTGAGTGGGGTATAATGTGAAGAAAACTTGGGGAAAATTCGAGGAAGAATTGAAGCTGATCTGGAAATCGAGTAAACTGGACAAGTTACAATGTTCGAAGGATAAAAAGCTGTAGAGATGAAGTTTGGAGCTGAATATTTGGGGTTAGTAATTAACTCATTTATTAACAATTTTTGTGAAGGATGCCTGAGCTAAATGTGAAGGGAAACAGGTGAAATTCGAAGAAGAACTGAAGCTGGTCTGGAATTCGAGTAATCTGGACAGGGTATAATTTTCGAAGGATAACAGGCTGTAGAGATTGAGTCTAGAGCTGAAAGTTTAAAGTAAGATAGTTAACTCAATTCTAAATAAGTTTGTAGAAGGAAGATTATTGAGTTGATTTTGAGTTATAAAATTTTGAAGTTGAAACAGGAATTCGGTGCGTAAACAGGAGTTGAGTAGTTCACCGAGGGAGCAAGAGCGAGACATGAATTGTGGAAATCTCGCTCAGGATGATAATCTCACTAGTTTTTGTGCTGAATCTCGCTCAGAAGAAGAACCTCGCTGAATTTTTGGACAGAATCTCGTTGGTATTGATTTAAGTCTCGTTAATAATTGTAAGTTTCACTAAGAATGAAAAATCTCGCTAGTTTTGTGCCTAGTCTCACTGGTTTTCATGGTAAGTCTTGCTCATAAGATGATCTCGCTAGTGATGATCTTGTCGGTGAAGATCTCGCTAGTGATGATCTCCTTAGTGATGATCTCGCTAGTGACGATCTCGCTAGTGTTTATCCCGCTAGTAAGGGTCTCGCTAGTAAGCAAACTATTTGAAGCATCTTGTTGAGAATTCTAAGAAATCTAACAATGAATTATCTTGTTTCAGGCCAAGAGGAGTTAGGAGAAGCCTACAAACCATTAAGAGCGCAGACGAGTTGTGAGTGACTAAAATAACTTAATGTTTTCAATGTTTATGCATAAAAGACCATGTGATTTCAATAATATTTGATGATAAGTTTATACATTTTCAAGCAGCAAAGTTTTTATGAATTTCATAGCATTTCTTCTCCAGCATGTATATGTTTTATTGCATGCCAAGGTTATATGTAAATTCATTACAAAAGTTAAGTTTCTATGATGAAGCATGTGTTTCCAGATAAAGGCTATGATTGAATGATTCTTAATGTAAATGTTTTACTTTTAAAGCTTGTTTTGATGCTAGAGAAGAACCCGGTACTAAAGAACTCGGAGAAGGTACCTAGGTAATAGTACCTAAGGTGTTGACGGTACTTAGTAAACTCCACATGCACGTAGGTAGTTCTAAATGAGAGGCCGAAGTATGGGTCTCCTAGGCCATATACTAGCAAAGAGAGGCCGAAGTATGGGTCTTTTGGCCGGATATAGACGTTGGGAGCTAGAGCGATGTATGCTCGTTCTCAACTAAGGTTTAATGAGATTTCTTAATGATGGTTAAGTTTTCCTTCAAAAGGAATGAGATTATGATTAAGTTTGTGTTTTATCAGAAGTTGCTTGAAACATTTTCTAGTATGTTTACATGTTTTATAATAATGAGATGCATGGGATAATATGATTTTTATAGTCACTCACTGGGCAACTAACTCATAGTTTTCCTATGTTTTCCCTTCCCAGGTAGTGGTCAGATTCCTCAAGGTTGATCCTGCTGCTGCTTGCCACTGAAAGGCCCAGCTAATTTAAAGAATTTAGGTTAATGATCTATATCGATGTACACATGTTTTGATGAATATTTTGTCTGTAGATATTGTGTCATGATTGTTAAACATGTGATCATATAAAATTATGTAGAGCTTTCCAGATGTGAGCTAATTGCATAAGTTAATAATGTTTATCAGGTTGGTACTTCAAGAGTGAAGTAAAAAGGTAAAGGTGGTAAGTGCTGGCGATAGAACAAGTAATTGCTATCGTCACATCTTCTTCCAAGTTAAGAGGATAATCTGGGAGGGGGTGTGACAATGCTTCATGTATGAAGCTAAGGATTTGATCCTTACGGGATACACGGACTCTGATTTCCAAACTGACAAGGATTCTAGGAAGTCCACGTCAGGATCAATGTTCACCCTAAACGGGGGAGCTATAGTATGGCGTAGCATCAAGCAAGGATACATTGTAGACTCAACCATGGAGGCTGAGTATGTAGCTGCTGGTGAAGCAGCAAATGAGGCAGTTTGGCTAAGGAAGTTCCTAAGTAATTTGGAAGTTGTTCCAAACATGAACTTGTCGATCACCTTAGACTCTGACAACATTGGGGGGTGTGGCCAACTCGAAAGAACCTCATAGCCATAAACGAAGAAAGCACATTGAAAGGAAGTATCACATGATACGGGAGATTGTGCAATGAGGAGATGTGATCACCACAAAGATTGCTTCGAAGCACAACATTTTCGATCCATTTACGAAGGCTCCTCGGCTAAAGTGTTTAAGAGTCATTTAGAGAATCTAGGTCTACGAGATATGTACATTGTGTAAGTTAGGGCAAGTGGGAAATGTGTAATGGATATGAGATGCCCTAGTTTATTGTATTTTACTTTGTATTTGTAACATCCCCGTTGTTCTAAGCACAGTACATCCCACTAACCAGAGTTTTAGTTCATGTGAGTGTTTGTTGGGTTTTATGCCCTAAAATTCGTAGATAGTGAATGTAATTAAATGACCACTATTAGTTATTAATATTTTTATCAATAAATGTTATTATGTTTTATTTAATTTTATCTTATTAACCCTAAAATCCAATAAACTAACATCCTAGGCTATCTTATGTGTCTTGAACTATATGTAGAGATATATAGGGATCAATGTTCAAGATACAACCTAAAGGGTCTATAGTATAGGGATAAGTTTGGGTACCTTATCCTGGTAACACTATGGATAGACTCACTTTGTATTTGATACAAACGCAGTGATCCAACCATTCGTGTAGGAGACATGCGAGTGGGGATATCTTGTGCAATGAGTTTGCACAAGACTGAACCGCGAAATAGTAACCTATAGATGTAACTCCGTTGACTAGTTAAGTTTCTATTTCAATTGGATAACCTAAGCAACTTAGTCTTACTCTTGAGTATATTATGAATTTCTATTCACGAGGGATTATCTTTTGATTTGTATGGGTGAGAGTGGCCAGTTCGTCGACTCAATATGCCTACCATTTTTAAGATAAAATCGAGTAGGTAGCTGGGAACATGATCATACAAGATGGATTTCATTCCTTCCCGACTTTAGTGTATATAGATAAGCCCTTAAGTGGTGTCACTAGGACTCGAACAAAGGGCCCTTCTCTCTCACTAGCCCCGATAGGTGTTTCTATTTAATGGTTGGACCATAAACAGGTTGTTCATTAGAGGAGCATTGGTACTTAAGAATTTAGAGGTAACCTAGGGGTAAAACGATAATTTGACCCAGCTGGTGTTACAAACACTCACAAAGGACAAACATGCTGTTATTGGTCTATATCCATGGACATAGAAACATATCTGTAGTGAGAAGAGTGTAGTTGTGGGTCTTTTATGGAGTGTACCCATAGTTAATGAATATTGATTAACATGGTTCCATAAAAAAATGTTTATGATATCTTATGAGTTATAGAGAGGACGTAAAGGTAATTTACGTCACTTTACGATTTAGGGATGCTTGACACACCTGTTGGCTCATAACACTAAGATCTTGGTATGTTGTTCGAAAGTATCCCTATTTGTAGGATACCACAAAGAAACCAAAGGTGGTATATTTTATGATCCTTAAGATGACAAAGTATTTATATCGACAAATGCTATATTCTTTACATAAGAAAACATCAGCCTCGAAGTAAGCTAGTATTATGTGAAATGTCCAAGGAAACTACAGATAGATCAACAAGAGTTTTTGATCAAATTGGTCCATCAACAAGAGTTATTAATGAAAATGGTATGTCTAGTCAGTCACATCATTCCCAAGAGTTGAGAGTGCCTCGATGTAATGGGAGGGTTGTGCAACAGTTTGACTGTTACATGGATTTGACAGAAACTTAGGTCGTCATACCTGGTGATGGCTTAGAGGATCCATTGACCTTCAAACAGGCAAAGAAAGATAAAGATCAAGACTAGTGGATAAAAGCCATGGACTTCGAAATGGAGTCTATGTACTCTCTGAGAACTTGTAGATCAAACAGATGGGGTAAAACCTATTGGTTGCAAATGGATTTACAAGAGGAAACAAGACCAAAATGGTAAGGTGAAAACCTACGAGGCTAGACTTGTGGCAAAAGGGTTTACCCAAAGAGAGGGGGTAGACTACGAAGAAACCTTCTCTCCAATTGCCATGATTAAGTCAATTAGAATACCATTTTCCATTGTGGTCTTTTATGATTAAGAGATATGGCAAATGGACGTCAAGATAGCCTTTCTGAATGACTATCTTGAAGATACATGTCTCAGCCAGAGGGATTCATTAAACAGAGTCAAGAGCAAAAGGTTTGCAAGCTTAAAAGATTCATTTATGGGTTGAAACAAGCATCTCGATCCTGGAATATAAAATTTGACACTGTGATCAAATCTTATGGCTTTGAACATAATGTTGATGAACCTTGTGTTGGGGTTGGTACCCTAAATCTCGTAGGGTCCCGTAGTTTGTAAACATCTGTGTGAACAAACTTTTGGTGATTTATAATATGAGATATTTTATTCACTTCAGTCTATGAAATATGAGATATTTTAGTTGCATTAACCACAAACTAACAAACTAAGATCCATGGTTATTGTTATAACTTAAGCATGTACGTGGAGACAAAGAAGTGGATCGTGCTTTAAGTGATAACCTAAATGGTCTGTAGTATATGGATAAAGAAGGGAAACCTTATTCTGGAAACACTACGAGTGTGACCCGCTTTGTAGGTGTTACAAATGTTCTAAAGCGCTACAAATAGTCTATTTCTGATCATTCGTATATTAGACATGCGAGTGGGGATACTCTATATAAAGGAGTTTGTATAAGACCAGACCACAAAATGTTTAGTCTCGTTATATAACGCCGTTCATGACAAAGACTTTTCACTAGGATGACCATATGTAACATGACCTTAATCCCAAGTGAGTTATGAACTTCTGCCTATGAGGGCGGTCCTTTGATTTACATGGGTGCAAGTGGCCAAATCGCCACGACTCAAACCTACCACTTTGGGGATTCGTCGGATTAGGGAGCTGGAAACTCAGCTACACCAGATGGAATTCACTCCTTCCCCTGAAGTAGGGGTAAGTAGATAAATTACTCCCTTAAGGGTTGATTCCGGGGCTTGAACAATGTGGCACCACATCTTCTTTTGGCCCGAGAAGGGTTTAGTCATAGTGAGACTATGATATATTGTTCATTAGAGGAATCAGTGGTACTTAAGGAGTTAGATGTAACTATAGGGGAAAAACGACAATTTGGCCCAATTGTACTTACGAGCGATTTGTGAAGAGCCATCGTACCATTGATTGGTTATATCCGATGGACACAAAAATATATCTGTAGTACGAAGAGTGCAGTTCTCGGTCTTTAGTGGAGTGTCTGGCAGTTAACGGATGGTGGATATCGTGATTAAAGAGTTTAGTTAGTTATTCTCGTATCGTTGGAGCTTCAAGCTACAGGTCCATAAAGTCCTCTTGGTAGCTTAATGGATTCATGTTGAGAATCGGTTTTTGAGTTAGTTTGAAGTGTTCAAATTAACAAGAGGGAATTTGATCTTATATAATATAATTAGATTTATTCAATTATATGTGATATAATTCATTTGATGTATTTGATTGGAGGAATTAATATAAATATGATTTATATTAAATGCTATAAAGAAGAAAAAGAACTATGGTTTATATGTTGCATATGATGTAATATTAAAACTATAGGTTATAAATATAATATGATAAATTAGTTATTATATTTATTTATAATAAATTAATTATGAGATAATTGATCTTTGTTTTTCTCCAATAACCGACTTAGTGGTTGGTTATGCACGTTTTATGGCTAATTGATTGATAAAGATGAAAATAGTTTTCATTTTGTCATAACACACACTTTACGATCAAGTTATACGATAGATTGTTGAGAGAGTAAAGAATCGGTCGAGTTTTCTATACGATAGTTACTCGCTTGCTACACGATTGAGTACCAAGCTTATACGATAGACTTCTTCTTCGTCTGTTGAATACTCGATCGTCTATAGATCGCCTAGTTCATCCTTCTCTCTACCCAAATCCATATAGAGCCCACAACTCCTGGATTCTCACATCGAGAATACCAAGGTAATCGAGTGGTGGCATCGAGTTCTATTCGAGGGTCGAGGATCGAGTTTTACTCAATTGTGATCGAGGATCTTCTAGTTCGTGCTGTTTGCTGAATTGCTCGTTGCGTTCGTGCTGATTTAACGCGTTCGAGTGTGATCGAGGAAATACTAGAAAAAACGGTTCTTCAAAGGTATTCTACTCGATCCCTTGTATTTTATCTTGAAGCAGGCTGTAATTTGTTCTTTGATGCATAACTGTTCTGTTTAATTGTATATGTTTATGTTATTTCATAAGAGGATTTGGAACGATCTGCTTTCGCTCATTGGTTCTCTAGATTTAGAGTTCCTTCAATTGGTATCAGAGCCAGGTTGTTCTAATATTCCAAATTCCATTTATGTATTGAATTACATTTACAGTCTTGGTGGGTTTTATGTTATCTGCAATGCATTTAAGTGTTTAAGTGTGGTTGTGGTGTGAATTGATGGATGTTTCAGGATGATTGCCTCCGTTTTAAGCTTTCTTTAACTTTACAAAGTTAATTTGTAAGGGCCTCTACATTTTTGGGCATAATTAACTTGCTTTCGAGTATGTATTTAAGTTTTGGTTTGTTTGAGTCGTTCGTGATGAAGCTTCAAACGTATGGAGATGCTGTTCTCTTCGAGGAAGAAGACCAAAGGTTGTTTGCATCGTGTAGCCCAGGCTAAACGATCATTTAGATTTAGCTATGCGATCGTGTAGAAAATTTCTACTCGACCGTGAAGTATTTGCTAAATGGTCACATAACAAATGCTACTCGATCGAGTAAAGAGTTTACTCGATCATGTTCATTGGCTACTCCATCGTGTAGATGCTCGGGGTAAACAATCATTGAGTATATGATACTCGTTGCATGGCGTGCACACTAAACGATTGAGTAGGCCAACATGCTCATCACATAGTCATTGGCTACTCGATCACTCGATATGCGATACTCGATGCTTGCTCCTTGATCATTTAAACAATCATGCTTTATCGCATAGTCGTCATCTACTAGATAACTTAGCATACGTTACTCGATGTGCGTTGCACGATCGCGTGGCCTTCATGCTCATCGCATAGTTCAAAGGCACTCGATCCTTGCTACATGATCGTTTATACTCGATCAGTGTTACTCAACGATCACAAGGAGCTGTTACACGATCAAGAAACGAGGCTTCGCTCAGGCTGTTCAAGACCCGGTTCGCCTGTTTGAACTAGTTGACTCGATGCTTTATGTAATAGATAGCTTTTATTTTCGATTTTTTAAGGCTATATATCTCGGTCATCAATTTTTGTTGAATGTACATGTGATGTATGTTTAATTATATGCCATAATGTATGACATATAGTTTTAAAACCCACCATAAATTATGCATTTTATTCATGCATCATCTTTATATATAAGTTTTATAATTTAGTAGTTTGCATGATTAAATTACATTGAAGCACGCTCATGCATCATATAATATAAGAGTTATAATGCATACATTAAGCATATCCATGCATCATCTTTATATTATAAGTGTTATAGTATAAGGCTGTATGAGAGCATGTTTGCTTAGTTCATTACAAGTTATATAAAAGTTATATATAATAATGAATGAACATTGCATGAAGCATGACACTTAGGTTAATTTATAAAAGTTATAAATACCTATTCTAAATTAGCAATGTGGTTGTTTTTAGTTGTTTCATTTTTTATAGGTGTTATAATCAATAAAATTAGAACTAAAATTAATAAAAAAGACATGCATGCAAACTTAGGCTTTAATCATTTTTTAAAAGAGTTTTAAAATTTGATTGAGATAAACCCAAGATCATGGTTCTAATGAGATTAGAAACCTAAGTTTAATCTTTTAATTCGTTTTAATAGGATTAAATTGACTAATAAAAGATTAAATATGTACCAAATCTATTTGTAAAGGACCTGTTGTCTAAGGCGGGTTCTGGCTACGCTGGAGTATTTAAGCTGACGGAAACAGAACATCCCCCTACCTGGGAACCTAACTGGAAAGTCAATTAGATAGATTTGTTGCATGCATGCAAATTTGATGATAGTCTGTTAAAGTGTTTAATAAGACTTGAATCAAACTTGTTTAATTATCAAAAGTAAGTGTTATTTTTTGAGCAAATTAAACACCCACTTAGTTAAAATCAGTAGCCAGATTTACTTAGATGAATCCCTAGGTAGAACATTAAGTGGAAGGAACTTGGGGTATATGATACTTCACTTAAACCTCTACATGTTTCTCCCTAAAAGTTCACATTGTGAGATCTATCCTCATCCTTAAGGCACTCTAGGAGTGTCTCCCTATAGGATGGTGTTTTGGTAGGTCAATACCAATGTGAATGGAGAGAATATTCATAGTAAGTGGGAGTGGGACGTATGACAACATATCCCACAGTCTTTCTCATTAGGTTGGATAACATTTTCGTACATCGCCTTGAGGCACCCAAAGAATGTCCCCCTAAAGGATGGCTGTATTTGCACAACTTTTATCTGATTTTCAGAAATGTATAGGGTTTCTTTAGTCACTTGTCCTAATATGCTTTTCCTCTATGGTGGGTGCATTAGGCCAGGATTCTAGGGCCTAAAATGAGGGGTTACACTTAAGCGAAATTGTTAAGGTTGTTAATGAATTTTGGACCGCACAATGGTGACTGTTAGAGTCAGTTACAAGAAGTTGTTTCTGTCTAATGGTTGAGAATGTCTCATCCTAGTGAAGGGGCACTTAATCACCCCAACGATGACTTTTGTCCTGCCTCACTGGGATATCATTGCAAAATAGATGTCACTTAGGGTACAATAGAATTATTTTACTAAAACCAAATTTGAATTAAAAGTGGTAATGCAAGTGGACTCATTAAGTTTGTTCTTATTTTTTAGCAACTTTTAAAAATGGCAACTGCTACTTTAGCTTTATTAGCCGCTGACAAACTAACTGGCAAAAACTACACTAGTTGGAAAAAAAACTATAAGCATGATCCTTATCATCGATGACCTCAGGTTCGTTCTTATTGAGAAGTGTCCTTCTATCCCACCTCAAAACGCCGCTCGAAATGTTCGAAAGGCGTATGAGAAATGGACACGGGCGAATGAGAAGGCCTGAGCGTACATCTTGGCCAGCCTTATCGACGTTTTGGCCAAGAAGCATGAGCCAATGGTCATTGCACGCGAGATCATGGAGTGTCTGAGGGGAATGTTCGAAGAACCGTCTGCGCAGCTCAGGCATGACGCTCTTAAGTTCATCTTCAACTCTAAGATGAAAGAGGGTACATCTGTTTGTGAACATGTTCTGAACATGATGGTCCACTTTAATGTGGCGGAGATGAATGGGTCGAGGATTGATGAGGCCAACCAAGTTAGCATAATTCTGGAGATGTTGCTAGAAAGCTTCCAACATTTTGTAAGCAACGCTATTCTGAACAAGGTTGATTACACCATTACAACTCTCCTCAACGAGTTGCAGACATTCCAATCCTTGCTAGAAAGCAAGAAGAAGAAGGTTGGTGATGTTGGGTTTTATGTCCTAAAAATCGTGGTATGTAAACAATGGAACTTATTCTGAAAATTCAATAAAGGTGTTATCAAATAGATCTATTGTTTGATAGAAATCCAATAAATCTGAAAGTTCCTTGACTATTGGATGAGTACTTCAACTTTATGTGGAGATATAAAGGTGGATCTGGTTCGAGTAAATAGTCAAAATGATCTATAATATATGAAGAAAGTTGGACACCTTATTCTGGTAATACTATTGGATGCAGCTCGCTCTGTAATTGTTACAAAGAGTTGTAAAATGCTGATTCTGGGTCTTGAATAATTGAGAGGTAATTGTTCATTAGGGGATTGGTGGGGACTTAAGGAACAAGAGGTAATTTCGGGGGTAAAACAGAGATTTGACCCAACCATTATTACGAACAACCTGTGAAGGGTTGAATTACTAATCATGATTATATCGATTGGACATAATATATCTACAGCGAGGGGAGTTCAACTATGGGCTTTAGTGGAGTAACCCATTAGTTAACGAATGGGGGTTAGATCGATCTAACGAGTTTAGTCAATTAATCTCGGATCGTTGGAGCCCATGATCTGTAGGTCCACGAGGTCCCTCTACTTGCTCGAAAATGGATTAGCTCTAGAGTAGCGTGATAAGTGAATTTGAAATGTTCAAATTAGAATAAAAATAAATTGGAGAAAATATATTTAAATGTGATTTAAATATATGAAGATGAATTTGTGTAAAAATTAACTAATATTGGATATTAAATTAATTATAATTATTTAAATTGTTTAAATAATTATTTATTAATTTTATTAGAAAATTAATTTATGAAATTAATTTTTAAAATTAATAATTTTTTATTTTAGAAATAAGATATCTTTTTAAAATAAAAAAAAAATAGATTTTTGGAAATAGAAAATTGCACAAGGAAAAATTGGTTTTTCCATCTTCATCTTTAACTAGCTCACTAGGAACCACTTCTTCAACCTTCATTTACTCCAAGCATGAGCTGCATCCCATGCAGAAAATCTCTTTGTATGATAGTCTGTGATATATTGAAGAGATTGGAGTGATTTGAAGGTATGGCAACCGATTGATTTTTTCTAAAAATTTCGGATGAAGAAGATGTTCTTCATTTTGGGTTGTTGCAGTGAGCTTTCTCCAAATTTCCTTTGATTTCAGCTTATCTTGAGTCCAACAACTCAATTTAGAACACCAAGAGAATAGTAGAGAAGATCTTGTGGTGGTTTGCACAAAGATTTGGAGGATTTAGTAGCTGGAAATAGAGATTTCAAAGGTTCTTCAAAGGTATGTCCTTAAAACCCATTAAACTCTTTTAAGCATGTTTCGTTTATGCCAAAATTAATCAATTAGAGTGCTTATGGATCTTGATTTCTTCCACTTCGTGCTGGTACCTCTCCAACAATTGGTATCAGAGTATCATATAAGCATTCAATTCTTTTTAATTTTGGTTTGGTGGGTGTTTTATATGAAAATATGAAACTACTGCACTGATATGGTTTTCTGAGTTTTAGCCTTTTATTTCTCTTTAATTTCCCTTTTAAATTTGTATTTGGCTCTTGTTGATGAGCTTATATGTCTTCCCAAGAGTCTATAATTTATTTGGAGTCATTAGAGTTGAAATTAAGCTGTAATTTTGAAGAAACATACGAAGAGGCCGAGTTGCCGATTCCAGAAAATCAGCCTCTGTTTTTATCGTCGTTGAACTTCAGTAGCTAAGCGATTGTTTAGCTTCATGCGTTAGATGATGTGAAGAAAAGCTAAACGATCGTGTAGCTTCGAGTGTTGATTGTTTAGGTGTTGTGCGCTAGACGATCACATACCTCGGTAGCTAAGCGATGCGTTGTATTTCTATGCGATGTGTTGTATTACTATGCGATGGCACTACACGATCGTGTAGCTTTGGGTGAGAGCTATGCGATGCAGTGAAGAGCTATATGATGGTGCTGATCGATCACTTACTATGATCAATTACCTTTGATCGGGAGTTAAGCGATGCGTTCAATTGCTATGCGATAGCATTAAACGATCGTTTACCTATGCGCGGCAGCTGGGTGATGCATCGAGAGCTATGCGATAGCACTAAGAGATCTCTTACCTTGTGTGCACGGTAAACGATCAAGATGCGGTCTAAACGATGGCTCTAAACGATCGTGTAGTATATTGTTCGTGCTAAACGATGGAGCTGCGCGATAATGTTGGACATTAAGCGATTGTATAGTGTCCTTCGGCACTAGACAATGACACTATACGATAGATGGCAATCACTACACAATCGTGTAGCTTTGTTAAGCGATATACGTTGGTTGCTAAATGATCAAGCATATACTAAACGATCAGGCAAACGCATGACGATGGTTGTCATTACTAAACGATGAGACTTAGCGAGATGTTGGGCAAGAGCAAGAGCAACCGATTCAACCAGTTCTCTTGAGGTCTGGTCCGGTTCAACCTCAAATGGTTTTGGGTGATCCGGTTTAGACTCTTGGTCCGGTTTAGATGGTTCAGATCCGATTCAAAGTGGTTTTGAGCGGTTCTAGCAGTGTTGAAGCTGTTTTTGTAATAGTTAGGCTTTTGTTTGCTTGTTTTGCCAAAACTAAAACCATATCAGTTTGTGTTTAATTATTTATGCATTGGATGTAAGTTATAATTAAATAAATCTTGTATGTACATACAATATGCCATTTAGATTTAAAATCCCACGATAGGAAGCATGCAACATGCATAGGAAGCATGCAACATGCATTGAAAGTATGTTATAATTTGTTATAATATATAGTATGCATGTTAGGGTTTCTTGTATTTAATATAAGTTTTATATTAGATATTGAATGCCTGTATGTTGTGGATGTTTAGCATGTCTAAAGTTTTATAAAGCTGTTATAAAATTGGGTTAGGCATTTAAAATCCATAACGAAGAACAGTTGCATGCTCACGTAGGTCCACTTGTTTTAATAGTTAAAATAGGTCGTTAAACTTGTAAAACTAGGGTTACAAACTCAATCGGTATATAATCCTGTCGAAGACTGGGGGTATTTAAGTTGATGGTCTACGGAACACCTCCTACCTGGGGATTATGGTCGAATAATTGAGCATTGGTAAGTAGTTTTATGAGTATTCGTGAGCGATGTGAGGTAATAAAAGGATTTATCACCTAGACATCGTAGGTTTAAGTCAATTTATAAGAGTTATACTTAGATAAACCACATAGACTTAGGGTTGTTTTTATTAGCCGGAAAATAACCAAAGTATAATTTCACCCAAAAATTAGAACACTTCAGTGGTAATCAATAACTTCTATATGATAGAGTTATCAGAAAACTTCAGCGGGAGATTAATAACATACACGATATGTTATTCTTAGCTCTCGCATCCCTAAGAGTTCACAGTCTGGATTTAAGCAGTACTTTGTGTCACCCTGGAAGTGACCTCCCTTCAGAAAGTATTTTTTAGCTTAAATTTAGACTCGAATGAATAATAGGAAGTTGTTCGAACATAAATCCAGTGTACGATTTCAACTGCCATGTCTCCATATGGTTCACACCGTGAGATTCATATGACGCTTCGTGTTACCCTAGAAGTGACCTCCCTTTGGAAAGTGTTTTGTATGAGTCAATATCAAGGTGAACGGAGGAAGTAATTCACAGTAAGTGGGTGAAGGAAATGTGTCAACATATCCTGCGGTCTCTTCCATTAGTTTGAACCGTTCTATGTTGCGCCTGCTGGTTAGCTTTAAGCGGCCCTTTGCTAGTCGTTTATTTTTTGACGGCTATCCCTTTGGAGGGTTGTAACATAGGATTCAGAACAACACAAGCTCCAGAAATGGATAGGATTTCTTTGGTCTTAGTGACCTCTGATGTCCGAAAAGCAGGTTTACACTTACAAAATTATTAAGTGTTAATAATTTCTGACCGAAAGCGGTACCTAAATGACTATCGAAATATGAGTTTTTCTGGAGGTAGTATTTAGACAAGAATGTCTTGTTGTAGTATCGTTGCAAAAGAATAAACTTAGGTACATTATTAAAATTGCTAAAACTTGATTGGATTTAAAATTTTAGAATGGCGAGTTCAATAATACAAGTGTTGGCATCAGGTAAACTCATTCGGGATAATTGTGTGAATTGGAAATCAAATTTGAACATGATACTTGTGATAGATGATTTGCGGTTGTCTTAACTGAGGATTATCCTCTCATTCCTATCTCTAACACAAACCGAAATGTTCAGGATGTGTATGATGGATGGGTCAGGGCTAATGATAAAGCCTGTGCTTATATCCTCGCCAGCTTATTTGATGTGCCGACAAAGAGGATATGAGTAATGCCAAAGAGATTATGGAATCTCTGCGAGGGATGTTTAGACAACCATCCTTCACCCTAAGGCATGATGCCATTAAGTACGTTTACAACAATCGTTCTCGAGTTAAACAGGAACTTAATTTCTGTAAAGTCATTGCTTGAATGTAAATACACCTTGAGCTTTTCTGTTAATAAAGTGTTTATTCTGAAAGATGGTGTTGATATATGTTCAGCTAAATTAGAAAATAATTATGTGGTAAGGCCATTAGCAACAAATTCCCTCCATAGCATAGAAATGTTTAAAACTATCGTAACTCAAAACAAATGATTTAAAGTTTCTCCTAAAGAAAATGCCGAACTTTGGCACCTTCGTTTGGGGCACATTAATCTCAATAGGATTGAGAGGTTGATGAAGAATGAACTTCTAAACGAGTTAGTAGAAAATTCTTTACTTGTGTGTGAGTCATGCCTAGAAGGCAAAATGATTAAAAGACCTTTGACTAGAAAAGTTTATAGGGCCAAAGAGCCTCTAGAGTTAGTGCATTTAGACCTTTGTTGTCCGATGAATGTGCGAGCCAGGGGAGGCTACGAGTACTTCATCATTTTTATTGATGATTATTCAAGGTATGAGTCTGTTTATTTAATGTAACATAAGTCAGAATCCTTTAAAAAGTTCAAAGAGTTCGAGGCTGAAGTTGAAAACGCATTAAGTAAAAGGATTAAAACACTTCGATCTGATTGAGGTGAAGAGTTTTTTGATTATGAGTTCTAGAACTATATGATAGAACATGGAATAGTTTCCCAACTCTCAGCACCTGGTACACCTCAGTAGAATGGTATATTGGGGAGGAGAAATCGAACCTTGTTGGACATGGTTTAGTCGATGATGAGTTACACTTCCTTACCGAACTTGTTTTAGGGTTTTGCAGTAGAGACTGTAACATATATCCTAAACTGCGTTCCCTCCAAGAGTATTTCCATAACACCTTTGGAGTTGTGGAACAGGTGTAAAGCTAGTTTACTTCCGCATCTAAGATTGTCCAACACACGTGCTTGAGGCTAATTCTAAGAAACTGGAACGATGTTCGAGGCTATGCCTATTTGTAGGCTACCCTAAAGGGACATGTGGGATTACTTTTATGATCCTAAGGAAAACAAAGTGTTTGTGTCGACAACCGCTACTTTTCTTGAGGAAGATCATATAAAGGAGCATAGTACAAGAAGTAAAATTGTGAGCTTTCCAAAACTGGAACTTCAACAAGAGTTGAAGAGTCTTCTCCATCAACAAGAGTTGTTGATGGGAGTTCATCTAATAGGTTAAATCCACCTCAAGAGTTGAAGGAACCTCAACATAGTGAGAGTGTTTTGAACTCACCTGTTTGTTATATGGGTATAACTGAAATTCTAGCTATGGTAGCTGATGGCGAGGTTGAGGATCCGTTGTCTTACAAGAAGGCAATGGAAGATGTTGACAAAGATGAATGGGCCAAAGCCATGGATCTTGAGATGGATTCTATGTAATTCAACTCAGTTTGGGATCTTGTAGATCAACCTGATGGGGTTAAACCTATAGGTTGTAAATGGTTCTACAAGAGGAAATGGGGTGCCGATGGGAAGGTGCAAACCTTCAAAACTAGACTTGTGACAAAGGGTTATACCCTGATCGAAGGAGTTGACTATGAGGAGACTTTCTCTCGTGTTGCCATGCTGAAGTCTATCCGCATCCTCCTATCCATTGCCTCATATTATGACTATGAGATATGGAAAATGGATGTCAAGATTGCTATTTTGAATGGAAATCTTGAGGATACTAGTTATATGGTACAGTCTAGGGGATTCATAGCCTAAAGTCAAGAGCAAAAGATTTGAAAGCTGAATCGGTCCATTTATGGACTGAAACAGGCATCTCGATCTTGGAATATAAGGTTTGATGTTGCGATCAAATCTTATGGCTTTGACCAAAATGTTGATGAGCCTTGTGTCTACAAGAAGATCATCAATACTTTAGTAGTTTTCCTAGTTTTGTTTATAGACGATATCCTATTCATTGGGAATGACGTAAATTTACCGACTTCAGTTAAGAACTTGCTAGCGACCCAATTCCAAATGAAAGATTTGAGAGAGGCTCAGTTTGTTCTTGAGATTCAAATATTTCGGGATTGAAAGAAGAAAGTGCTAGAATTGTCTTAGACATCATACATTGACAAGATGTTGATCAAGTACTCGATGCAGAACTTCAAGAGGGGTCTTCTGCCTTTTCAGCATGGAGTTACATTTTCTAAGGAACAGTGTCCTAAGACACCTCAAGAGGTTGAGGAAATGAGACGGGTCCTCTATGCATCTGCCGTGGGTAGTTTGATATACGCGATGTTATGTACTAGAAATGACATTTGTTACGTTGTGGGGATAGTTAGTAGATATAAGTCTAATCTAGGACAGGATCACATGACAGTCGTCAAGAAGATCCTCAAGTATCTTCGGAGAAGGAGGGACTACATGCATGTGTATGGTTCTAAAGATTTGATCCTTAAAGGATACACAGACTCTGATTTTTAGACTAGTAAGGATTCTCGAAAATCCACTTCAAGATCAGTGTTCACTCTTAACAGAGGGGCTATAGTATGGTGAAGCACCAAGCAGAGGTGCATTGCTAACTCCACCATAGAGGCCGAGTATGTAACGGTTAGTGAAACTGCAAAGAAGGCCGTTTGGCTTAGGAAGTTCCTGGCTGATGTGGAAGTTGTTCCAGACATGTCTAGGCCCATCACCCTTTATTGTGACAATAGTGGTGTTTTGGCGAATTCCCGTGAGCCCTAGAGTCATAAGCACGACAAGCATATTGAGCAGAAATACCATCTCATCCGAGAGATTATGCATCGAGGGGACATGATTGTCACGAAGATAGTTTCGGATAACAACGTTGTTAATCTATTTACGAAGGCTCTCATGGCTATCGTGTTTGAGGGTCACTTGCAGAGTATAGGTCTATGAGATCGACCGCGGCTAGACTAGGGCAAGTGGGAGATGTTATACTATGCGTTTGTGCCCTAGTTTATTGATTTGTGTACTTGTAATGTGATTATTCATAGAATACACAAGCATGCAACGAAATCAAACAAAATCAATAAGCATTCTAATTACATTTAATTTGAGTTCTAAAGCATGCAAAACACAATTTCGGAAATGTGTTTCAAGATAAATACCTTTCTTGATGAATTCTTCAATTCCAAGCCGCTCTTCACTCCAATTTAGCTCCAAATCCACCGTGGACCACCAAGAGATCTTCTCTACTATTCTCAGCCTTTAATTTGAGTGGTGGAACTCAGATTTGATTGAATTTGGTAAGTGTTTTTGTGGGTTTGAAGAGAAAGAAGAAGATGAACCAGAAACCAATTTTTTAGCTTCAAATCTCCGTCCATCCTCTACCAATTCAGCAAATTGGTAATGTTTTATTACTCAGTTACATGCAAGCCATTTCAGTAATGAAATTAGCCAGCAACTACTTCAAATTGGAAGATGAATGTGTGTGTACTAGGGATGGACACCTCCTACTAGCTTCAAAGATGGGATAAACCCACTTTGAAATTTAATTTTCAAATTTCTCTTTTATTTCAAAATTCCAATTTATTTTAATTAATTCTAAATTAAAACATGATTTAATCAATTCATAATTTGATTAAATCAAAATCCAATTTCTCAAATTGAATTAAAAATGGAATTATTTTGAATCTATAATGAATTAAACATTTTTAATTAATTAATTAATTAAATATCAAATATCAAATTAATTACACATTAAATTTTAAACATGAATCCTATTTATGTAATTGATATTTAAATCAACATTTAAATATTATACACTTTTCAATTTCATTTAATTTCAACAAATAAACATTAATTATTTCAAATATAATTATGAAAAACCTAATTTGATTTTGAACTAATTCAAACTCAAAAACCCTAATGTCAATTTTAACATTTTCAAATTGAAATTCATTTTGAACAACTCAAATTGATATCATTCCCAATTCACTCAATTTAATAATTAAAAGTGTTCATATTTTACGAGCTAGTAGAGGGACCTTATGGACCTACAGATCATGAGCTCCAATGATTAAGATTAATTGGCTAAACTTTTTAGACTGAATTAATCAGTATTTGTTAACTCTCGAGTACACCACTATAGCTCGATAGTTTCACTCTTTTTACTGCAGATATATTTATGTCCACACGATATAACCATAACTAGTAAGTCAACCCTTCACAGATTGTTCGTAATACCGACTGGGTCAATGTACTATTTTGCCCTTGATATTATGTCTTGTTACTTAAGTTCCATCTGATCCTCTAATAAACAATTGGTTTATGATCCAATCACTAAACCAGATCCCTCTCGAGCCAGTGAGATGGTGGAGCACATTGTTCAAGACTTGGATACAGTACTTAAAAGAAAAACCTTTCTCCTATCCCTAAATCGGGTAGGCGTGAATTTGTCTTGTACCCTATGTCCCCAGCTATCTACCCGGTCTTATCCCTGAAATGGGAGGCTTATTGAGCCGATGCTAATGAGCCAACCCTCGCCGATGCTCGCCGATGCAAATCTAAGGATAATCCCGAATAAACAGGAGTTCATAGTTAGCTTAGGATTAAGATCGAGTTACCTAGGTCATCTAAGTGAAATAGTCAGTCTTAAACAATAAACAACTTTAAAAGGTAAGAGTGACTTATTTCTTGGTCCGATATTATGCAAATTCATTGCATAGAACGACCCCACTCCTCATGTCATTACATTAATAAATCTGGATCACTTCATTTATAGTATCTTTGGAACAACTTGTTACAGTTACAGAGTAGGTCGTATCCAATAGTGTTACCAGAATAAGGTACCCAACCTTAATCATGTACTATAGACCGTTTTGGCTATTTACTCGAACTTGATCCATCTTTATGTCTCTACATAAAGTTCAAGTATTCATATAATAGCCATGGATCTTAGTTTGGATTTAGAATCTGTAAATGCAATTAATAGATTCAATACCTTTATTGAAGAAATGTTGAATAACATCTTTTATTGATAATAGAATATGTTTAAATTTTACAAATTGTGAGTTTTAAGACATAAAACCCAACAATACTCCCACTTGGACTAAAACTCCAATGGATCAATATATACAAATATATACAATGTTGAGTTACATTGAGAGAATAAAAAAGTATTAATACAATAAACTAGGGCATTAAATACCCATATATTCTCCCACTTGCCCTAGTTATAAATATCTCATAGACCTAGTCCTACTAGGTGACCCTCGAACAATTTAGCCGAGAGGGCCTTTGTAAATGGATAAGCTAAGTTGTCTTGTGAGGCTATCTGAGTGACGATCATGTCTCCTCTATGTACAATCTCCCTGATGAGATGGTACTTCCGCTCGATGTGCTTTTCTTGTTTATGACTTCGAGGTTCCTTTGAATTTGCAGCTACTCCATTGTTGTCACAATAGAATGTGATAGACAGGTGCATATTAGGAACTGTTTCTAAATCAGTCAGGAACTTTCTGAGCCATATTGCTTCCTTGACTACTTCACTTGCAACTACATACTCAGCTTCCATTGTGGAGTCAACAATACAACTTTGCTTGAAGCTTCTCCACATAACTGCTCCCGCATTCAGAGTGAATACTGACCCCAAAGTTGATTTCCTTGAATCTCTATCATTTAGAAGTTAAAATCTATGTATTCAGTAAGGATCGGATCCTTAGCACCATACACGAGCATATAATTTCTTGTTCTCCGGAGATACTTGAGATTGTTTTTAACGACAGTCCAATAATCATATCCAGGATTGGACTGAAATCTGCTGGTTATTCCAACTACATAGCATATATCGGGACGTGTACACAACATGGCATACATCAAGCTCCCTACCGCTGATGCATATGGAATTCGTTTCATATCCTCAACTTCTTGAGGTGTCTTAGGATTTTGTTCCTTAGACAAGTGAACTCCATATCTGAAAGGCAACATTCCTTTCTTGGAATTTTGCATTTTATATCTAGACAACATCTTGTCAATATAAGATGCTTGAGATAGTGCTAATAGTCTGTTCTTGTGATTTCGAACGATTTGGATCCCAAGAACATACTGTGCTTCTCCCAAATCCTTCATTTGGAATTGCGTAGCCAACCATCTCTTAACGTCAGCTAGAAATTCTACTTCATTCCAAATGAGTAGAATATCATCAACATACAACACCAGAAAAACGATAGTTTTGTTAACGATTTTCTTGTAAACACAAGGTTCATCACATTTTGTTCAAAGCCATAAGATTTGATCATAGTTTTAAATCTCATATTCCAAGATCTAGATGCTTGTTTCAACCCATAAATGGATCAATTAAGTTTGAAATCTTTTGCTCTTGACTCTATTCAATAAACCCTTTTGGTTGAGACATATAGATACTCTCTTCAAGATAACCATTCAGAAAGTCCGTCTTGACATTCATTTACCATATTTCATAATTATAAAATGTAGCTATGGACAAGAGTATTCTTATTGACTTTATCATGGAAACCAGAGAGAAGGTTTCTTCGTAATCTACCCCTTCTCTTTGGGTAAACCCTTTTGCCACAAATCTTGCTTTGTAGGTTTGTACCTTACCAGCTTGGTCTCATTTTCTCTTGTAGATCCATTTGTAATTGATGGGGTTTACACCTTCAGGTTGATTTACAAGATCCCATACAGAATTTAAATATATAGATTCCATTTCAAGTTCCATGGCTTTAATCCATTGGTTTTGTTCCACATCATTCATTACTTATTTGAAAGATAATGGATCCTCTAAGCCATCATTTGGTATGATGACTTGATTTTCAGTTAAACCCATGTACCGGTCAGGCTGTTGCACAACCCTTCTACTACAACGAGACATTTTCAACTCTTGAGAATGATGTGAAATACCAATTTCATCATTAACTCTTGTTAATGGATCTGCTCTGTCAACAATTCTTGTTGATGTATTTGCTGTTTCTCTGGACATTTCTTCTATTACTAGCTTACTGCGAGGTTGAAGATTCTTCATGTGGTCTTCCTCCAGGAAGGTTTTATTTATCGATACAAATACCTTGTCTTCCTGAGGATTGTAAAAGAAACCACCTTTCATTTCTTTTGGGTAGCCAACAAATAGGCATACTTTTGAACGACGTTTCAACTTTTTAGGATTTTACACCAACACATGTGCCAGGAACCCCAAATTCTGAAGTGGCGTACATTTCCTTTACGTCCTCTCCAGAGCTCGTAAGGTGTTACAGAAAAACTTTTCGAGGGAACCATATTCAAAATATATACTGCAGTCTGAACTGTATAACTCCAAAAAGAACTTGGTAAGTAAGCAAAATTCATCATGGAATGAACCATGTCCAACAAGGTTTTGTTTCTCCTTTCTGCCACACCATTTTGCTCAGGTGTGCCGAGGGCTGTGAGTTGAGACTGGACTCCATGTCCTATCAAATAGTTTTGTAATTCTAAGTCCACATACTCATCACATCAATCTTATCGAAGTGTTTTAAGCTTTTTACCTAATTGGTTCTCAACCTCAACCTTATGTTCTTTGAACTTTTCAAATGTTTCGGACTTTTGATGTATAAGGTAAATATGCCCATACCTATAATAGTCATCAACGAAGCTGATGAAATATTCGTACCCTCCTCTAGCTCTAATATTCATAGGACCTCAAAAGTCTGAATATATTACCTCTAAGTATTCTTTGGCTCTAAGACATTTTCTAGAAAATGATCTTTTAGTCATTTTACCCTCAAGACAGGATTCATAAGGTGGTAATGAATTGTCTTCTAACTTATTTAGATGACCGTTC
The DNA here is from genome assembly GCF_027475165.1 of Benincasa hispida. Taxonomy (NCBI): domain Eukaryota; kingdom Viridiplantae; phylum Streptophyta; class Magnoliopsida; order Cucurbitales; family Cucurbitaceae; genus Benincasa; species Benincasa hispida. The sequence continues at coordinate 32,716,912 of NC_143482.1, forward strand.
TTAACCAGTCTCTCAATCCTATTGAGATTTATGTGACCTAGTCTCAAGTGCCAAAGATAGGCATTTGGAGAAACTTTCCTTTTCTTATTATGAGTTTCAACTGTTTTAAACATCTCTATGTTTAAAATGGGCTTTACCTCAGTCGGTTTTAACAAATACAAGTTATTTTCTAATTTTACAGAATAAATTTTAATATTCTTCGAAGTAAAAAACACTTCATCATTTTCGAAAGAAACTTTATAATTTTGTTCCAGCAAACAAGAGACAGAAATCAGATTCATCTTCATAGAAGGAATGTAATAAACATTTTTAAGTAAAATGTATCTATCTCCTAAAAATAACTTCATATCTCCTAGTGCTTTAATTGAAACAACCTCCCCAGTCCCTACCTTAATGATTGTTTCACCTTCTGTTAGCTACCTCTAGGAACTTGTTTCTTGAGAGAAAGTACAGACATGATTAGCGGCACCTGAATCAATTATCCAGGTTTTATCATTTTCAACTAACATACTTCGACAACAAGTAAATCATATTTATCTTGTAGTTCGAGTTTTGCATTCTCATCTATATAGTTCAAAACTTTAGATGAATTGAGAGATCGAGGAAATCCTGTATTAAAACCATTTTAGAATCATTAACCGTTAGTTATTTGTATGATGATTTAGTTTTACCGTTAACTAATTCGGGAGTGAGTACTCTAGAAGATTTTGACATACTGAAAAATTTAAACAAATCTTAATTAGCAAATTACAACTAAATCCAAAGTCAAATTTTTAGCAAAACAAGTAATAATGTACCCATAATCATTATTTATTTACAACGATATTATAATGAGACAGGATATGTGCTACTGAGGGATAGTCAGATACTCTTTCACTAAAGCAAACAATTTTGACCAAACACTATCTCCAGAATAATTCTTATTCATATAGTCGTTTTGCTACCGTTTTTGGTCAGAAATTACTAACACTTTAGTAATTCTGTAAGTGTAACCCTCTGTTTTCAGACGTCAGAGGTCGGCCCCAACTATGCTACCAGAATGGAGAGTCAAGGTTGGGAATGGACCTAAGAAATCCAATCCATTTCTGGAGTTTGAGTTGTTTCGAATCCTATGTTACAACCCTCCGAGGGGATAACCATCATTAAACAACTAGTAAGGGCCGCCTAAAGCAAACCAACAGGCACAACATAGGAATATCATGGTCCAAACTAACGGAAGACACCGCAGGATATGTTGACATATATCCTTTACCCATCTACTATGAACTACTTCTCCCATTCACCTTGCTCTTGACCCATATAAACACTTTCTAAATGGAGTAGTCGTGGTATAATCGACACGAAGCATTGTATGGATCTCACGATGTGAATTTTGTGGGGATGTGAAAGTTGAAATCAAATGTATCATATACTTGATTTTTATATTTGAACGACTTCCCCTTATTTACTAGAATCTAGATTTATGCAAATACTTTTCGAATGGAGTAGTTGAGGTATAATTGACACGAAGTATCGCTTAAATCTTGATTGTAAACTCTTAGGGATGTGAGAGCTAAAAATAACGTATCATATATGTTATTAATCTCCCACTGAAGTGTTCTAATAACTTTATCATATAAGTTATTAAACTCCCACTGAAGTGTTTTACTATTTGGGAAAATTTATACTTAGGTTTTTTTTGGCTAAATAAAAGCAACCCTAAGTCTATGTGGTTTATCCAAGTATAATGCTTATAATTAGATTTTAACCTAAAATGTCTTGGTGATAAACCGTTATATTACCCACACCGCTCACATACACTTATAAAAGCTAGTTAACAACACTCAATTATTCGGCCATAATCTTCAGGTAGGAGGTGTTTTCTAGACTGTCAACTTAAGTACTCCCAGCCTTAGACAAGATTATATACTGGTTGAGTTTGTAACCATGTTTTACAAGATGTCGACCTATTTTAACTTATTTAAAATGGGCGATTTAACTTACATGAGCATGCAACTTATCTTTGTTATAGATTTTAATATCTAATTCAATTTTATAACAACTTATAAAAATTAGACATGCTCTTACATCCACAACATGCATCAAAGGCATTCAATTTAATAAAATAGTTATATTAAATAACATAAACCTGAAACATGCATTCTATACATTATAACAATTTATAACATATACTCAATGTATGTAACATGCTTCCTATGGTGGGATTTTAAATCTAAATGGCATACTATATGCACAAGATGTTTAAATTTATATACAACATACATCACATGCATAATTATTTAAATAAACACTGATATGGTTCAACTTTGGCATCTTAAGCACGCATAATAACTAATTTATTACAAAAATAGGTCCAAAACAACTTCAATTTGGTGTCAATCGCTCGAACTGACCCGAACTAGACCCAAACCACTTAAATAGACCTCTATAGCATCAAAAGGGTTGAACCAGTCCAAAAGAGGTTGAACTGGACTGGAATCAAGTTGAATCGGACGAACTAGAAGACTTCCGCGCGAACCAAACCAAATCGTGCATTGCACAGCTGGGATGAACAGCGCTGCAATGCTCATTCAGCATTGCAGTGCTTCGATCTTCACCAAGAACATCGTTGCAACGCTTGGATGCAGCATTGCAATGCTGCCTGGGTAGTGGGCAATTCTGCAACAGGTTTTTGACGACCTTGCTTGTTTTAATCTTCAAATTACAGCTTAAAACAGACTCTAATGACTCCAAATAAATTATAGACTCTAGAGCATACATATAAGCTCATCAATCAAGACCCAATTACAAATTTAACATGGAAATCATAGAGGAATCTAATGCCAAAACTAAGAAAACCATCCATATCAGACCAAACATGCATCTTCAGAAATTCATCCACCAAAACTCAAATTAACACTAATTGGGTGCTTAAATCACGCTCTGATACCAATATCTTGTACACCCAACTAGCTTTAGGACAAGTGGGAGATTATTAGGGTTGATGTCTTAAATCTCGTAGGGTCTCGCAGTTTATAAACATCTGTATAAACAAACTTTTGGTTATTTATAATATGAATATTTTATTCACTTTAGTCTATGAAATATGAGATATTTTAGTTGCATTAACCACAAACCAATAAACTAAGATCCATGGTTATCGTTGTAACTTAAGCATGTATGTGGAGACATACAAGTGGAATGTGTTTTAAGTGATAACCTAAATGGTCTTTAGTATAAGGATAAAAGAGGGACTTATCTTGGTAACACTATGAGTGTGGGCCACTTTGTAGGTGTTACAAGTGTTGTAAAGTATTACAAATGGTCTGATCCTGATCATTCATGTATTAGACATGCGAGTGGGGATACTCTATAGAAAGGAGTTTGTATAAGATCGGACCACGAAATGTTTAGTCTCGTTATACAACACCATTCATGATAGAGAATTTCATTTAGGATGACCATAGGTAATATGACCTTAATCCTGAGTGAGTTGTAAACTCCTACCTATGAGGGCAGTTCTTTGATTTGCATGGGTGCGAGTGGCCAGATCACTGACTCAAACCTACCACTTTGGGGATTCATTTGATTGGAGAGCTGGGAACTCAACTATAAAAGATAAAATTCACTCCTTCCCTGAAGCAGGGGTAAATAGATAAATTGCTCCCTTAAGGATTGATTCCGGAGCTTAAACAATGTGGCGCCACATCTTCTCTTAGCCCGAGAAGGGTTTAGTCATAATGGGACTATGATATATTGTTTATTAGAGAAATCAGTGGTACTTATGGATTTAGATGTAACTATAGAGGCAAAATGACAATTTGGCTCAGCTGTACTTACGAGCGATTTGTAAAGGGTCATCGTACGGTTGATTGATTATATCTAATGGACACAGAAATATATCTATAGTGCAAAGAGTGCAGCTGTTGGTCCGTGGAGTGCCCAACAGTTAATGGATGGTGGATAGCGTGATTAAAGACTTTAATCAGTTATTCATGTATCGTTGGAGCTTTAAGCTATAGATCCATAAGGTCCCCTTATTAACTCAATGGATTCATGTTAAGAATAAGTTTTTGTGTTATTTGAAGTGTTCAAATTAACAAGAGGGAATTTGATCATATATGATATAATTAGATTAATTCAATTATATGTGATATAATTCATTTAATGTATTTGATTGGAAGAATTAATATAAATATGATTTATATTAAATGTTATAAAGGAGAAAAAGAACTATGGTTTATATGTTGCATATGATGTAATATTAAAACTATAGGTTATAAATATAGTATGATAAATTAGTTGTTATATTTATTTATAATAAATTAATTATGAGATAATTGATCTTTGTTTTTCTCCAATAACCGACTTAGTGGTTGGTTATGCAGGGTTTATGGCTAATTGATTGATAAAGATGAAAATAGTTTTCATTTTGTCATAACACACGCACGATCAAGTTATACAATAGCTTGTTGAGAGAGTAAACGATTGGTCGAGTTTTCTATACGATAGTTTCTCATTTGCTACACGATCGAGTAAGTTTATACGATAGACTTCTTCTTCTTCTGTTGAATACTCGATCGTCTACAGATCGCCTAGTTCATCCTTCTCTCTACCCAAATCCATATAGAGCCCACAACTCCTAGATTCTCACATCAAGAATACCAAGGTAATCGAGTGGTGGTGTTGAGTTCTATTCGAGGGTCGAGGATCGAGTTTTATTCAATTGTGATCGAGGATCTTCTAGTTCATGCTATTTGCTGAATTGCTCGTTGTGTTTGTGCTGATCAACGTGTTCGAGTGTGATCGAGGAAATACTAGAAGAAACGATTCTTCAAAGGTATTCTACTCGATCCCTTGTACTTTATCTTGAAGCATGCTATAATTTGTTCTTTTATGCATAACTGTTCTATTTGATTGTAAATTTTATGTTTTTTCACAATGGGATGTGGAACGATCTGCTTCTGCTCACTATTTCTCTATTAGAGTTCCTTCACCTTGTGTTTACAAGAAAATTGTCAACAAAATTATAGCTTTTCTAGTATTGTATGTTGATGATATCCTAATCAGTGAGAATGAGGTAGAATTTCTAAATGACGTTAAGGAATTGCTAGCATCTCAATTTCAAATGAAAGATTTGGGAGATGCACAATATGTTCTTAAAATCCAAATTATTTGGAATCACAAAAACAGAATGCTAGCCTTATCCTAAACATCCTATATACACAAGATGTTGTCAAAATATAAGATGCAAAATTTCAAGAGAGGTCTGTTATCTTTCAGACATGAAATTCATCTATCTAAAGAACAATATCCTAAGACATCTCAAAAAGTTGATGCTATGAAATGAATTCCATATGCATTAGCAGTTGGGAGTTTGATGTATGCCATGTTGTACATGCTCGAACATCTGCTACACAGTTGGAATAGACAACAGGATTCAGTTCAATCCTGGATATGATCATTAGACTGCCATTAAGAACATCCTCAAGTATCTTCGGAGAATGAGAGACTACAAGCTTGTGTATGGTTCTTAGGATTGGATCCTTATAAGATACATGTTAGGTTTTATGTCTTAAAACTCGTGGAACAATGGAACTTATTCTGAAAATTCAATAAAGGTGTTATTGAATAAATGTATTGCTTATCAGAAATCCAATAAACCTAAAAGTCCCTTGACTATTGGATGAGTACTTGAACTTGATGTGGAGACATAAAGGTGGATCATGTTCGTATAAATAGTCAAAATGATCTATAATATATGAATAAGGTTGGGTACCTTATTTTGGTAACACTATAGGATGCGACCTGCTCTATAGTTGTTACAAGGAGTTGTAAAGTGCTACAAACAAAGTGATCCTAATTTGTTCATGTTTGGACATGAGAAGTAGGGGTGTCCTTGTACAAGATCGGACTATTAAATTAGTCACTCTTACTTTATAACGTTGTTTACTGTTTCAGATTGACTATTTCAGAGCAATGACCTAGGTAACTTGAGCTTAATCCTAAGCTAACTAAGAACTCCTGTTTATTTGGAATTATCCTTAGATTTGCATAGGTGAGGGTTGGCTCAATAGTGCCGGCTCAATAAACCTCCCATTTCAGGGGTAAGACTGGATAGATAGCTGAGGACATAGGGTGCAAGATGAAATTCACTCCTACCCGCTTTTAGGGATAGTAGAGAGGTTGTTCCCTACTGCTTATGGGTCTTGAACAAGGGGTCCCGCCCTCTCATTGGCCCGAGAGGGACTCGGTTTTGTTGATTGGATCACAAAACAATTGTTCATTAGGGGATCGGTGGGGATTTAAGGAACAAGAGGTAATTTCGGGGGTAAAACAGAGATTTGACCCAACCATTATTATGAACAACCTGTGAAGAGTTGACTTACTAATCATGGTTATATCGAGTGGACATAATATATCTACAGTGAGAGGAGTTCAACTATGGGCTTTAATGGAGTGGCCCATTAGTTAACGAATAGGGGTTAGATCAGTCTAATAAGTTTAGTCGATTAATCTCGGATCGTTGGAGCTCATAATCTGTAGGTCCACGAGGTTCCTCTACTAGCTCGAAAATGGATTAGCTGTAGAGTAGCGTGATAAGTTAATTTGAATGTTCAAATTAGAATCAAATGAAATTGGAGAATATATATTTAAATATGATTTAAATATATGAAGATGAATTTGTGTAAAAATTAATTTTATATTGGATATTAAATTAATTAGAATTATTTAAATTCTTTAAATAATCATTTATTAATTTTATTAGAAAATTAATTTATGAAATTAATTTGTAAAATTAATAAATTTTGATTTTAGAAATAAAATATGATTTTAAAATCGTAATTAGATTTTGGAAATAGAAACTTACACAAAAAGGAAAAATGGTTTTTCAACTTCATCTTCAAAGTTGCTCACAAAGAACCCACTTCTTCAACCTTCAATTACTCCAAGCATGAGCTGCATCCCATGTAACAAATCTCTTTGCATGATAGTCTGTAATATACTGAAGAGATTGGAATGAAGTTGAAGTGATGCAACCGAAAGAATTTTAGCTGAAAATTCTTGAAGAAGAAGGTGTTCTTCATTTTGGGTTGTTGTAGTGAGCTTTCTCAAAATTTCCTTTGATTCTAACTTATTTTGAGTCCCACAACTCAATCTAGAGTACCAAGAGAATAGTAGGAAAGATCTTGTTGTGCCATGCACAAAGATTTGGAGGAACTAGCAGCTAGAAATCAAGATTTCAACGGCTCTTCAAAGGTATGTTCTTGAAACCCATTAAATTCTGTTTGAGCATGTTTCTGTTTATGCCAAAATTAATCAATTAGAGTGCTTATTGATCCTGTTCAATTTCGCTACATGCTGCTACCAATCCTACAATTGGTATCAGAGCATCATATAAGCATTCAATTCGGTTTAATTTTGGTTTGGTGGGTGTTTTATATGAATATATGAAACTTCTGTACTAATATGGTTTTCTGAGATTTGGCTTTTTAATTTCTCTTTAATTTCTCGTATAAATTTGTAATTGGCTCTTGTTTGATTAGCTTATATATCTTCCCAAGAGTTTGTAATTTTTTTGGAGTCATTAGAGTTGAAATTAAGCTCTAATTCGAAGAAACAAGAGAAGAGGCCGAGTTGCAGATTCCAGACGTTTAGCCTCTATTCATATCGTCGAGGAGCTTCAGTAGATAAATGACCGTTTAGCTTCAAGCGTTAGACGATGTGAAGAAAAGCTAAACGATCATGTAGCTTCGAACGTTGATCGTTTAGGTGTTATGCGTTAGACAATCGTGTACCTGTAGGAGCTAGGCGATGCATTGTATTGCTATGCGATGGCGCTACATGATTGTGTAGCTTTAGATGATACGATGAAGAGCTATACGATAGCGCTACACGATCACTTACACGATCGTTTACCCTTGATCGAGAGCTAAGCTTGAAATGCTAAGTGATAGCATTAAGCAATCATTTACTTATGCGCGGCAGCTGGGCAATGCATTATGAGCTATGCGATAGTACTAAGTGATCACTCACCTCGTGCGCGCGCTAGACGATGGTGCTAAACGATCGTGTAGTAAATGTCCATGGTAAACGATGGTGCTACGAGATAGTGTTGGACACTAAGCGATCGTGTAGTGTCCTCCGACACTAGACGATAATACTATATGATAGAAGTCAAACACTACATGATCGTGTAGCTTTATTAAGCAATATGCGTTGATTGCTAAATGACCAGCCTTAGCGAGATTTTGAGTGAGAGAAAGAGTGTTTGGTTCGACCGGTTCTCTTCAGGTATGGTCTGGTTCAGCTTCAAATGGTTTTGGCCTGGTCCGGTTCAGACTCTGCTGATTCGATTCAGATGGTTCGCATCCAGTTCAAGCGGTTTTGGAGCGGTTCGAGCGGTGTTAAAGCTGTTTTTGTAATTGTTAGGCTTTTGTTTGCTTGTTTTTTTCCAAAACTAAAACCATATCAGTCTGTGTTTAATTATTTATGCATTGGATGTATGTTATAATTAAATAAATCTTGTATGTGCATATAGTATGCCATTTAGATTTAAAATCTCAACATAGAATGCATGCAACATACATTGAAAGTATGTTATAAATTTTTATAATATATAGTATGCATGTTAGAGTTTCTTGTATTTAGTATAAGTGTTATATTAGATATTGAATGCCTGTATATTGTGGATGTTTAGATGTCTAAAGTTTTATAAGTTGTTATAAAATTGGATTAGACATTTAAAATCCATAACAAAGAACAACTGCATGCTCACTTAGGTTAACCACTTGTTTTAATTAGTTAAAATAGGTCGTTAAACTTGTAAAACTAGGGTTATAAACTCAAATGGTATCTAATCCTACCGAAGGCTGGGGGTATTTAAGTTGGTCTACGAAACACCTCCTACCTGGGGATTATAGTCGAATTATTGTGCGTTGGTAACCGATTTTATGAGTATTCGTGAGCCATGTGAGGTAATAAAAGTGTTTATCACCTAGACATCATAGGTTTAAGTCCATTTATAAGTGTTATATTTGGATAAAGCACATAGACTTAGGGTTATTTTTATTTAGCTAGAAAAGAACCTAAGTATAAATTTACCCAAAAATTAGAACATTTTAGCGGTAGTCAATAACTTCTATATGATAGAGTTATTAGAAAACTTCAGCGGGAGATTAATAACTTACACGATATGTTATTCTTAGCTCACGCGTCCCTAAGAGTTCACAGTCTTGATTTAAGCGGTACTTCGTGTCAACCTGGGAGTGACCTCCCTATGGAAAGTATTTTTAGGCTTAAATTTAGACTTTGGTGAATAAGGGGAAGTTGTTCAAAAAGAAATCAAGTGTACGATTTCAACTGTCACGTCTCCACATAGTTCACACCGTGAGATTCATATAACGCTTTGTGTCAACTTGGCAGTGACCTCCCTTTGGAAAGTGGATGTAAACATCAATATCAAAGTGAATGGGGGAAGTAGTTCATAGTAAGTGGGTGAAGGAAATGTGTCAACATATCCTGCAGTATCTTCCGTTAGTTTGGACCTTGAGATTCCTATGTTGCACCTGCTGGTTAGCTTTAAGCAGCCCTTTGCTAGTCATTTAACAACGGCTATCCCCTCGGAGGGTTGTAACATAGGATTCAGAACAACTCAAGTTCCAGAAATGGATAAGATTTCTTAGGTCTTAGTGACCTCTAACGTTTGAAAATGGCAGGTTTACACTTACAGAATTATTAAGTGTTAATAATTTCTGACCAAAAGCGATACCAAAATGACTATCGGAATATGGGATGGAAGCAACCTTGCATTCATTATGTTCATCCCTATTTCACCATAGAGATATGGGTACACGACCGATCACCAAGAGGTGTACGCCAAGGGAAAGCGGAACCTTAGTTGCATCTTTAACGCAATTAATAAACTTGCGTTGTTTTTACTGTTTACTCATTCTCTTTCTGATTCATCCATAAAGACTTGCCATCGCATGCCACGATCCTGTGTATAACTTCATAGTCAGTCTCAAACTCAGTATCATGTATCATGTATCATGTATCTTGTATCTTGTATCATCTTAGTTTAGGATTTTATTTTCAACGCAACTTTATTTTATTAACGCAATTTTATTTTCATCGCATTTTAGATTCCTGTATAAACCCAATTCTTTATTAATTGTAAAAACCGGTTGCATGTATCACAAAAGTAACACATTAACGAAAACAATCCCTATGTTCGACCTCGGATTATTCTGAGAAACTTGTATTGGAATTATACTTGGTTTCAACGCAAGAAAACTTGTGACACGCATTACTCTATCGTATACTACGAGCATATCATTAACAATGCATATATTTAGAAGTAGTGTGCATAAGTGATAACACAACATGACATTCCATTTGTATGTCAACAAGTTTATGGCAACATGAGCTTGTATGATTCATTCATTCATATTCATATTTATCCACATGTTGTAAGAAAAGATATAAAAATACCGTTACAAGTTTGTGGCGCCGTTGCTGGGGACATGAGCTTTTAGCATATTATCTATCATCATAGTGCATGCATAACAAGGAATTAATTTTTAGCGTTAAAAGTTTATGGCGCCGTTGCTGAGGATTGGTAACGGTTAGTGTTGAGTACTTTTGTGGTATTTTGCAAGACAGATCTATTTGTACTGTCTGTTTAATACGAAGAACAGGCTGACGGTTTATGAGTACTAGAACTGATCTAGAATTCAAAGCTGACCTAGAAATCGAGTGTACTTTTCGCGTAAGGGAATGCCAGAATAGAGAAAGGCGAAGGAGAGTCAATATGGTAGAAAACAACAATAATAATGAGGCACCCGAAGTAAATTAAAGGGTAAACCGGCCAGCACAAGACCCCATTTTTCTTGCTGCTAACCGCAATATCCCAATGAAGAACTATGCAGCGCCCAATCTCTATGACTTCTCGCCTGGAATTTCACATCCAATAGTTGAAGAGAACGCAAGATTTGAGATAAAGCCGATCATGCTCCAAATGTTACAAAACATGGGGCAGTTTGGAGGTCTACAAGGTGAGGACCCGCATGCCCATTTGACCAATTTTGTCGAGATGTGAAGTACCTTTTCTATCCCTGGCGTAACCCCAGAAGGTATCAGACTTTACCTCTTCCCATACACCTTGAGGGATAAGGCTAAGAGGTGGGCTCATTCATTGGAGCCAAACGAAATAACGTCCTGGGATCAGGTTTTGGAACGATTTATGAAGAAGTTCCTCCCTCCAGCAGTCAACACAAGAAGACGAAAGGATGTGCTGAACTTAGAGCAAATGGAAAATGAGACCCTATGCACCGCCTGGGTGTGATTCAGAAGGTTGGTAAAGAATTGTCCGCATATCGGGATACCCGATTGCATTCTGATGGAAACGTTTTACAACAGCCTGAACAGATCAATGAAAGCTGTTGTTGATGCCTCCACAGCAGGAGGTTTTATGGATAAAACATACACTAAAGCCAAGGTCATCCTTGACCACATCTCGCAGAATATGGATGACTGGGTAGATGACGGGTACAGAGGAAGAGGATATGAGAGAAGAAGAAATGATAATGCCATTGTACATGTGGATAGAATGATAACTTTGGCCGCATAGATGGCCGCGGTGACCTCTCTTCTACAATCGATGGCACTTAATCAAGGTGCCCTCTCCCAATGATCAGCGCAATCTAATGCGCCGACATAAGTGGCCGCAATAAGTTGCGTCCAATGTGGAGGGGACTATGCGGTAGAAATGTACCTATCAAGCTCGCAACAAGTGTGTGCTATCCAGAATAATCGGTACAGAAACACTTATAATCCGGGTTGGAGGAATCACCCTAACTTCGGTTGAGGAGAAAATTATAACCAAGGTGGGCCGAGTAACCAAGAACAACAACTCCGGGAATCGAGGAAACCCTCCACCTTTTCACCAAAACCAGAATCAAGGTCATCAGAGGCAACCACAAAACCAACCATCCTCCTCAAACACCACTGGAAATTCATTGGAGTCCCTGCTCAAGCAATATATTGAGAAAAACGATGCTGTAATGCAATCGTAGGTTTCTTCAATCAGAAACTTGGAGATCCAAGTTGGGCAACTGTCAGCCGAACTATGCAATAGAACACCTGGAATGCTGCCAAGTAATTCCGAAGCCCCAAGATCTCACGGGAAGGAGCAATGTCCTTGACGACATTGTGCAGGCAAGCATGATCGCCTGCAGAGGTGTGGATTGTGTTCATCATGGGAAAATTGTCTTCCGGTCCATATCTCTAAATTCTATGTTTAATTTCTTTCTTAATTACCTTCTTTAATGCTTTATGAATTTCTTCATTCATTGCTTCCTTAAACTAGCCTCTAATGCTTCATGAATTTACTTCTCATTTAATTCACTTGCGTTAATTTCCGTGCTCTGTCTAATTTCCTTACTTTTTCGTATTAATTGTGTTATCCTAAATTGTGGTGAATGATTGTTTAGAAGAAATTGATTACTGCAAAGTCCTAGCGACTTGCGTTGATGAAATTTTTTTTATATACATAATAAAACACATCCAATATGCATTACGATGATGGGTGCATCTTGTGCTAACAAGAGACACTTTGCGTTCATCTTTCACAAATGCATTGCACTGAGGGGTGTGTTGCGCTCATATGTATTTTTTGCCCGCCTTAGCAAAAACGCACTATGTTAAGGTAATGTTGCACCAGTAGAAATACCGTGCGCCCGTCCTCCAGAAATGCATTGAGTTGAGGGGTGTGTTGCGCTGATACATGCGTTGTTGCTCGTCCTCTGCAAAGATGCATTTTCATTGATGGAGGCATTGTGTTGATTCTTAACCTTGCGCCCATCCGAATAAAACACAAAAGACGAATTCTTTTTGCAAATAGAGTAGTTCAATCGTTTAGGCTTCCAAGGACATGATGAATTCGCAGACGAAAGGACGTAGTTCTCTGTTGATTCATATATGTGAGGAGCGCGGTGACAGGCTTTTTGAGTACCTCGAGGCCTGCCACTACAGAATTTGCGTTGAGCCCATCAAGGCCCAACCTATAAATTCTGTCTCCTTCGTCGTAGGTCGTCTATTTGAGTCTTTTTGCGGAAAAGAAACCCTAAACAACTCTGCATACCCATACTTCTGAGTTTTCTTCCTAAAACCCTAAGAACTTTCCCAGCTTTTCCACTCAGTACAACCATGGCCGATGAATCTTCCCATCCATCCTCTTCACCCTCATCACCCTCACAAGCCCAAATTACTGTAAGAGAGGTGGAATTCCTAGTAGCAAGCCGCCGTCTAGCTGCCCAACCAAAACCCATCCCTCAAATCGTCGAAAAATCTCAGCAAAAGCATGTAGCAGCCAGACCACTCCGCATTAGAGAGGGGCAGAGCACAGAGAGTGCCCCACTCCCAACACTGTCTTCTGAAAGCGAGAGAAAGAGAAGAGACGATGGAAGTGTTCGAGAGTATCTTGAGTAACATGGAGAAGGAAGGAGCGCTACCCGAAGCGGGGTTGTTAATCAGCCATTACCTTCGGAGGAGGAGATGGAGGAAGCTTCGAGAAGAAGCGCCCTGACCATTTCGGATCCTATGGAAGCTGTTCAAACAGAATCCTATGAGGGAACCACTAGGGTTGCTTTGAAGGAAGCGGTGGCGGAGAAGCAGCCGGAAATGGATGAGGAAAAGAAGAAGAAGAAGAAGATAAAAAAGAAGAGGGCTGAAGAAGATGAGGAAGCCCATCCAATCAAAAAGAAAGAGAAAAGAATGAGTGAAAAGAAGGAACGCAGGCGGGAGGAGAAGCGCCTGAAGAAGGAGGAAGAGAAAAGAAAGAGGGCTGAGAGCCCAGAAATCGACGGAGAATCCACCTCCGCAAGGGTAGATAAGGGGGAGTCAGCGCAACAACAAGAGTCAGTGCAACCTGAAGAGGAAACAACGCAAGTAAGAACGGTTGCGACTGATGATGGAGAAGATTCAGACATCACCCCCCTTATGCAGCGTCATAAGGAGAATGCACTGCATGGGTTAACAATCGACCGACCAATTTTGCAAGATGCAGTAGAGGAAAAGGAGAGGAGAAGAAAAGAGAAGGAAGAAAAACAAGAGAAAATGTTGAGGGCACAACAAATCATCGCAGAAGGTAGTCGAAGAAGAAAATTACAAGATGAGGAGGTGCGCTACAAAAACGCAATATCGACAGAAGAGGAAAGAATAAGGCTCGAGGAAGAACAACACATTTTACTGGCGTTAGAGCAATTTGAAAGAGAATTTGAATAAGAACTGAGAGAAGAAGAGGAGGAAAAAAAGAAAAAGAAGGAAGAGAAGGAGAAGAGGCGCCGAACAAATGTTCAGTGCATTCGAGAAAAGAAAGGCAAAGAAATTGCGGAGTGGGAGAAGGAAGAACAACGCAAGGACAGGGAAAAGAAACAAAGGCAAAGATCCTGCCTTGCGTTGATAAAAGAGAAGGGCAAAACAATAGCGGAAAGTAGTGAGCTTGCGTTGGCTAAGGGATGACCATCCAAGAAGAAAGAGAATGATGATATGATGATGGAGATGGGATTCTTCCTTGCGCCAACACCACTATCGTACTTGATCACAAGTGTTGTACTAGAACATGGATGGGAAACATTTTGCCAGTGCCCATCCATCGTCATTCCAACGGTAGTGCAAGACTTCTACAATGGACGGCTCCATGGCACCAAAGATGCGATGACCATGAAAGGGGAAGCGGTGTCTTTCAGCGTAAAGGATATCAATGAATTATATCAGATGAAGGACATCTCGGATGCACCGGGTAATAAAATCATTGATGATCCTACAGAAGAACAAATGGATGATGCGCTGAAGGTATTAACGCAACCAGGCACTCAGTGGTCGGTTTCCTTAAAAGGCATCAGAACCCTTGTGTCCAAGACACTGCTTCCAGAGGCGCGACTTTAGGTGTATTTGGTGAAACACCGACTCATCCCGACTTTACATGACAAAACCATTTTGAGGGATAGAGTCATGGCCGCATACTGCATCGCACGCGACATTCCAATAAATGTGGTCCAGTTGATCACAAGACAGATTCGAGGTTGTGTGGGGCATATAAGGGTCCATATTTCTTTCCTTGGACAGTCTCAAGCTTATGCCTCTCACTAGGTGTGAGTATTGAAGAGGAACCAATGCCAGAAGTACATGGCCTCAACGTCAAGCTTTTGAGAATGCTTCTTAAAGATTCCCCACATTGCCTCGAACTTCCACCTAAAATGGCCATGATCGAATTAAATGCGCCGCAGCAGCCGAAATCAAAGAAACAGCGCAAGGTTGACAAAGGAAAGGAAAAAGTCCAAGAGTCATCACTGCAAGATTAAGAACCCTTGGACCTTTTACATTTGGTGATTTGACCTCCAAGCCCTCCTGCAGAACCTCCTTCCCCACTTCCCGAACATTTTACCAACCTTCTCCTTACTTCTGATTCACTCAACGCATATCCAGTAGCTCCATCCTCCCCTTCATCTTCACCATAATTTTCCCTTCCACCACTGTATGTTGATGACCCACGCAATCTGGGTGAAGGCACTTCTACCTAACCCCAAAACATTGATGGCGAAACATCGCAGGCGCAGCCCACCATTGCCATCTTAGCTACTGAACTTGCTGATATACGTTCTCTTCTTTCTCATCAACATGATTATTTCTACTAGCGAATAAATGAGGTAAACGAGCGACTAGAAGATTTGCAACGTAGTGCTGCTACGACAAGGAAGGTGATGATCAATATTCAATGCAACATTTACACGATCCACTTGAACCAAAGGCAATTAGCAGAGCGCAACCATGAGTACTTCAGCTTTTTGACAGCGTATCTTCATGGTCCCATGGTGCCTCCGCATCTCCAGCAACATCTGCATTTCCAAGAAGCTGCTCGCATACCTCATCAATATCCTCCACCTGAACCTCCTCCTCCTCAATAACTCTACAAATTTTTTTTATTGCAACAATTCTTTTATTTTTATTTCATTCATTAATTTCTATGTATAGAAGCTGTTACTTGATTCTTTGTACATGCTCAAATTTTGTATTGCATTATTTGTAATTCTTTGTATACTTGGTTAATTCTTAATACAACTGAGCAACAATTATATCCATATGCGTTAGCCTCTTATTTATCATCCTTTGTCAATTATTGCGATGTTCTTTATCTTTTATTTTGCGTTATTCATTGCGCTGCCGTGATGAATTATATGCATACCTTAGAAACATTTCCCACACTTTGTATTTTTTGACTAACACTTAGATACTTCGTAGCAATAACACTGCTTTACCTTTTATCCTTAAAAATTCTGCTCAAACCTTCTTTTCAAAATTTTGACTAAGTGTTTGTCTATTCTGTCCAAAACAACGCAATGAGGACCTTGCGCACCTCTAAATTTGGGGGTGGAGAAGGTCTGAGTAGATGCGATCAAGTGGATGTGGTTATTAAGAAAATGCGTTCAATATTAAAAAAAAAAAAATTAAAAAAATATAAAATTTTCATACAAAACTCTAATGTCAGCGTAAGGGAAATTCCAACAACATCCCAACCTGATAAGAGTTAAGTCGTGAAAGAAACCTGCTCGTAGTTGGATGTTCGCATGACACCCGTGGGAGCAAGCCAAAACGAAGGTGGGTTTCCAAGAATGACGCAATATGAAAAAAGAGAAATATGAGAAAAAAAAAAAGAGTATAAGGGACAACTCCTCTAACTAGCAAAAAGTTGAACTTAGCTGAAAAATCAAGAGTTAAAGTTGAGATTGGCATACAACCGTAGTTGGATGTTCGCATGACACCTGTGGGAACAAGCCAAAACGAAGGGTGTAACCATGATCAACGGTCTCTAATTAAAATGACGCAACCTGACCACCGCATTCAAAGTACCAAGTTGTTTTTGCATGAAGAGGTAAACATTCTTTTTAAAACAAGAAAAGAATTTTTGAGTAGAGATTTGTTGTATAGAATAATAAAGCAGGGCTTGTTTATGAATTATCAAGGATAGAAAGAAATTGCGTTGTTAAGTAATGTTGCCTAACGTGAGCATATAGAGCAACCAATCGACGCAAAATAAGGATAGGAATTGCGCAATATTGCCTTAGTAGAAGATATGCTTGAGGACAAGCATATATCTAAATTTGGGGGTGTGATAACTTGTAGAAATACAAGTTATTTATACTGTTTTATTTAGATATTGGGGCTAAAAGAAAGAAAAGTTGCGTCGATAGTATAAAAATTTGCTAAGAAATGCGAAAATTATAAAATATCGTCAATACACCCACTAACACCATTGCGATGGTAGAATAAAATGTTTCACTTTCAGTTTTGCAGGAAATCAGTCACCGCATGCGTTAATGGCTCAAAGATAGAAGAAACAATGCATCTACGTCGCATTGCGCCCATCATTCAGGAATGAAGAGATGATCAATGCAATGAAGGCGCATACGACAATTGATCAAGAGCTTAACGATCAACGCAATTTCAACCGCATGCGGTAAGAAAAAATAACACCGCATGCGGCGATTGATCGAAGATGTAAAGAGCAATGCAATTGCGGAGGATTCTGACACGTGTACAACTTTCAGTTATGCATTTCTGATGCGTTGATTGCGTAACAGAAGGAATATTCACTCCACCATTTCAGGAACTACCTTAACCATAAAGTGGGGGACCACAATGCAAAGAGTCAAGCTTCGCCTATAAATAGCTTCTGTAATTTCGTTGAAAGATATACTTAAATTCATAGCAACGTGTATATACTGATCTGAGAGAGAGACTGGTCTGAAGCGATTTCCAGAGTAGATCCGGGAAGAATCACGAGACAAGGCCAAGAGGTGAGTCTCCGGGCAAAGAATCCTTCCAATCCCCGCCATTGAAGCTTTTCACGAAGGTCATTTCTACCAGAAGAGCAAACCTGAGAGGGAAGCTCTTTTCTCCATTACTTCCACATGCCGGCAAGCAAAATCTCAGTCTAGGATTTGTGTCAAGACGTTGACACTTTTCTATATTTGTTTCTAATCTCTTTTTCATCATCTGTATTCATCTTCTTAATCTTTCATTCACATCATGTATCGAACGCTTAATCTTAGTATTAAAATGTATGATCATTTCCATTGTCATCTCTCTATCTATTTCCGTTCATCCATAATCCATTTTTTCCATGATGTTTTCCTAATTCCCTGGGTAATTACAAGAATGAAGCAAGTAAATTAATTTTTGTTAAGGAAATAATTAAGTAGCTAAAGCATGCTCGACAACATCTTCACCTTTGAGAGCAGAAGTGAAGATGTTATTCCGCCTATCGAGAGAAGGTTGGAAGAATGCATTATCTAAAGTGAGAAGTACTTCCAGAGATGGAAGTAACCTTACGTTCATTACGTTCATCCCTGTTTCACCATAGAGATATGGGTACGTGGCCGATCACCAAGAGGTGTACGCCAAGGGAAAGTGGAACCTTAGTTGCATCTTTAAAGCAATTAATAAACTTGCGTTGTTTTTACTATTTACTCTTTCTCTTTCTGATTCATCCATAAAGACTTGCCATCGCATGCCACGATCCTATGTATAACTTAATAGTCAGTCTCGAACTCAGAATCATGAATCATGTATCTTGTATCTTGTATCATCTTAGTTTAGGATTTTATTTTCAATGCAACTTTATTTTATTAACACAATTTTATTTTCATCGAACTTTAGATTCCTATATAAACCCAATTCTTTATTAATTGTAAAAACCGGTTGCATGTATCACAAAAGTAACGCATTAACGAAAACAATCCCTGTGTTCGACCTCGGATTATTTTGAGAAACTTGCATTGGAATTATACTTGGTTTCAGCGTAAGAAAACTTGTGACACGCATTACTCTATCGTATACTACGAGCATATCATTAACAACACATATATTTAGACGTAGTGTGCATAAGCGATAACACAGCATGACATTCTATTTTTATGTCAACAAGTTTATGGGAACATGAGCTTGTATGATTCATTCATTCATATTTATATTTGTCCACATGCTGTAAGAAAAGATATAAAAATACCGTTACAACGTGCGAGAACATACGGAGGTAAGATCCAAATTTCGAACTCTTCGAAATTCAATATAGAACATAGGAAGAGGATTTGTTATCAAGACCGATCAGAAGGCTTTGAAATTTTTACTTGAAGAGAGGACGATACAACCACAACATCAAAAGTGGGTAGCTAAGTTTCTTGGGTATGATTTTAAGGTGATATAACACCCGGGACTGGAGAATGGTGCTGCGGATCCTTATCCAGAGTGGAGATGGAGGCTCAGTTGGCTCAAATATCAGCTCCTACTTTGATTGATATAGCTGTAATTCAGAAGGAAGTTGAGCACGATCGCTTGTTACAAAGAATTAAAGACCGTGTACTGAGGAAGTAGGAAGGGGTGCATGATTTTTCTGTACAACAACGCGTGCTTAAGTATAAAGGAAGGTTAGTACTTTCTAGCACATCTTCGTTGATCCCTACAATCTTGCATACGTATCACGACTCTGTGTTTGATGGCCATTCTGGATTTCTGAGTAAATACAAGAGAATAGCAGGGGAGTTATAGTGGGAAGGCATGAAGGGAGTTGTTAAAAGGTATGTAGAGGAATGTGTAGTATGTCAGAAGAATAAGTCGCTAGCCTTATCACCAGTTGGATTATTGATGCCACTGCCTATCCTTGATGTTGTATGGGTTGACATTTCAATGGATTTCAATGAAGGATTACTGAAGGCTAGGGGATATGATAGTGGGAAGGCATGAAGAGAGTTGTTAAGAGGTATGTAGAGAAGTTTGTAGTATGTCAGAAGAATAAGTTGCTAGCATTGTCACCAGCTGGATTATTGATGCCACTGTCTATCCCCGATGTTGTATGGGTTGACATTTCAATGGATTTCATTGATGGATTACTAAAGGCTAGGGGATATGATGTGATCTTAGTGGTAGTGGATCGGTTGAGTAAATATGCTCATTTCCTGCCTTTGAAACACCCTTTCAATACTAGTATTGTAGCAGATACATTTTGTCGAGAAATAGTTAAACTGTACGGTGTGCTGAAGTCAATTGTGTTGGACCGAGACAAGGTGTTTGTGCGTCACTTTTGGTAGGAGTTGTTCCGATTTTTGGGTACCAAGCTCCATCGTAGTACAACTTATCATCCTCAGTCAGATGGTCAGATAGAGGTGGTGAATCACAGCGTGGAAATGTATCTAAGGTGCTTCTGTGGAGAACGACTGAGAGAATGGTTTAACTGGTTGCATTAGGCAGAATATTGGTATAACACTATGTATAACACATTTACTGGCTTTTCCCCTTTTCAGATTGTGTATGGATGACAACCCCCAGTGCTGATTTACTATGGAGATGATTATACTACCAATGCGACTTTGGACCAATAAATGAGAGACAGGATGCTGCGTTGCGCGTGCTTAAGGAACATTTGAGGGTGGCTCAAGAAAAATGAAGAAGTTTGGTGACAAGAAGCAACGTGATGTTGAATTTCAAGTTGGTGATTGGGTATGGCTGAAGTTATGGTCCTATCGGCAAATTTCAATTCAGCAAAAGAAGTTTGTGAAATTATCTCCCAAGTATTATGGACCATATCAGGTGGTCGATAGAGTGGGACTAGTAGCTTACAAGTTGAACCTTCCAACAATGGTGTCCATCCATCCCGTGTTTCATGTGTCATAGCTAAAGAAATTGGTTGGTCAGACAGGAGGGGAATCGTCTGTAGATCCTTTAGTCGATGAAAATCATACTTGACTTGGCTACCGAAACTAGAAGTTGTTTTGAGCTCTCGACTTGGGCTGTCAGAGCAGGGATGTGAAGTTTTAGTCAAGTGGAAAAGTTTTCTGGAGCATAAGGCGACATGGAAGGTACTCGATGATTTCCAGAATCACTTTCCAGAATTTTACCTTGAGGACAAGGTAATGGTGGAAAGGGGAGGTAATGATAGGCACCCTAATCAAACAAGGAAGAATAAAAGAGTTGAAGGAGCGTCAGTGGTTAAGTTTGTCCGGAAGTTGATCATTTAAAGGAAGAAAGAAACAGAAAGGGACGGACGGAAGTTTGCATATCTGGAGTTGGGAAGATGAACTCTCGAGAGTGGGAGTTTGGGTGTATGATGCATTATTTTATGGTGTGGAATTATGGATGAAATGCGGTGATGGAATTGCGTTGAGCAATCAAGTTTCCTCAGTGGAATCCAAGTGTAAACCCCACTGAGTTTCCTGGTAAGTCCAGGGTCGAACTAATGGAAAATAAACAAATGCGGCAGATTTGAGAAAAATCTGATTGTGTGATAGATGCACTGAGTATGCGGATGAACGGGTTGAGAAGGTCTTTAGCTAGCGTTACATGGGAATGCGTCAGACTATGCGATCATGCTACACCCATGCACATCAAGTCATTTCCCAATGCAAATGCGGTGCTCCTAAGTCTAGGACGCATTTATTAAATGCAAAAGTGTCCATAGAGCTTATTCTTAAGTCTCTACTATTTTCCTATGCACTGATGCCAGATACACAAAGGCAAGGTGACCGCATACAATCATATCCTATCTCTAGGATGCATGCGATGCGTTAATAGCAAACAGTGCTTATTCCTAAGCTCCTATCTCTTGATTATGCATTCTAATCTGACTCTCCCAAGCCTAGATTCTAACCTGAATTTTCAAGCCTAGATCCTGTCTTTAGACTACCCTCCCGATTATCTCTAATGGACGAATGAAGCATACATAATACAAGATAATCGCATAGAATGAAGATTCTCAGTTGTACAAGCTAAATACCTCTTAACCCATTCAACAGATTTAGCTACTCATGCGTAAATAACAGAGAGTGAATAGATATAGAGAAGTAAATTCCATTTCGATGAATGAGTTTGAGTACAAAATAACAATGGAAAATAAAGGTAGAGAGCCTGGTAGCAATCCCTTGTTGACGAGGCTTTTACACTGGCAATCTCTATTCGGTTCAAAAGATATTCCTGCTTCCGCAAGAGCTGGCCCTCTCTCTGATCTTGAAGCTTCCGATGCTCTCCTAAGCTTATTGGAATGATTTGTCGGCACAACCTCCTTCTCTCGCGTCCGCCTTAAAATAAAGGAAAATTTAAGAACAAGGCTAAACTATCAACTGAACTTGTGAACTCATAAGTAGCTGAACTCCTGAACAGGTGAACTTATTTTCTGAAGGATGCCTTTGGTATTTATAGAGCTTCGGGTGAAAGGCAGCTTCTCTCTCATGCTTGCACAGATGGGATGGCTTTAATTCCCTGGCTGATGCATCGTATATTTGTCACCGAAAAGCTGAGTGTACTTGTTATCTTTAGTGGGTGTCAACTTAATTCGGATTCGACCGTCATTAGCTTTCTATCCCATTGTGATTAATTATGCCTTTCATCCAGATGCGCCCGCCAAGTTGCGCCGACCAAGTTGTGGCAATCTTTCTTGAGCAAATGTTTGCGAACACAATCGCCGCAAAGCTTTGCGGTAATGCTGCACTTGACCAATGATTTATTGTGATCGATATTTCCGCTTTGCGAGAACGCATATTCTGCATAAAAATACAAAAATCCAATGTTTCTATGCGATGAACGCATGCGACCGCAATATTATGAATTTGATGCTTTTTTGATGCAATCTAACATATTTTATCAACGCAAGCCAACATTGTTTAAGAACTTAACACTATGATAACGTGCATTTCTGCCCGTTATCACACCCCAAATTTAAACAATGCTTGTCCTCAAGCATAAGCTAAAGATTTCCTTTAGCAAGTCGGCCGTAATTCTCTTTTCCTAGATTTCTCATGGATACTTCATTCAAATCCTACACACCAAAATTTTCTTAAGTCTTATTCGAGTATCTTCTTGAAATATTTCTAAGACCTAGGGACCACAAACTTAACCTTTAAAAGGACTTTACTAAATTCCGAGACATCGCATGATTTATTTCAAAAAGAAAACTTTTCTACTGGAGTGTCAACTGTTTTTATCCTTGCATATTTCTTGACATTGTTATTTTTTTCTGACCTTGCGCTGATCCAAGTGCCTTGCCTTTGTTTTGGCTTGCCCCCATGTGTGTTATGCGGACATCCAACTACGATCAATGAGCTATTTCTCAGACTAAACTCATACCTACTTGGCAGCGGAGTTGCGGTCATTTATTTATGTGTTGATCTTGACGACTTACTTTCGTTTTGGCTTGCCTTCACGTGTGTCATGCAGACACCCAACTACGGGTAAGTGCCTTTCACAACATAACTCTTATGAACATGGGTTTCCCATTGCGTTGACAGTGGAGTTGTTATTCTCGAATATATATATATATATATATATATATATATATATACACACACACATATATATTTCTCTTTTATTTTTCAAAAAAGCAAGGTCGAAAATAAATACCCCACCTACAAATTTAAAATGCGGCAATGTCCTCATTGCCAAAGATTGAAAAAAAATCATGTGATATTCTTAGAAAGCTTCGTAAAGAGAGTTTGAAAGAAAGCTAGCAGACCTCTAACTTCTAGAAATATTTCATGAGGTGCCTTTTCTAAGATTAAGTTGACTCTAGTATATACGAAAAAGTAGAAGTATGTGTCTCATCATTGAAATCATAATTGGCAAAGAGATAGCATGCAGTAACCTACTAAATTTATCCATGTCAAATGATTGCGGTAATCAAAGAGGATGCAGTGATAAAACTTTTAAAATTAAAATGCGATGCGATAGTGAAAAATTTGAAATAAAGTGAAGGAAGAATAAAACCCCCAAATTTGCGCTGTCGCCCGCATTGTGTATTGATGCATCCTTCTTTGCGGCGATCTATCTTCTTTGGATTGCGATGATGGAATGAGATAAGTTTCTTCTTCGTGTAACATCTCTGCAATCCAGTGTCTCGATCGTTGCAAGAAAAATAGAGAGAGGGTCAATTAATTTAAAAAAAACAAAATTCTTTTACTGCCCCATTTTTTTTTAATAAGAACAGTGTAGATAGATAATCAATAATAATAAAGTAAATGCGATAATAGATAATAACGAGTATGATGAAAGTTGATGAAGTAATGATGCAGGAAAAAGGATGTTCAAAAGAGCTGCGTCCCTGATGAAGTTGAGTTATATAGTAACTCAGGGACTACTTATTCCAAGCTGGTCTTTTCATATCCATGGTGGCTTTTCCCTATTTTCTTTGTCCTCTGGGACCTTGACTGCCATAATCCGAAGCTTTTCCCCATGAATGTTCATTACAATTTCCCCCTTGCATACATCAATTTGAGCGCAACCGGTCGAAAGGAATGGTCATCCCAATATGATGGGCGCATCTTTGTCCACTTTATAATCCAAAATGAGGAAGTCTGTCGGCAAGATGAATTTATCAATTAAGATTGCTACATTATTCAACTCTCCTTCAGTATGTATTCGAGATCTGTCTGCGAGTAGGAGAGTTTCCTTTGTGGGCGTGAGTGTGCCAGCATTCAATTGTTTGAAGATTGATAGCGGCATTATGTTTATACTTGCCCCAAGATCACATAGTGCTTGGCCACTGTAGACCCCTCCAATGGAGCATGTATCGTGAAGATTTCTGGGTCGTACATTTTTATGAGATCATTGCATTTTGCGCTGCGGCCACTATTGCGATCTTGTCTTCATCATTTTGTTTCTCTTTCAATCTTTGAGGAGTTGTTGGTGGTTGGACTTCTTCTGTCTCAAAATCTAGAGGCTTGAGATGGACACAACTTCAAGGTTCATTTTCTCGAGCTTTTCCGAACTATAGGTCAACGGGTCCTCGGTTGTCACCGCATTCAAATTGGTCACGATGGGTTCCTCCCTTTCTTCCGCAGTCATTTTGTCGCTTAGCATAGAGACTACTAAGCATTGTTCCTTCCCAGTACCCCCAGTGTTGCGAGGAAGCTCAGTTGAGCTCGACAGCGCTCCTTGTGGCCTATTTTTCAGCTCGCTCGCAATTTGTCCCATCTGAATTTCGAGGTTTCGAACGGATGTTGCTTGATTTTGAAGCACTAATTCATTTTTCTCAATGTACTGCTTCAACAAGCTTTCTAAGGACGAAGATTACGATGATTGCAAACTACTGGCATGATTGCTCATTTGACCGTCATTCCATGGGAAAAATTTGGGTGGCCCTCCTTTTTGTACCACAGGTTGAAAGCTTTGTTGCTAATTTTTCCACGTGAAATTTGGGTTGTTTCTCCACCCGGGGTTGTATGTATCAGAGTAGGGATTAGTTTTCATGAAGCATACCAACTGCGGATTTTTTGAGCATTCTTCCATCGAATGAACGTCTCCACAAATGACACAACTTGTAGTCGTTTGAGCAATTGCGTTGACCTACCCTTTCTTCGCTCCTGTGCTGTTAATTGCGATGCCTTGTATCAAACTCATCATTGCAGTCATCTGGCTTTGCAGGGATGCGATGGCCTCGTTGTTCGCGTCATTATCTTTAATTCTTAACCTTTGATCGCTTTCCCGCCAATCCTCGTGATTTTTGGAAATGCGATCAAGTATACTCTTTACCTTCTCATATGTTTTGTTAAGCAGACCACCAACTGCTGCCGCATTGGCAGCGGTCTGCGAAGAGGGATTCAGTCTTTGGTAAGAAATCTCCATCTGCAGACAATCTGGTAAGCCATTATGTGGGCAGTCTCTTTCCAGCCGCTTAAACCTCGCCCAAGCATCGCTGAGCGATTCATCATCTTCTTGTTCAAAATTTGTTATTAATTTCCTTCTCCTATCATTCTCAGTTGGTGGGAAATACTTCTTCATACATTTTTTCATCACTTGTTCCCACGAAGTTATCTCTCCCAGTTCGAGAGAATATACCCATTTTCTCGCCTGATCACACAAAGAAAATGGAAACAGAGTTAGTCGAACTTCTTCGGTAGAGATATGTGGGAATACAAAAGTGATGCAGATTTCTATGAAGCTCGGGAGGTTGGCATGTGGGTCTTCGCCACGCCTTCCTCCAAACTGCTCAGCAGCCTAGATCATCTACAACATTACTAGCTTCATTTCAAACCTCGATACATCTAACACTGGCCTCATGATTCCTGGAGAGAAATCATAGAGGTTGGGTGATGCATAGTCCTGAATGGGTTTATTGCAATCATTCTCTAGAAGGATGGGGTTGACCATTATATTGTTTGCGTTCGCGGCTCTTTCTGCCGGTTGTTCCGCCATTCTTGGAGTTCTATCTTATTGTTGGCAATTGTTTCTCAGTTTGTCAAAATGTCCTCTCAATCTCTGGGTCATAATTCGCCAGAGATTGAGAGTCTGCAAAGAAATTAGAAAAATTACCATTAGCACACTATTTTGCCGAAGTCCCCGACAACGGTGCCAAAAACTTGATGCATTATTTTATGATGTGAAATTATGGATGAAATGCGGTGATGAAATTACGTTGAGCAATCAAGTTTCCTCAGTAGAATCCAAGTGTAAACCCCGCTGAGTTTCTTGGTAAGTCCAGGGTTGAACTCAGAGACTTGGAAAACAATATGTGGTGGTAATTTTTTAGGAAAAACTTTGCGGTAACCGGTGTCTCAAATAGTTGTTTGGTTTTGTTGATTGCAGTAATGGAAAATAAAAAAATATGGCAGATTTGAGAAAAGTCTGATTGTGTGATAGATGCACTAAGTATGGGGATGAATGGGTTGAGAAGGTCTTTAGCTAGCGTTACTTGGGAATACGTCAGACTATGCGATCATGTTACACCCATGCACAGCAAGTCATTTCCCAATACAAATCTGGTGCTCCTAAGTCTAGGACGCATATGTTGAATGCAAAAGTGTCCATAGAGATTATTCCTAAGTCTCTACTTTTTTTCTATGCACTGATGCAAGATGCACAAAGGCAAGGTGACCGCATACAATCATATCTTATCTCTAGGATGCATGTGATGCGTTGATAGCAAACAGTGCTTATTCTTAAGCTCCTATCTCTTGATTATGCGTTCTAATCTGACTCTTCCGAGCCTAAATTCTAACCTGACTTTTCCAAGCCTAGATTCTGTCCTTAGACTACCTTCTTGAGTATCTCTAATGGACGAATGAAGCATACATAATACAAGATAATCGCATAGAATGAAGATTCTCAGTTGTGCTAGCTACATGTCTTTCAACCCATTCAACAGATTTAGCTACTCATGCGTAAATAACAGAGAGTGAACAAATATAGAGAAGTAAATTCCATTTCGATGAATGAATTTGAGTACAAAATAACAATGGAAGACAAAGGTAGAGAGTCGGGTAGAAATCCCTTGCTAACTGAGGCTTTTACAATGACAATCTCTATTCGGTTCAAAAGATATTCTTGCTTCTGCAGGAGCTGGCCCTCTCTCTGATCTTGAAGCTTCCGGCGCTCTCCCAAGCTTACCGGAACGATCTGTCGGCACAACTTCCTTCTCTCGCATCCGCCTTAAAATAAAGGAAAATCTAAGAATAAGGCTAAATTATCAACAGAACTTGTGAAATTGTAAGCAGCTGAACTCTTGAATAGGTGAACTTCTTTTCTGTAGGATGCCTTTGGTATTTATAGAGTTTCGGGTGAAAGGTGGCTTCTCTCTCATGCTTGCACAGATGGGATGACTTTAATTCCCTGATTGATACGCCGAATATTTGTCACCGAAAAGTTGAGTGTACTTGTTATCGTTAGTGGGTGTCAACTGAATTCGGATTCGACCGTCATCAGCTTTCTATCCCATCGTGATTAATTATGCCTTTCACCTAGATGCGCCCACCAAGTTGTGCCGACAATGTTGCAGCAATCCCTCTTGAGCAAATGTTTGCGAACACAATCATCGCAAAGCCTTGCGATAATGCTGCGCTTGACCAATGATTTTCTGTGATCGCTATTTCTGCTTTGCGTCAACGAATATTATGCATAAAATTACAAAAATCCACTGTTTTTATGCGATGAACGCATGCGACCGCAATACTATGAAGTTGATGCTTTTTGGACGCAATCTAACATATTTTATCAACGCAAGCCCATATTGTTTAAGAACTTAACACTATGATAACATACATTTCTAACCGTTATCAGTGTACCATCGTGTAGTCTCTATCGTAGTGTGCCGTTCATCGTCTATTTCTTCTAAGCGATCGAGTAGCAGAGCCCAGCGATCATGTAGTAATTGGTAAGTGATTGTGTTGTATTCTGTAAGTGATCGTGTAGAAGTTTGTAAGCAATCGCGGAGTATTTTGTAAGCGATCGTTTATTATTACTTAGCGATCGTGTAGAATGTATAAACGATCGTTTAACATTTGGTAAGTGTTCGAGTAACTACTGTAAACGATCGTCTAGTCTTGTTTGACTCTTATTATCTAATAAAGAACTCATTCATTGTTTAACTGTTGTGTCAACCGGTTATGTTACTTTTATGGATCAGTATCCTAACACGAAATTGAAAGAGTTGAAAAATATTTAAATATGATTTAAATATTATATACATGAATAGTGACTCATGTTAAGAACTGGTGTTTAATTAATTATTTAGAATTATTTTTATTTAAATATTAATAATTGAATTAATATTTTATAAAATATTTTTTTGGTTTTAGTTGTGAAATTAGATTTCAAATTAAGAATTGAGTTTTAATTAAAATTCAATTAAAAAATAAAAAAAATCATTTAAGTGGGTTTTTCCCTGTTGAGACACCACACTTTTCCACAAAAAAAATGATTAAAATTGATTGAGCTTTGGTGTCAATCTCATAGTAAAATTATTTTGCATGTTGGTCTTGAATAAAAGATGAATTTTTTTGAGAAAAATCATTCATGCAAAATTGATTTTGATGAAGAAAAGTTCTTCATCTCTCAAAAACTCAAAACAAGAAATTTTTCTCCAAAAAAATTCCCTTAATTCAATCTCATTTTGGATTCCACCATCCAATCTAAAGGCCTAGAAGATAATAAGGAAGATCAAGTGGTGGTTTACAAGCCATTAGAGAGGAGATTCAACTGGATTTGAAGCTAATTTGGAGGATTCTTCAAAGGTAAATTCTGGAACCCTATTTTCTGAAAAATGAAAAAGCATGCTTTAAATCTAAAATTAATGTAGTTAGAATGCTTAAGATCCTATTACTTCCGCATGTTGATTGTCAACACCATCGACACTATATAGTGATCACATGAGCAAACTCGCATCTCACGGATCAGAATGATGGTTGGTAGACGGAGGGAAGAATACATAGTCAACTGATTCTTAACAAGTTACAATGATTAGAAGTCGTTGAAAAACACAAAAAATGTGTGTTATTGGCCCTTGATTTAGGATAGTTTTTTTTTATACGATTTTAGTAAATTTGATGTTATTTGTTAGTGATTCCCAGGAAATTATGTTCGAGAATGAGATTCAAAGTGAAAATAAACTAAAAAAGACTTAAATATGCCTAAAGAAGTCAGAACTGAGCCAAACATCGATAGAGGGAAGACAAGTGGAGAAAAATCAAATCTTGCCCAAAAATAAGGCAGTGTCGTGGCGCTTGCACGATGTTGACCCCAACGCAAAATTCAGAAGCATACTAAGTTGGAGGCCTGTTTAGTGCCTAGGCGTTGAAGCAGTAGCGCCATGGCCCTCTATCCTATTGCCGCACAACACTGCAGAAGGGTGAGAAGGAGACACACAGACACAGATAATGTTGTGGCTACGAGTGATCATTGGTCGAGCGATTTTGAGCTCAAATCGTTGTCGACCATTGACATTTTGGTTGTTATCAGTTGGTGTTCGTCGGTTTTGATGAAGCTGGTAATGTCAAGCAACAGACTATCGGACAATCGATAGATTTTATTGGTTTGATGTGTCCCACGAACTGGTTGGAGAAAATGAACGACCTAATTAGCAGAAACCCAAAAACTTAAAACGTAGAAAATAATAGGGGCGACAAGAGAATAATAAAGGGTTAGGAAAAAAGGAGAAAGGAAAGATGTATAGACTGGGAAAAAAATGGAAGGAAATAAAGAAGATACGAACAGAAAAGAAAGATGGAAAAGAAGAAGAGAAGAACAATGAGAGAAAACAAACAAGTGGAAGAAGAGAAGAAGATGAAAGATGAAAGATGAAAGATGAAAGATGAAAGATGAAAGAGAAATGAGGGTGAGAAAAAAAAAACCCATAAAAATGATCTAAAATAAAAAAGTGAAAGTAAAATAATGCTTTTTTAAATAGGTAATGGTTTACCTAATATAGGTAACCATTACTTATAAGGAAAACCAAAATTAGCCTATGGCTTTCACGTAATTTCTTAATAATTTATAGGTTCCATGTATGTGGCACTGTCCAATAGTGCCACAATGCCAGTGTTAATTTAGAAAAATAATTTGTACTTTGAAAAATTTCTTCTATATAATGTCCTAGGATTTTGCTGCCAATTTAAGGGGAAACATAACAAAATTAGAGATCCTTAGAGGGTGTTTTAGCCTCAAAATAGAGGGAGAGATTTACGGGTTTCATTTGTTCTATTGATGAGATTCTTACCAAGCTATTATGAAAATAGTTAAGTTTGGTAATGAAAGTTGATCATGATAGGTTGTATGTTTAATTGAATCTTTGTTTTTTGAATTTCACACTTGTTTTTATTTTGTTTACTTTTATTTCCAAAATAAAAAATCAGATCATCACAAGTTCAAATCTTAGATAAAATCGAAACAATTTTAGAATAGCTAAGCATAGTCCGGGCATTTGATCTCCAGAGGACGATACTCGGTCTCTTGATCGCTTTACTATACTATAGTTTGATATGTGCACTTGTATTAAACCAAGTTTTGACCATCATATTTTTGGCATCGTTGTCGGGAATCAAAATAATGAACTTGTTTAATATTCAAAGAATTGGATAGACCTTAATCTAATGTTTATTTTATTTGTGTTTCTTTTGTGAATGTATTGTGGTGCATGCCACATACTAAGGGAGCTAATCTTTTGCCTCTTGAACCAAAAATTGAAAGAACTTCCAGGAAAAATCTCAGATGAAGCCAAGTAAAAAAATGAAGAGATGGTAGAGGAGGCACCTAAGAAGGCCATTAGAGAATATTTCCAACCTATTTTGCCTGCAGTCCAACCCGAGATACTCCATGCTCAAATCACTGCAAATAACTTTGAACTCATGTCGGGCTTGATCCAAATGACACAAGACATTACTTTCAAAGGACGTCACACAAAAGACCCTCACAAGTATCTTAGATCTTTCCTAGAAATTTGTGTAAAGTTAAAAATTAATGGCATCTATAGTGATGCAATTAAGTTGAGATTGTTCCTCTTTTTTTTTTTAATTTTTTTTTTACAATATTGTTCTAAATATTGGTTGGAGACTATTCCTTCTGACAGTATCACCGAACGGAAGGAGATGGCTCAAGTTTTCTTGAACAAGTATTTCCCACTGGTTAAAACCATTAAATTGAGGTAAATAAATTGTCACTCTGTCAACAACTTGATGAACAACTGTTTGAGGTTTGGGAAGGGTATAAAGATCTCCTCAAGAGGTGTCCCTAGCATGGATACCCTAACTAGTTGTAAATTCAATTGTTTTACAATGAATTGACCAGTAACAGTAAACCCATCTCGAATACTGTTGTTGGAGGATCTATTTTTAAAAAAGCTGCCTTAGAAGCTCAAGTTATTTTGGAAGACATGGCCATTACAAGTTACAATTGGCCCGGTGAATGAGCATCGACCACAAGAGCAATAGGGTTATATGAAGTTGATGAGGTAAAATATATAAAAGCTCAATTGACTGTAATTACTAATACTTTGAATAAATTGATTGCAACTGGAAAGACCCAATTATTGATGGAAATCTTAAAACAGAGAACCAATGAGCGGAAGTAGATCGTTCCAAACCCCATTGTGAAAGAACATATACATTTACATCTAACAGCAACAATTATGCATAAAATTTAAATTACAGCATGCTTCAAAAGTAAAATACTAGAGATTGAGTAAACGTACCTTTGAAGAACCTTTCTTCTTGTATTTCCTCAATCAATCAACCCAACGTTCAACAACACAAATGCCATGCTAACAAATCCAACAAACAGCACGAACGGTCAGATCCTCGATCACAATCGAGTTAAACTCGATACTCGACCCTCGAATGCAAACTCGATACTACCAAGAGGCTACCTTGGTATTTTCGATGTGAGAATCTAGGAGGTGTGGGCTCTATATGGATTTGATAGGGGGAAGGAGAAACTAAACGATCGTGTAAAACGATTGAGTAGGTGGAAGAAGGTAGACGTCTATCGTTTAGACTTGGGTACTCGATTGTTTAGCAGCGAGTAGCTATCGTCTAGAAAAACTCGATGCTTGATTGTTTACTCTCTCAATGCTATCATGTAGCTTTTTCTTGCTGCACGTTCAATAATGAAAACATGAAAAACGATTTTTATTTTATCCATTAGTTACTAAAAACTGAATACAACTTCTCACTAAGTCAATTATTAGGATAAAAAACCAAAAACCAATTATCTTATAATTGATTTAGTTATAAATAAATATAATAACTAATTTATCATATTATATTTATAAGCTATAGTTTTAATATCACATCATACATAATATATAAACCCATAGTTATTTTTCTCCTTTATGGCAAATATAAATTATATTTATATTAATTTCTCCAATTAATGTATCTAATATATCAAATCAATTATATCGCATGTAATTGAATCAATTTAATTATATCATATATAATCAAATTTCCTCTTCTTAATTTGAACACTTCAAACTAACTCAAAAACTGATTCTCAACATGTATCCATTGAGCTACCAAGGAGACCTTATGGACCTGTAACTTGAAGCTCCAACGATGTGAATAACTGACTAAAATTTTTAATCACGATATCCACCATCTGTTAACTGTCAGACATTCCATTAAAGACTGACAACTGCACTCTTCGCACTATAGATGTATTTCTGTGTCCATTAGATATAATCAATCAATATGATGACCTTTCACAAATCGCTCGTAAGTCAGCTAGGCCATTTTACCATTTTTCCTTTGTAGTTACATCTAACTCCTTAAGTACCACTGATTCCTCTACTGAACATTACGTCATAGTATGAGTAAACCCTTCTCAGGCCAAGAGAAGGTGTGGCACCACATTGTTCAAGCCCCAAAATCAGCCCTTAAGGGAGGAATTTATCTATTTACCCCTGCTTCAGGGAATGAGTGAATTTCGTCTTGTGTAGCTGAGTTACCAGCTCCCCTTTCAGACGAATCCCCAAAGTGGTAGGTTTGAGTCGGCGATCTGGCCACTCGCACCCATGTGAATCAAAAGACTGCCCTCATAAGCAGGAGTTCATAACTCACTCAGGATTAAAGTCATATTACCTATGGTCATTTTAGAAAAATGAAAGTCTCTGTCATGAACGACATTATATAACGAGACTAAACATTTCATGGTCCGGTCTTATACAAACTCCTTTGTATAGAACATCCTCGCTCGCATGTCTAATAAACGAATGGTCAGGATCAGACCATTTGTAGCACTTTACAACACTTGTAACACCTTTATCGTAGCGTTACCAAGATAAGGTTTCCCTCCTTTATCCATGTAGTATAGACCATTTAGGTTATCACTTAAAGCACGATCCACTTTTATGTCTCCACATACATGCTTAAGTTACAACGACAACTAGGGATCTTAGTTTATTGGTTTGTGGTTAATGCAACTAAAATATCTCATATTTCATAGACTGTGGCGAATAAAGTATCTCATATTATTACATCACAAAGAGTTTGTTCATACAGGTGCTTACAAACTACAGAACCCTATGAGATTTAGGGCATGAACCCCAACAATCTCTCACCTATCCTAAAGCTAGTGAGGTGTACAAGATAATTACAAGTATAAAAAAATAAATTAGGGCACAGAGGCCCAATACAACAATACTCCCACTTGCCCTAGTTCAACCGCGGTTGGTCCCGTAGACCCATGCTCTATAGGTGACCCTCAAATACTGTAGCTGTGAGAGCCTTTGTAAACGGATCAGAAATGTTGTGCTCCGAAGCTATCTTCGTGACAATCATGTCCCCTTGATAAACAATCTCTCTGATGAGATGGTATTTCTGCTCTATATGCTTGTCGTGCTTGTGACTCCGAGGCTCTCTGGAATTCGCCATAGTACATTATTATCACAATAAAGAGTGATGGGCCTAGACATGTCTGGAACAACTTCCAGATCAATCAGGAACTTCCTGAGCCAAATGACCTCCTTAGTAGCTTCACAAGCCGCTACATACTCGGCCTCCATAGTAGAGTCAACAATGCACCTCTGCTTAGTGCTTCGTCATACTACAACTCCTCCATTAAAAGTGAACATTGATCTCGAAGTGGATTTCCGAGAATCCTTATCAGTCTAAAAATCAGAGTCCGTGTATCCTATAAGGATCAAATCCTTATAACTATACAACAGCTGTCCAGTGACCTTATCTTAGATTAGATAGATATCTACTGACAATCCCCACAATGTAGCAGATGTCAGGTCTAGTACATAACATCGCGTACATCGAACTACCAACAACAAATGCATAGGGAACCCGTCTCATTTCCTCAACTCTTGAGGTGTCTTAGAACACTGTTCCTTAGACAATGTAACTCCATGTCAAAAAGGAAAAAGGCCCATTTTGGAGTTTTGTATTGAGTACTTGATCAACAACTTGTCAATGTACGATGCTTGAGACAGTGCTAGCACTTTGTTCTTTCGATCTCGAAAGATCTGAATCCCAAGAACAAACTGAGCCTCTCCCAAATATTTCATTTGGAATTGGGTCAATAGCCAGTTTTTAACTGAAGCCGTAAACCTACATCATTTCCAATGAGTAGGATATCGTCTACATACAACACTAGAAAAACTACTGAACTGTTGATGATTTTCTTGTAGAACAAGGTTCATCAACGTTTTGGTCAAAGTCATAAGATTTGATCACAGTATCAAACCTTATGTTCCAAGATCGAGATACATGTTTTAGGCCATAAATGAATCGGTACAGTTTGCATACCTTTTGCTCCTAATCTTTGGCTATGAATCCCTCGGATTGCTCCATATAAATGGTCTCCTCAAGATTACCATTCAGAAAGCTAGTCTTGACATCCATTTGCCATATCTCATAGTCATAATATGAGGCAATGGATAGGAGGATGCAAATACACTTAAGCATAGCAACAGGCGAGAAAGTCTCCTCATAGTCAACTCTCTCCACTTGGATATAATTCTTTGCCACAAGTCTAGCCTTGAAGGTTTGCACCTTCCCATCAGCATCCCGTTTTCTCTTGTAGATCCATTTACAACCTATAGGTTTAACCACATCAAGTTGATCTATAAGATCCCACACTGAGTTGAAGTACATAGACCCCATCTCCAAATTCATGGCTTTGATCCATTCATCTCTATCAACATCCTCCATTGCCTTCTTGTAAGACAACTGATCCTCAACCTCGCCATCGACTACCATAGATAGTATTTTAGTTAAACCCATATAGCGAACAGGTGGGTTCGCAACCCTTCTACTACGTCGAGGTTCCCTTAACTCTTGAGGTGGATTTGACCTACTAGATGAACTTCTATCAACAACTCTGGTTGATGTAGCGGGCTCTTCAACAACTCTTGTTGAAGTTTCGATAGATTTATTGGAAAGCTCATGTAACACGATTTTACTTCTTGGACTGTGCTCCTTTATATGATCATCCTCAAGGAAGGTAGCATTTGTCAATACAAAAACCTTGTTTTCCTTAGGATCATAAAAATAACCCCCTCGTGTCCTTTTGGGGTAGCCTACAAATAAGCACAACCTCGAACGTGGTTCTAGTTTCTTAGGAGTAGCCTTAAGCACATGTGCTGGACAACCTCAGATATGGAAGTGACATAAATTAGCTTTACGCCCATTCCACAACTCCAAAGGTGTTCTGGCAACACTCTTGGAGGGAACACAGTTAAAGTTGTAAATTGCAGTTTCTACTGCAAAATCCCAACACAAGTCCAGTAAGGAAGCGTAAATCATCGTTGAATCATGTCCAACAAGGTTCTGTTTCTCCTTTCCGATACACCATTCTTCTGAGGTGTACTAGATGCTGAGAGTTGGGAAATGATTCCTTGTTCTATCAAATAGTTTTGGAAACCAAAATCCAAAAACTCTCCACCCCGATCATATCGAAGTGTTTTAATTCGTTTATCTAATGTGTTTTCAACTTCAACCTTGAACTCTTTGAACTTTTCAGAAGATTCTGACTTATGTTGCATTAAATAAACATGCCCATACCTCAAATAATCATTAGTAAAAGTGATGAAATACTCATAGCCTCCCCTGGCTCGCACATTCATCGAACCACAAAGGTCTGAATGCACTAATTCTAGAGGCTCTTTGGCTCGATAACCTTTTCCAATAAAAGGTCTTTTAGTCATCTTGCCTTTAAGGCATGACTCACACAAAGGTAGAGAATTTTCCTCTAACTCGTTTAGAAGTCCATTCTTCACCAATCTCTCAATACTATTGAGATTGTTGTGCCCTAATCGAAGGTACCAAAGTTTAACATTTTATTTAGGAGAAACTTTAAGTCGCTTATTTTGAGTTACCATAGATTTAAACATCTTTATGTTATGGAGGGAATTTGTTGCTAATGGTCTTAGCAAATACAAATTATTTTCCAGTTTAGCTAAACATATCTCAACACCATCTTTTAGAATAAACACTTTATTAACTAAACAATTGAGAGTATATTTACATTCAAGAAATGACTTGATAGAAATAAAGTTCCTCTTTAACTCGAGAACAACATACACATCATTCAAAATGATAAACCTATTCTGTAAAATCAATGGGAGGCCTCCCACTGCCATAGTTGAGACGACGTGCCCGATGCCTACTCGCATCGTCATTTCACCAGCCTCAAGCTGCCGCAAGAATCTAATCCCCTAAAAAGAAGAATAAACATGGTTATGTTGGGATTGATGTCCTAATTCACCAGAGTCTTGTAGTTTATAATATACACATTGTTATGAATAAAATAAGAGTTATTTCATTCTAGTATTTACTCATATCTAATAAACAAAGCACCATCGTTATCGTATGTAAACTTAAGCATGTATATGAGATATATAAGTGGATAATGCCTTAAGTAATATCCTAAATAGGTCGGTAGTATAAGGATTAAGGTGGGATACCTGATCCTGGTGACACTACGAATACAACCCGCTTTGTAGAGGTATGCAAATGTTGTAAACTACTACAGATTGTAGATCCTGACCATTTATGTAGAGATATGTGAGCGGGGGTGTCCTATACACAGAGTTTGTATAAAACCGACTACGAGATGATTCATCTCTGTATATAACACCATTAGTACTTGAGACTTACATCTCACCTAAACGACCATAGATGACATGACCTCAATCCTGAGTGTTTTGGGAACTTCTATCTTTGAGAGCAGTCCTTTGATTAGTATGAGTGAGAGTGGCCAGATTGCCAATTCAACATGCCTACCTTTTTGGGGACTTGCTTGTGAGTTGGGAACTCAATTACAGAAGATGGAGCTCACTTCTTCCCCGAAGCAGGGGTAAGTAGAAAGATTGCTCCTTTAAGGGTTGATTCCGGGGCTTGAACATAGTGGCCAAAACTTCTCTTTGAAAGAGAGGACTAAGTCATAGTAATACTGTGAATTATATTCATTAGAGGGACCAGTGGTACTTAAGAAGTTAGATGTAACTACGGGGACATAATGGTTACTGGCCGAGATGTACTTACGAGCGATCTATGAAGGGCTATTGCACTGTTGATTGGTTAAGATGGACACATAATATATTTATAGTAAGGAGAGTTCAGCTGTCGGTCTTTAGTGAAGTGCCTGACAGGTAATGGATGGTAGATCCCTTGACTAAAGAGTTTAATCAATTATTCATGTACCGTTGGAGCTTTGAGCTACAGGTTCATAAGATCCCCTTGGTAGCTCAATGGAATCAAGTTGAGAATCAGTTCTTGGTGTTGATTTGAAATGTTCAAATTGACAAGATGAAAATTTGATTATATATGATATGATCGGTATGATATATGAGATACATCTAGTGGAGGATTAATGTAAATAATATTTACATTAAGGACCATGGAATAAAAAAAGAGCTATGATTTATATGTTTCATGAGATGAAATAATAAAACTATAGGTTATAAATATAGTATGGTAAATTGATTGTCATATATATTTATAATAATATTAATTATTGGATAATTATTGGTTATCATATATATTTATAATAATATTAATTATTGGATAATTATCTATTTTTCTCTAATAACCAATTGAGTGGGAGGTTATTGGTAGTTTCATGTTAACCATGAGATAAAAAGGAAAAATGTTTTCCTAAATTTAGTAGTTGAATTGAGATTTCCATTCTCGCAAAGTTCTCACGAAAAGGTTGTCAAGTAAATAAGATTTACTAAACGAAAACTTCGAGAGACTAGACAATCGTGGCGTGTTTTTATACAATAGACACTCAGTTGGCCGATGAGCTAAACGATCGCATAGCTTTAGCTAGACGATCGCATAGATTTTGTTAAACGATTGGGTATTGTCCTATGCGATAGGCATTGACATCTCCCACTTGCTTAATTATTTACACAATTGTTCTTCCTCGAGTCTCTGCCTCTAACCAAGTCCACACAGAGTCCACACTTCTGGATTCTCACACCAAGAATACAAGGTTAACCTTTAAGGTGGTGTCATACTAAACTCGATACTGTGGAGGTTCTCTGGAGACTGTTCGTTGCGTTCGCTGTGTTCGTGATCTGGGTGATCGTTGTGTTTGAGATCGCTGTGGATCGTGCAGTGTTGCAATCGTAGAGTGTTCATGTGTTGCCATGTTATTGTGAACGAGCATTCGTGATTAAGGGTCTTGAAGATGAGTCTTCAAAGGTATGTTAATTCTATCCCTTGATCTGTAGAAAAACATGCTGTCATTTCCGTTTTACGCATAGCCTGTAGTTTTTGTTCGTGACTATAATTATGAATGTTTATATACGATTGAAATTTGGAACGATCCTTCTTCTACTCATGGAAATCCTCATGTTCGATTTTCTTCAATTGGTATCAGAGACGGGTTGTTCTGATATTCCAAATTTCACTTCTGTTTTGAACTTTTTTTATAGTTGTGGTGGATTTTCTATATTGTGTTTAATTGTTAAATGCATTTATGGATGGCATTGATGGATGTTTATGGGTTTAGTTGCCTCTGTTTAAAGCTTTCTTTAAATTAGAAAGTGTTAATTTGTAAGAGCCACTGTGTTTTTGGCCATAATTAACATGCAATCGAGTTTATAATTCAAAGTGTTTGAGTTTTTCGAGTCGTTTGTGATTAAGTTTTGAAGCATGGAGATGTTGTTCTTCACAAAGAAGAAGACCAAGAGTTGGTCGTGTCGTGTAGCCTCAGGTAAACGATCGTTGGGATTTATCTAAATGATCGTGTAGATTTCTCTATACGATCATGTAGTATTTTCTAAACGATCACTAAACGATGGGGTAAATTGTTTACTCTATCACGTAGCGTTGGTTGTCCGATCGCGGAGACGCTGGAGTTAGATGATCCTAGTGGGAGCATATGATGCTTATCGTTTAGAAGAAGGTGCGCGCTAGACGATCGTGTAGTTAGCATGCCTCATAGCAGAGTCATTGACTACACGATCGCGTGGTATACGATACGAAGGTGCTCGTTGAAGGATCGTTTAGACGATCGTGCTTCAT
Source organism: Benincasa hispida (assembly GCF_027475165.1). Taxonomy (NCBI): domain Eukaryota; kingdom Viridiplantae; phylum Streptophyta; class Magnoliopsida; order Cucurbitales; family Cucurbitaceae; genus Benincasa; species Benincasa hispida. Next base: position 32,756,679 of record NC_143482.1, read on the forward strand.
CGCATCATAGTCATTTAGACGATCATATAGAGTTTGCATTATGCAAAGCACACTACACAATCTTTCATCGCATAGTAAAAGGTATACGATTGTTGCTAAACGATCGTTTAGCTTTGGGAGCGTTGGTAAACGATTGAGAAAAGCATTTGTTTTTTTTGTGTAGACGATCGCGGGATGTTTGGTGCACGATCAGTGGAGACGCATTGCTTCGTCCGGACGGTTCATGATCCGGTTTGCCTGTTGAACTAGAGACTCCTTGTTTTGTAATAGTTAGCTTGTTATTTTTTTGAGGATTTGAGGCAATTTTTCCCTGTTCATCAACATTTGTCTTTTATACATGAGATGTATGTCGTTTATATGGCAAAGTGTTTGACATATAGATTTAAAACCCACTTTAGGTTGTGCAATTATTCATGCATCATATATTATAAGAGTTATAATATTACATGAAGAAATTACATGAAAGCATGCATATACATCATGAAATATAAGAGATATTTTGGCATGCAGTAAGCATTATCATGCATCATCTTTATATTATAAGCGTTATAGTAAGGGTGAATAGAAGCATGTTTTGCTTGGTTCGTTGCTTGCTTATTTAAGAGTTATATAAAAGAAGTAGCAATGAATGAACAATGCATTGAGCATGACACTTAGGTTGTTTATAAACGTTATGAATGCCTTTCATGTGTTTGCTTATCATTGTGTTCATTTTTGGTTGGTTCCAGTTATAATTGTTATAAAGGAAATTAGAACTAAAATCGATAAGAAAGAGTTGCATGCGGGCTTGGGGTGAACTCATGTTTTAAAAGGGTTTTAAAATTGGATTGAGATAGACCTAAGTTCAAAGGTTCTAATGAGATTAGCAACCTAGTTTAATCTTTTAAGTCAGTTTAATAGGATTAAATTGATTGGTATAAAAGATTAAAATTGTATTAAATCTATCTATAAGGGACCCTTTGTCTAAGATGGGTTATGTCTAGGCTGGGGTTCTTAAGCTGACAGAAATGGAACACCCCTAACTGGGAACCTACCTGGAAGGTGAATTAGATAGATTTTTTACAAGCATGCGACAGTTGGTCAAAGACTTCGTTAAAGAGTTTAAGGGATGATGATCAAAAGTTGTTTCAACTATCCAAGGTAAAAGTTACACTTGGGAAATCCTAAAAAGAGACTTGGTTAAAATTCTTAGCTGTGTTTTTTCTAAGTAACTAAACCCCAGGTTATAAAATACTGAGTGGGAAGAAGAGATGTATCTGATATGTCAATGATTCTACTCACGTTTCTCTCTGAATGTTCATGCCGTGAGATGCATGCTTGGCTTTGTGTTGCCTTAGGAGCATCCCCCTTGGGATGATGCTTGCATGAGTCAATATGAAGGTGGATGGAGAGAGTGTTTATAGTAAATGGGTGAAGGGTGTGTGTCAACACGTCCTACGGTCTCTGTCATTGGTTCACACCATGAGATCATTCTGTACTCCCTCGTGGAACCTTCGGTGTGTCCCCCTTCAGATGGGTTTTGTGCAATTGCTCAAGATTAAGGTGAACTCTAGAAATGGATAGGGTCGCTTTATGTTTTACACCAATCGGATTTTTTCCTCTTCAGATTGACTTCTTGGGGTAGACCTCTAAGGCCTAAAATTGTGGGTCACACTTATGGGAGATTGTTAAGTAAGTTAATGATCTCTTGACCAAATCAATGATGGCTAGTTATTATAGGAGAAAGAGTTGTTCTTGTATTAATGATTGGTTGAGAACTTCTCAGTTCAAAGGAGGGGTAATTGACCTCCCTTCGGTGACTTTTGTCCTAAACCTTTGAAGCGTCATTGCGAAACTAGATGTCACACGGGGTTCATGTTAGTTTTGCTAAACCTTATTGGATGTTGTTTTGTTTTTCAACGGGTATTTTCTTAAAACCTAATGTAGGTCAATGTATTTTTGTTTTCGAAAACTTGTTAGTATTTCCATTTAATGCCTCAAATTTGATCGATTACATAAAGTGGAAAGAGTCGTGTAAAATGTTTTTCATGGTAAACAACCTTGAATTTGTCATGGTTGAGGAATCTCCTCAAGTCCGGACCCTGGATGCACTACGAAGTGTTCGTAATGCATATGAGGTGTGGATGAAGGCTAATTCATTTGCCCGACTTCACATTTTGGCTAGCATACTTGATGTTTTGGCCAAAAGGGTTGAGAAAATGGTCATTGCACGCGAGATCATGGACTCATTGCAAGATTTGTTTGAACGTCAGTTCTTACTTTTCGAGCACAAAGGGATGGATGACAAAACTAGTAGTGTCAGTTCCCAAGTTAAACTCCAGGAAAAGGAAGCAATTGTTGCTAACTCTGTTGAAATTCATGGAAGAGAAGTGTTCTCTGAAATGCAACTTAGAGATTATTTAGGTTTTGGTACAGATCCCACTACTCTCCAAAAAAGGAAAATGTCTGAAGACAGTAAATGTGATTTATTGGTGTTAGAGATGTGTTTGGTAGAGAATAATGATTCTGCCTGGATCCTTGATTTGGGTTATGAACCATGTCAGTTCCTCTTACCAATGATTCAGTTCCTGGCAAACATTGTCACAGGGAGAGATGACTCTTCGAGTCGGTACTGGTGAGATTGTTTCAGTTGTTATTGTAGGCAGACTGAAGTTATTTTTGGACAAGAAACATTATCTGTTACTGGATAATATTTTCATAGTTCCTCATATTAAGAGGAACTTAATCTCGGTTTCTTGTCTCATTGAACAAGGGTATAATGTCTCATTTTCTAAGAAAAAAGTGTTTATTTTCAAGAATGGAATGGAGATTGGTTTTGGATCAATGGAAAGTAACTTGTATGTACTAAGGCCATTAGTCATAAAAGCCTTGTTTAACACTGAAATGTTCAAATTAATTAGGATACTTTTCATCTAGTTAAGTTAACTATTTAGATTAATTGGACTCTCATCTAGCTTTTCTATGTGAGTTGGCATATAGGAATTAATTCGATAAATTTATGATCAAGTTGCAATTGGGGAATGACTCTAAAGCTTAAGCAAGACCATTTAATTATTGAATTTGATCTCTATTACTTTCTACAATTTATTTTTCATACAATTAAACACATGAATTTCAAAACCCTTTTTGGTTACCTCGATCGTAACTCGATTTAATAGAGAAATTTGATGATTCCCTATGTTCAACCCATACTACCACTATACACTTTCTGGTAGAAACGGTTATTCATTTGGTCCAAAATTAGGTGACGAATTCCACACGCACGGTACCAAGCATGACATCTACAGGGAAGGTTCTTACCCCTAAAACTCTTCTTATCGAAAAGCTACCTAATAGTAGCTTTTAATGTTGCTTGCAAAAGACTAAAAATCAAATAAAATTTATAATTCACTGAACCAACTACTTATACTACTAAGTAGCACAAGCAGCAAGTCTGGAGTCAAACTACAAGAAATCTCGAATGTAGTTTCAAGCTAATTAGGATTTCTAGCTAAAGTGGTTATAGAGGGGTTTTGGAATAGATTAAGTGTTTAAAATGAGGAAAATAAAATGAAAAATTTTAAATTGAATGAAAATAAAAGAGCTGGAAAATAAAAGAAATGCCTAGCTTAGGACTTAGAATCAACCCAATGTTCGATTAATCATAGTACTACTAAGGATTATCTCTCTTAATTTAATGTGTTTAGTCAACTTACCTGGATAGCCAAGACAAGTGTCTTAATTACTAATTAATCACTCAATCAAAATAGACACATGATTAACTTGATTCGATAGCATCCATATAAACCTCACATTTACTTTAATTAATTTCTTAATTAGATTGTTTGGGTTCGATAACGTCCATAATAAGAAAACAATCACATTAAGCTCGATGGGTTCAACTAAGACGATTAATAACATAGATAGCCTAAGTTATTAATCAATTGTGTTCTTGAATTATCCTAATCATACAATGTATATAGGGTTATTCTAAACAACCTAAAATTCACAACAAGCATGCTTTGGAATAACACATTAAAGCATTCCTAATCTCTAGCAATAAAAAAATGAATGATGGTTGATCAAGCCTATCATACATCTAAACATAGAAATTAAAAAGCATTCAAGAACCATAGAAAATAAAAAAGAAATATAGATTTAGAACAAAAATCCTCACAATAGATCCATGGATTTCACCTAGACTTAAACTAACAACTCACCTTAGCAACGAGATCCATCCAAGATAAGCTTTACAATCATCAAATACACCCAAGAATGAAGAACTACAGAGGGAAGGAGAAGGAAAGAAGAGAATTTTAGGCTGGGGGCTGAAAGCCCGAGATAATGACCTAAAATTCGGGCAAAAACCCTTTTATAAAAGTGGCCAAGCGTCACTATGCTCCAGGGAAGCATCGTGATGCTGGATTTTGTTGTTGTAACATAAGCCTTCAACGTATTGATGCCTAACTTTACGCTCTTACACGACGTGTTTCCGTATCCATGGAACTTTGGAGCATTGCAATGCTCCAAGGTAGCGTCGTAACGCTCCTTGAATTGGTGCTCTCAGGTTGACAGCATAATTCATAACATAAAGAGGAGAGTAGCAGCGTTGGCTCTAGGGGAAATTTGGTCATTTTCCTTTTTCTTCACAGTTGATGGTACGAAGCTCCATTTTCGCTCATTTTTCTCTGGTTTCGGCTCTGGTGGTCTGTTCTACCTCTTTTTTGCTCAATTCTTATAAAATAACATAATAAACACATTAAATAGAAAAATGATCCATAATTAAGCTAAGGAAAATAACACTTTTATGGTGCTATCAATTGCCCTACCCTCAATAGTTCCAAAAGAGGAATTTGGATGCACAATTCACCCAATTCTTAGATATGTTCAAGAAGCTTCACATCAACATATTATTTGTTGGGGAACTAGAGCATGCCTAATTAAGTGAAGTTAATGAAGGAGGTGTTGTCCAAAATGAAAAAATTCAAAGAGTATGAAACTGTGAATCTGATAGAAGAGTGTAGTGCCATCCTACAAAAGAAGCTAATTTAGAAATTAAAAGATTGTGGGATTTATACTATTCCAAATGTAACACCCCGAATTTTCATTCTTTAAATTATCTTGAATTGTTTTGGCGTTATTTGGTTAAATTGAGGCCAAAATTGAATTTATGAGGTAAGTTATTTAATTTAAATGATATTGTAAGGATTTGGTATTTTAAATCAATTTAAGGAAAAATTGGATTAATATATCTAGAGATAATTTGGAGTTGAAGTTTGAAAAGAAGAGGGGAAAGAAGGGGACATTTAATCATGCATGTCTTATTATTCGGGAATTTTGATATTTATTTGAGAGAAATTGGATAAATGAATGTGGAAGTTGGAATTTAATTAATTTGCTAAATTAATTTCAATTTAATTATTTTTCATTAATTGGAATCACATTTACGGTCAAAATTATATTATAAAAAGATAATTCAATTTTATTAAGTCGTAGAAGGTATAAAATATATTGGAGGAAAATTTTGGATTGAAAATAAAGAAAAGGAAAAGAATTAGAATTTTGGAAATTAAAAAGAATTTAAAATTTAAGAAGGAAAAGGGGAAATTGTAGTTTTAAATTTATCCTCTTTAATTTTTGATTTTGGATCTAAATTAGAAAAGACAATTAATTTAAATTGAGTTGATAAGAGAAATTTGGATTTAATTTAAATTAATTAGATTATGGAATTTTTAATTTAGTTAGATTGTGAAATCTTTAATTCATTTAGAATATGGATTCCCAAATTAGTTAGATTATGAATTTTCTAATTAATTAAAATACAGATTTTCAAATTAGAGAAAATGTCATATTTAAAAAGAAAATCTAATTTATCTACTACTTTAATTAATCTACTACTTCAAGTTATGGAATCCCAAATAATTTAGGATCATGGTTATTTTTTCTCTATAGATACAATCATCAACTTCATTCCAAACCATTCACTTCATTCCAAAAAGAGGTCAATTAGAGAGAAAAATCTCTGTTACTTTCACATTTTTTTAGTCGTTCGTCATTGTGTATCTATCAATCACCACCGCTCGTCGAATTTTTATTTGATGAGTTTTCTTTGGATTTCTTGATTGATTCTTTAGTACACACTGAATTTTAGGCCAAACTTGATTTACCCATATGATTTGAAGCATCGATTCAAGTTTTTGAAAATCGTTAATGTACTGTTCAACAAGTTACGAAGCATTATGGTACATATTCGGTGAATATTAAGACTATGAAACTTTTTCGATCAGTTATAAATATTAGAAATTGGACTTTAAATCCTAAATTATGGTTTATGTGTAGATTTGAATCTTTAAATGAATTTTAGAATAAATTTAGAGCAAACAAAGCATTTGATAAGTTATTTGAGAATTTTAGACTGAATTTAGATATAAAATTTATGTGTTTAGGGTGAAATTAAAGGTTATATTTATGTGTTAGGAACGCTAATTCAAGTTTCTGTTGGAGATTGATTTCTTAGATTAATTAGAATTTCAATCTGAGGTAAGTATCTTACTATTGGTTCGCCTTCAAACCAGTCGCCCCAACCTTATGATGATGATAAGACTATTTAATTTAATATTATGGACTGTTTTGACTGAAAAGTTTATGATATGATGAATGAGGATGTTTTGGTACTTTTTCATAAGTGACTGTGATTATGATGAAGTATATATATATGTGGACTGATGCATGCTAAGTATATAAAGTAATAACCTTCTTATTTGGGCAGTGTACACCTTACGACTGATTGTGTGTTCCTTTGGGTTCACATCTATGACTGATATATGCACTCTTGGGTTCACATATATGACTATTTTGTGTAGCTTCAATATACACTTATGACTGACATGTGCTCCTTTGAGACACACCTACGACTGATATGTGTACCTTTGGGTATACACCTATGATTAACATGTGCTTCCTCGGGACACAACTACGATTGATATGTGTACCTTCAGGTATACATCTATGACCAACGTGTACTCCTTGAGGACACACCTACGACTGATATGTGCACCTTCGAGATACACGCCTATGACTGATATGTATTTCCTTCGGGATCACGTTTATGACTGATTGTAGTTTCCTTTGGGTTCACCACGACCGATATGCTATAGGATGTACACTTTCTCCTAGATAGGAAGATTAACATGTTACCTAGAGGGCCCGGTAGTGGGTCACTTACTGAGTATTGATGTACTCATCCTTTTTTATTTTATGTTTTTCAAGCAAGGATAGTAATAGACCGAAGAGGGACAGGAGGGACCCATGATCGTGCCATATGGGACAAGAAAACTTTTAATTGGGAACTCGATGTTAAACAGAAAATTTTAATAATTTGTTTGTTTTTTTCCATAAATGTTTTTAGGGAACCCAGAACAGAAGTTTTATTCATTTGTTTAGTTATTGATTTGATAAAATGATTTGAAGTATCATTCCTTTGTTAAAGAATTTGACTTCAAAAGTCAAAATTTTTTAATGTAAATGTGTAATTATGAAGTAATGAACCACATTAGAGATCTCGAAAAGTCGGATAGTTATGTCATGCACCATTGGCCCTCTTTCTATTAAGAAAATCATATATAATTTAGGTGCTACTATTAATCTTATGCCTTTGTTTTTCTACAGGATATTAGAACTCAAGGAGGTGAAACCTACAATAATTTCACCATAGATGGGTGATAGATCCTTAGTTTATCCACCAGGTATAGTTATGGATATTTTAGTAAAGGTGGGCCAATTTATCTTTGCTGCAAACTTTGTGGTCTTCGACATGGAGGAAGACTTTGAGACACCCATTATCCTAGGAAGACCATTCTTGGTCATAAGCAGAGCACTAATTGATGTAAAGGAAGGTAAGCTGACCTTCAGAGTTAGTGATGAAAAGGTAACTTTCAATATATATTGATCCTTAAAGAGCTCAAATGAGGTACATATTTGTCATAGGGTTGATAGCATTGATGAGACTACTTTTCAGCACGAGTTGTAATACTTATTGACTCTCCTCATAAGAATAGGAAAATGAAACTAGGTGATATGTCTGATGATATTTATATAATTGATGACTCTCCTAATGATTGGTTTAGTTGTGTACCCGTTAGGCAGGGTAGTTACAATAATATGATTCAATGATGTGGAGGCAATAATGACATATCAAAACCACCATGGGAGTCGACGTGAAACGAGAGCCTCGTTGATAATTTATAGAAATGCAAGTTATTTTATCTCTCTCATCTAAAAGAATAAGAAAAAACTCTGAAATTACGACATTTTTGTGAAATAATTCATATAAGTAATCAAAGTATGTGATCATACATCTTCATTGCTTGATCTACCTAAAACTTGAGCTAATGTTAATACAGAATGCCCATTGATGCAGTCAAAGAAGAACTATCAAAGACAAACACATGATCGCATAACCAATTAAGTTGGTAACTTTAGGCAATGAAGCATGGTATGACATAGGCGGTGGAAGTCAAATCACAAATTGAGCTGGTGGCTGACAAAAGAACTTCGTTGAAGATTCAATGAACTTCTGATGCGTTGCAGGCGACACGTCAGGATATGGAATTTAATGCACCTTACCAGCAAAATCATGAGTGAGAGAAGAGAAGTCATCCTCAGATGCTTATAAATATCCATGCAATCGCCATGCAAGAACATATACTAGCGACACCAAATTTTTTAGAAGGAAACTCTGTAAAACATCCTTCTCGTTCAGCCATAAAACTACCCTAGTGAGAGCTTGGGTCTCTTGTGGAAGAAGAGGAGCTCCATTTTTCAATATTTGCAGTGAAGCAGTCATCAATAGAGCTGAAGGAAGCAAGACATTGCGCACCACGACTTGATTCTCTATCCCTTTCTTTATCTTAAAGTGTATTTATGTTGTATTGTTAATGTTGAAAAGTTCAAAGTCTGCAATATAAACATATATTTATTCCATCCTTTGTTCATTTTCTCCATCATTATCATGAGTAGCTAAATTACTTTATGGAATGAGAAGCATATAGCTAGCACGGACTAAGCAACAAAAGAATCATGCAACCAACTTGTTTTATGTATCCCTACATGTGTCACTTGGATGAATCGAAAGATTACTCTAAGTAAATTGAATCTAGATTTGAAACAACACAGATTTAGAACTCATAAAACAATAGGAGATGCTGCTTAAAAATAAGTACATCTTTTACATATTGCACTCATTGCATGCATCCTAGAGATAGAATAGTGTTGCTAGATATCCTGAGAAGTGTTGGTCGTAATATCAAATCCATTACTTGAACGCATGATTCACATAGTTGCTTAGGAAGTGTTTGTAAAAATTATTCTCAACCCTATCATCACATATCAGTATCCAACAACTGCCGCTCACACTATTTCACTTAAGTTACAATCCTCATCGCATAAAGTTTAGAGTTGGAATGATACCAAAAATTGACCATTTGATTGAACATTTCATTTGCGTTAAGATCGGAGTATTAGTTCCATTACACACTTATAAACAATCCCTGAGTTCGATCCTAAACTTACTAGGACCCTGGTTGAACTTGCACTTAGGTTCTACCAGGTAAAACAAAGCGTTATAACCTCATAATCATTATTCATCTCATCACACTCATCCAACTAAAAGAGTTTAAACTTAGCGCTTCTTGGGAGGTAACCCAAGTTTTATTGCTTTATGCTTGTTGTTATTTTTAGTTTTATTTAGTTTAAATGGAGCCACTCTTATCGTTACAACTACTTTTCAAGAACATTGCTCAATACAAAGTACTCATTCCATCAGCCTATTTGGTGGACTTCCACATGCTCTCAACCTTGTATAGTTCTTCGGGTGAATTTTTTTCATTCTTTTTATGCATTGGGGAACAATGCGTCATACTAATTTTAGGGTGGAAGGTGTAATGTATGCATACTTTTATTTTTCTTTTATTCTGTTATGCATGTTAATGAGAAATTATGGATATATGTATGTTAGTTGACATTTGGACTAATGTTCTCGATTTTTTAGTAGAAAAGATATGAGCAAGTCTTTATGCAAACTTTTGATGATGATTTACTATGATGTACTTTGAATATGCATGTTAGATGATCTACTGTGGAAATAAAATAGCAAATTCTTGAGTTATGATCTATTTAAGTCCCTCTTTGATTTTTTTTTCATATTTTGAACATATGGTTACTCTAATTTAGAACCTCTAACAAAATAATGATTTAATTTGAGTCAATTTAGTTGTCACATTGAAAGGCCTCACTGATTAGAGAGTCATCTTTCATAATGGTTGGTAATGTTTTACTAAGGAATGAAAATATAGTTTTATTTGCTTGCTAAAAATATTGTGTACAAAAGATTGGATGAACAAAAAGAACATCAAAAGTAGAGTTGAAAAAAAAACTTATAATGTTTTATGCATAAATAGAGGTAAAAAGAACTACCGTTATGTGATCCGTTAGGATGCCTGAAAAACGTCTAGGTACGAGTCCCGACGGTGAATGTGTGAAAGCTAGTGCTCCTAGGTAAAAGAATGCAAGTTTAGGGATCCCTTGAGTGTGGTTTTAGGAACCTTAGTTCTTGAGTTTTCTTTTGGATACTTGATGATTGATTTATGAGCTAGAGTAGGGAAAAACTGGACAAACTCTATTAAATCTAATATCGATTTTTGAGTTTTGATTTGAATGTTATTTGGACAAACTCTATTAAATCTAATATCGATTTTTGAGTTTTGATTTGAATGTTATTTGCACAAACACATGTGGGGATGAAAAGATTTGGCCTTGAAATTTCACAATAAAAGATGTGCTTGAATGTTTATACTTATGGTTCTAGCATGTTATTCATACTATCGAGGCATAAATTATTTAGAATCTTTCCTATGGTCTTATTCTATGTTTGCTCGGGATTAGCAGAATTGAAAATTTGGTGTGGTGAAATGCATCTAAAATATACATAATAAGCCTTTGATTTAGGATAGTTTTTATATGATTTTAGTAGATTTAATGTCATTTGTTAGTGATTTTCTGAGGTTATATTTGAGAATGAGATTTAGAACTAAAATGAATTAAAAAGGAAATAAATATATCCAAGGAGGTCAAAACCAAGTCAATTATCGAAATGAGGAAAAAAATGGAAAAAAAAAATCAAATCTTGCCCAAAAATAGGGCAACATTGTGGTGACGCAAAATTGAGAAACATACTAAGTAGGAGGCCTGCATAACGCCTGTTCAATGTCTAGGCATTGAAGCAGCAATATTGAAACACTCGCTTGTGCCACATGGCACACTACGCAGTGGTAAGACGAAGACAGCGTCGCGACACTGTTTAATAGCGCCGCAGTGTGCTAATTTAGGAAAAATTAGTATTTTTGGAGCATTTCTTCTATATAATATCCTAGGACTTTGGCCGTCGAGTGAAGGGGAGACGCAATGAAATTAGAAAGTCTTAGAGAGTGTTTTAGCCTAAAAGTAGAGGGAGATATTTATAGATTTCAGGGTGAAAATCGAGGTGTTTCTGACTTGTTCCATTGGCAGGATTCATCACGATAATAGTATTTTCTCTTCTCTTTGTTCTCTTTCTTTTTCATGGTTGTTATAATGTATAAGAGTATGATTGTAGCATCGATGAGTGCTTAAATATTATAGTTCTAGGGTGTTGATGAACTTATTTATGGATTTAAGTTAATGCATATTATTTACTATGGATTTATGTTCTTGAATGTTTTCTAATATTATTGTGCCTCATATATTAATTGATCTTCAATGCTGTTAAAATAAATGTTCAATTTCATAGGTTGTATGATTAATTGGATCTTTAATATTGGCTTGTTATCAAGCCATCATGAAACTAGTTAGGTTTGGTAATGAAAGGTTATCATGACTATTCTTAATATCATGCTTCTTAATTTTATTTTAAGTAGTTAGTAATCAATTAGGTTTGTATGAGAAAAGTTTGTTATTGAAATATAATAATCCCGGAAAAAGTTTCTAGACTTAAACATATCATTGACACAATAATCCACAAGAATCTTTGCATTACTTAATGAAGTAATTAAGGAAATCAACACCCTTGAACATCTTTGTCTCATGAATTTGCACTTGTTTTCATTTTTTCCCTTTTATTTTCAAAATTAAAAATCAAATCATCACAAGTCCAATCCTTAGACAAAATCGAAATGATTTTAGATTAACTAAGCATAATCCAGATATTTGATCTCCAGAGGACGATACTCAGTCTATGGACTGTTTTATTATATTTAACTTAAAACGTGCACTTGCGTCAAACCAAATTGTGGTGAACACTTTCCCCTATTGCAAAGCTGGCTTAACCCAGAAAGTTGGGCTACTTCCAGCCGACTAATGACTCAATTGTGTACATGTTGAGTCCCAAGAGACCGTTTGCGAAATAAGTAATAGCATGATCAGATGCAGGTACATATTACCAATAAGTAATAGTATGGAAAGTATTCCAAGTATAGTATCCAAATAGTCCATTTTTTAAATTCAAATTTAGAAGAAAAAGCTTTCATATTGAAATCAAAGATAACCAATAAAAATAGTTGAATTGTGGTATTGCAATTGAAAATGTAAATAATAATGAAAAATAGGGGATGTGACGAAATCTGAGCCCTTCGGATAAGAAACAATACAACCACACAACAACCACATCAACCCACTTCTATCAACGTAGAACAACTTTTATTTAGCCTTGTTTTCAAGTATCCTTAGAAGCCTAAGTCATTAGTCTTATATTTCTATAGGTAATTAGGTCATAGATAGTTTCATACAATCTCTTAGTCATACGGTAGCATAAGTTTAAATTAACAAGATAACATAAATTTCAACAAAAGATATCAACAGTAAAACAGTTACATTCTGTTTATTAGTTACAACAATTTATTTGTTACATTCTGTTATAACAATTTATTTGTTACATTCTGTTACAACAATTTATTTGTTACAACAGTTAAGATTATGTTTGAGTTTGATTCTGTTTGAGTTTGTTTGTATTTTCCAGCTGTTAGTTAGTCAAGCAAACTAACGAGTTCTTCTATAAAAGGAACTTGAAGTATGTAAATACAATAAGTGAAAGTAATGAGAAAGTATTTCTATATACCTTCTCTCTCTATTTGTTATGGTATCAGAGTATTTCCACAAGAGAGATAATAAAAAAACCCACCTGAACGCCATTACCCTCGTGCAGTCCTATCATGACGACATCAGAGAGTTTAACGTTCGACAACTCTTCGGAACTTGACGCCCAAATGAATCTCTTAATCCTTCATCATTCAATCATCCCAACCACCAATCTGGTATCTACACCACTTGCATGATCAAGCAATTACTCTTCATGGACCAGAGCAATGAAACTTGCATTATCAGGGAAGAACAAGATTGATTTTATTACTGGAACGATTAAAAAACCATCAGAAGGAAGCTTACAATCAGCATGAAGATGTAATAATGATGTGATAACCTCATGGATTATCAACTCAGTCTGAAAAGAAATTGTTGCCAGCATAGTTTACAAGGGAAACGTCAAAGAGATATGGGATGAATTAAAAGAAAGGTACCGTCAGTCCAATGGGCCACATATATACCAGTTGAGAAAGGATCTTGTAACTACTACTCAAGGAAACCTTTCAGTGGAAGTATATTACGCAAAAATCACTACGATATGGCAAGAACTTGTTGAATACAGACCAACGGATGAATGTACTTGTCAAGGGTCAAAGAAGATGATAGAATTCTTGAATGCAGAATTTGTAATGACATTCCTTATGGGCTTAAACGAGTCATATGCACAAATCAGAGCACAAATTCTATTGATCGACCTTTGCCAACAATAAACAAGGTATTCTCTCTTATCATCCAAGAAGAAAGGCAAATATCCATTGGATCCACACCTACAGTTGAAAGTATAAATCTAATGGCTAATGCTGAGAAAAGATTTACATCTAAGAAATCTAAGAAGAAAGATACTCGGCCAGTATGCACTAACTGTGGATATAGAGGTCATATTTCTGACAAATGTTATAGACTACATGGTTATCCACCAGGGCATAGACTAGCAAATAACAATTCATTCCATCAACAAAGGCCGCAGAACTCTATGCAAACTAGTAATGACAAGCCATTAGAAGCTTCTAAGAGTAATCGGTCTGCCTTATTTGCCAGCCTGAATAATGACCAATACTCACAGCTCTTGAACATGCTACAAACACACTTGAATACTCAACAAATTGATGAGATCCCTAAGACAGATACTACCCACATAACAGGTACATGTCTCTCTACTTCACTCATCGATTCTTGTTGGATCATTGATTCTGGAGCCTCTTCTCATATATACCACGATAAATCTATTTTTAAAGAACTACACAGCACTCAAAATATTTCAGTTATACTACCAACTAAAGCTCGTTTGAAGGTTGAGTATGTAGGGGACATTCTAATAGCAAAACGGTTGATATTGAAGGATGTTCTATACATTCCTGATTTCAAATACAACCTGCTATCAGTGAGTACTTTACTTAAGGATGGAAGATATTTAATATCCTTTACTAACACCAATTGTATCATTCAGGATAAGTTAGTTTCGAGAACGATTGGGAGGGCTGAACTAATCAGTGACCTATACTTACTCAAAGTAAATGATGGAAAGAATAAAGACTTGTTTATTGAATCTGCAGACTGGCCTATTGAATCTGTTGTGTATTTGTGTAAAGCTTCTGCAACTACTTGGCATAATCGTATGGGACACCCCTCTATTAGTAGAATAAAATAATTGTCAAAGATTATAGAGATTTCTGATTTCTCAAATTGTAAACAATTCTGTCACATTTGTCCTTTAGGTAAACAGAAGCGTCTTTCATTTCCTGCCTTAAATAAAGTTGCTGAGAATATTTTCGACCTTGTGCACTGTGATATATAGGGTCCCTTTAAAACCCGAACACATGCAGGTCATACTTATTTTGCCACTATTGTTGATGATAAATCAAGGTACACATGGATACATCTCTTGAAAAATAAAAGTGACATTCTACAAGTCATTCCCAGTTTCTTCAAACTTGTTGAGACTCAATTCTCAAAGAAAATCAAAAGTTTTCATTCTGATAATGCTCCTGAATTAAATTTCAGAGAATTTTTTACCAAAATAGGAACTATTCATAAGTTCTTCTGTGCATATACTTCTCAACAGAATTCAGTGGTTGAAAGGAAACATCAACACCTTCTCAACGTTGCAAGAGCCTTAATGTTTCAGTCCAATGTTCCTCTCACTTTTTGGGGAGAATGTGTCCTCACTGCAGCATACTTAATCAACAGAAAACCTATGGTTTTACTATCCAACAACACTCCCTATGCTGTTTTTTTTAACAAAACTGTTGACTATGGCTTCATAAAGACATTCGGATGCCTTGCCTATGCTTCTACACCAACAGTCAACAGGTCTAAATTCGATCCAAGAGCAAGACCATGTGTCTTCATGGGATATCCATCAGGTATAAAGGGCTATAAGCTATATGATATGCCTAAAATGACATTTTTTTTTTATCTCCAGGGATGTCTTATTCTTTGAATAAAGGTTCCCATTCCAGTCTGTCAAAGAAGACGAACAAGCCCATTTCACATGATTTTATTGATCAGTTTGTCATACCAAGTACACTATTTGATCACTTTGAAAACAAAGGGATTACTGAAAATCTTGTTGTTAATACTTTAGAACGCTTATGTGAGGATAACCACGGTATTGATGATTCACAACCTCATATTGAAACCTCAGAAGAAACCAATCATACCACCCAAACAACCATTCCCACAGCCCCAAGAAGGTCATCGAGAGCACATTACCCACCCTCCTACCTAAAAGAATTTCACTGTAACCTCACATCCCACAGAAAATCACCCTTTCCTCTTCACAAATACCTCTCATATAATACTTACAACCAAAACCATAAGACATACATCCTAAATGTCACTTCCATCTATGAACCCACTTATTACCACCAAGCCACGAACCACTAGATTTGGAAGAAGGCTATGGCAGAGGAAATAGAAGCCATGGAACGAACTAATACATGGACTATTGTCTTTCTTCCAAAGAATCATCATACCGTTGGGTTTACAAAGTCAAGTACAAACAAGATGGAACAGTTGACAGATATAAGGCGAGACTTGTAGCAAAAGGATGCAATCAACAAGAAGGATCAGACACGTTCTCACCTGTCGCCAAAATTGTCACTCTTAAAGTCTTCTTCGCCCTTACTGCATCCTACAATTGGTCACTCACTTAAATGGACATCAATAATGCCTTCCTAAATGGTGATTTGTTTGAAGAAGTGCATATGTCTTTGCCATTGGGTTATCAAACCTCACAAGTACCATGGAAAGGTGAGAAACTAGCCTGCAAACTTAACAAATCTATATATGGGCTGAAACAAGCCTCGAAACAATGGTTTCTCAAGTTTACAGTTGCGCTATCTTCACATGGCTTTCATCAATCCAAGTCTGATTATTCTCTTTTTACCCAAGGACATGGACATGATTTTGTAGCATTGTTAGTATATGTAGATAACATATTACTAACCGGACCATCCCCTCAAATAATCAGCTCAGTCAAAGAAGTCCTCAAACGACATTTCAAACTCAAGGATTTAGGCCATGCGAAATATTTTTTGGGATTAGAATTATCCAGATCTCAACAAGGGATTATGATTTCCCAAAGAAAATATTGCCTCCAAATACTTGAGGATACTGGATTTCTTGAAGCTAAACCAGCTACAACTTCTATGGATCCCAATTTGAAACTATCAAAGAATGAAGGAGAGCTTCTAAAGGCAGATGACATCATATGTTATAGAAGACTGATTGGCAGGCTTATATATCTTTAAATATCTCGGCCAGACATATGCTTTGTTGTTCATCGGCTAAGCCAATTCATCCACAGCCCTACTAAAGCTAACTTCAATGCCGCTCATCACTTACTCAGGTACCTAAAATGGTCTCCTGGACAAGGCATTTTAATCAGCCCTATCACTTTCTTTCATTTAAAAGCCTTTGTGGATGCTGATTGGGGATCATGTCCTGATATTAGAAGATCCATTACTGGTTTTTGCATATTCCTAGGGGCATCTATCATATCATGGAAATCAAAGAAAGAAGCCACCGTTTCTAGATCTTCTGCAGAAGCGGAGTACAGAGCACTAGCCTCAGTTACTAGTGAATTAATGTGGATCTCTCAACTCTTCAAAGATCTTCAGGTTAAGATCCTAATGCCCACTACTGTATCCTGGGACAATCAAGCTGCTATTTCCATTGCCTCTAATCCAATGTTTCATGAGAGGACAAAACACATAGAAATTGATTGTCATTTTATTCAGGACAAGATAGCTGATGGGTTTCTTAAGGTTCTCCCTATCCAATCTAGTCAACAACTCGCAGACATGTTCACTAAAGCATTGCCTACATCTGTTTTGTCTAAATTAGTATCCAAGTTCGGCATCATTTACATTCATCGTCCAACTTGAAGGGGAGTATCAACAGTAAAACAGTTACATTCTGTTTATTAGTTACAACAATTTATTTGTTACATTCTGTTATAACAATTTATTTATTACAATAGTTAAGATTCTGTTTGAGTTTGTTTGTATTTTCCAGCTGTTAGTTAGTCAAGTAAACTAACAAGTTCTTCTATAAAAGGAACTTGAAGTATGTAAATACAATAAGTGAAAGTAATAAGAAAGTATTTCCACATACTTTTTCTCTCCATTTGTTAAAAGAAATAAAAAGTAAGAGAGAGATACAATGTGATTGCATTTAACTAAGGCATATTATCCTTTATGGTATCCACAAGATTGAATTTGTTAGGAAAATTAGCTTGTAAGTAAAGATAAATAAGAAGATTTCGTTGAATAAAATGTCATGAGTTATAATGTAGAAAAAGAATGAAATAATAGAAAAACATTGAAGAAATGTAACAAGAAATCTGAAAAATAATGGATTGTGCTCTTAAGCCAAACCTACGTACATGTTAGGGTTCTCTTTAGGATTGGTTCAAATTTTCTCAAGGTGAATCTCATTCGTACAACACGTCCTCACGAAGTACGATATCCTAGTGGGGTTCCCACATTTGATCAAAGGAACTCTCGTTCTTGAAGAGGATGAGCTTTTCTGTCACTAGCATATAAGATTTTGTCAAACTTAATTCTTCCTTCTTTCAATGATTCTGGTGCTTTATCTAGACTCTATATGGTTAGGTGGTAATCGAAATCCATGTTACATGAAACCCTAGTTGAATTTAGGATTTGATCGACAAGAATTTTTTGCCAACTCTTGATCAAACAATTCTACTCCCACCTTAGAATGTAGTAGTGGTAGCATGGGTCAAATCCATAAGGAAGCGAATGGGGGAGGGGGTGGTTTGAGATGAGTTGGTTACAATAGAAGTAAAGTGCATGAAAAGTAAAGAAAGTGAATTGTGATAATCAATGAAAAATCCCTACCTTGAGTTCATTCAGAAATCTCCTATTAGTTTGGTTGATCATAAAATTATCAAAACTTGGTTTCAATTATTTGTTTGTAATTAACCTAATTAATTAAAGAATCTAATTAATCGACCTAATTATCTTATTAGCCTAAGGTGGATGGATGAAAAGCATACTAATTCAATTAGCCTAATAACATTAAGATCAGGGGAAAAGTTAAGTTCAACATTTAACAGGAAAAGCCATGATTAAATATTTAATTGATTACCTCTTAGGTTGATTAGAACAATGTTCATCGTTATAAACAACAATTTACAAGCTAATCTAACATTTTCCTACTTGTGCATTAAAATACAATTTTATGTCACGTATTGCAAATTAACCCTTAGCCATTGATTATAAATCCTTAATCAATTTATTAGGCAATTGCAAGATAGTAAGTCATAACTTATTGAATCAGAATGGAAATAAAAAATAAATAAAAACCGAATTCAAATGCTTACAAGTTTACATGAAATGGGAGAAAATCCTAAAAATTCAGGCTAAAACAAGTACGTTAGCTAACAATCGGCTTCATGATCAATGAGAACATTATCCCAATTATTAAGATTGACCTAAGATGAGAAAAGGAAGAGAAAATTAAGTGTAGAGAAAAGTGGTTGGCGGCGAGATGGTGGCTAAGCCTTCAAACCTATAAGAAACTGGTTGACCTTGACGCTACTACGCTTATGCTCTACAATGTACTCTGGAGCATCGTGACACTTAATGTACTCCAACTCTCCAGAAACAGTGTCGCAGTGGCGTTTAGCGGCTCTACTGCGCTATATCCCTACTACCATGTTGGATTTTATATCCTAAAACTCACAGTTTGTAAACTGATAAACATTTTCTATAATCCATAGACTTATTATTGATTTTATAAATTGTATATATGAAAGTCTAAATACAATAAACTAAGACCCATGACTATTACATGAGTACTTGAACTTTATGTGGAGACATAAGAGTGGATCAGGTTCAAGTAAATAGTCAAAATGATCTATAGTACATGAATAAGGTTGGGTACCTTATTCTGGTAACACTATTGGATGCGGTCTACTCTGTAGTTGTTACAAAGAGTTGTAAAGTACTACATATGATATGATCCTAATTCATACATGTTATGACATGAGGAGTGGGGTCGTCCTATGCAATGAGTTTGCATAATATCGGACCAAGAAACAAGTCACTCTTACTTTATAACGCCGTTTATTGACTATTTCACTTAGATGACCTAGGTAACTCGATCTTAATCCTGAGCTAACTATGAAGTCCTGTTTATTCGGGATTATCGTTAGATTTTCGTAGGTGAGCGTTGGCTCAACAGCGCCGGCTCAATAAACCTCCTATTTCAGAGGTAAGACCTAATAGATAGTTGGGAACACAGGGTGCAAGACGGAGTTCACACCTACCTGATTTAGGGATAGGAGAAAGGTTATTCTCTTAACTACTGAATCCAGGTCTTGAACAAGGGGCCCCACCCTCTCATAGGTTGAGAAAGTTTGGTTTAGTAACTGGATCACAAACCAATTGTTTATTAGAGGATCAGTAGGAACTTGAGGAACAAGACGTAATCTCAGAGGATAAAACAATATTTGACCCAACAGTTATTACAAACAACCTGTGAAGGTTCGAATTGTTGATTATGGTTAAATCATGTGGACATAATATATCTACAGTGAGGGGAGTGCAACTATGGGTTTTAGTGGAGTGATCCATTAGTTTACGAATGAGAGTTAATTTGGTTTAATGAGTTTAGCCAATTAAAATCAGATCATCGGCCCATGATCTGTAGGTCCACAAGGTCTCCTTACTAGCTCGTAATTGGATTAGCTCTAGAATAGCGTGATAAATTAATTGGAAATTAGCAATTATATGAGATATAATTAAATGTTAAATTTGAGAATTAAATGGAACAAGAGAATTTATATTTAAATATGATTTTAATATATAAAGATGTATATGTGTAAAAATTAATTTAATATTTGATATTAAATTAATTAGTTTTATTTAAAAATTAATTTATGAAATTAATTTTATAAAATTAAAATTTTTAGTTTTAAAATCAAAATGGATTTTAAATATCAAGTTTTGATTTTAAGATAAATTAGAAAATTGGAAAAAAACCATGCACAAATGGAATATTGAGATATTCTATTATCCATCTTCTTGATGCTCACACAATACTCATTTCCTCTTATTCATTAACTCCAATCATGAACTGCAAGTCATGCAATCTTCTTTGCATGTTCACCTACAATAAATAAAGAAGAATGGAGTGATTTTGAGGGATGCAATCAAGAGAATTTTAGTTCAAAATTCGTGGAGAAGAAAGTGTTCTTCAACAAGATTGCTGCTGTGAGCAATTCTCCATAATCCTTTGATTCAAGCTTATTTTGAGTCCCACAACTCAAACTAGAGCACCAAGAGAATAGTGGAGAAGATCTTGAGGTGGTCTGCAACGAGATTCAGAGAAGATTGCAGTTGGAGATTGAGCTTTTGAAGAAGTACGAGCTTATGAAGAAGTTCTACAAAGGTATGTCATGAAACTCACTTGTTTATGCAAAAACATGCTTTATATTTTGTCAAAATTAATGAAATAGAGTGCTTAATGACCATTGTTGCTTCCGTTGTAGCTGATACAATCCTACATACCATTTCCTTAATATTTCTTATTCAACTTTTAAAGTTAAAAAATAGATTTTGATCTTATCCTTTTATTTGGAGCTTATTAACATACTTTTTTTTTGGTCTTTTTCTTGGTTATGCTCCTTGGAAGAAGGTAGATTCTTGCATTAAAATTTTTAGTTAGAGATATGTAGGAGCATGGTGATAAGAGAGGTTTGACACATTATCCATGTAAAAGATTGTCATAACTCTGTGATATTGAAATTGATTTATATAGTTATAGAATAATTGGCAAATATGATGGAATCACAGAGAAACCCAAAATTTTCTTCTGGATGTACTAAAGATTTATGCTTTACTTCTTTTTTTTTTTTTTTTTTCTTTTTTTGTTAAATTAATGCATATTTAAGCAGTTAATCATTGGAACAATAAGTCGCATAGTATTTGTACCATATTAACTTCAAATATTCACATGTGTCAGCAAATATGTTCATACATGCCCGACCTTTTTTGTTTTATTTTGAGCAAGTGTAGGCAACAACACAACAAAAATGAATATCATCGTCTTTTCTGTACTTTTGAGATGGTTAAATATTTTAATAAAATATTTTGTGTACACGTCTTAACTTCAAAGATGTGAATTTAAAACTTTATAAAACATGTGTACTTAAAATTTAGCTTGGTAACTTTATAGTTGTACTTTGATCGTTTAATGGTGGATATAACATGTTTACCATAAAATATGTTTCCTATATAAGTTCTTGTTTTCATTTCGAGACAAATGGTTGAAAAAAAGTCTCAAACGAATCAAATTTTTTAAAAAAGAAAACTAAAATATTGAGATAAAAAATTGTCACATCAACCACTATAGCAAAATAAGAGATCATTTTAAAACGACTATTTATGATCATCTGACGTTATCTTAAATAGAGTCGCACTCTTGACATTTTTTAAGAAGTTGCAATATGTAATGCTTGTCTTTATCATCACATCAAGTGGCAAATAAATTACGTGTGGTAATTAGGGACATTTAAACCAAAGGTAGAACAATGCGACATCATCTTAGACTTATAAATAGTACTCTTGCAACTTATGTTGTAATATCATCCCAAATAGTGTGAAAGGATTTCAGTGACTAGAATTAACCGACATTTCATGTAAGGAGCACATTTTCATTACTAAAGATTGGGTACAATGAATTTTGAGGGCTAATGACATTCTATTTTTGTCGCTAAAGACCATATTTCTTGTATCATTGATTCTGTAATAAGTAGATTTATATATTATTTTCAAATTTTAAACCAAAATTTTCATTTCTGTTTCCATTTTCTTTTTCTGTTTCTTTTCTTTTCTTTTTTTTAATTATTATTATTGTTTATTTTAAGAACCCCAAGTAAGAAAACCGTTATAGTTTCTTTTATTTATTTGTCTTTTTTTTTTTTAATTAATTCTTAACTTTCCATGCGCATATTTATGTATTATTTTAATTTTATTTTTTAAATTTTCCAATATGCATATTTATTATAGACCTTGGCATATGTATATTTTAAAATAATATGTATATTTTATATACTATTTTAAGATATTAGTTTGAAAGGTGCATTATTTTTGTACTGAATATTGAATATTGAATATTACTTTTAATTTTTAGTGCACTTGCATCCCAACTAGAATTTTAGTTACCGTTTATAATTTTCACCGATGCATTTAGTCTCATTTTTATATTTTACAATCTCTAAGAAGAGTATAATTGAGTTGAACTTGAATCAACATCATTCAAAGTGAAAGACTTAAAGTGGAAAATAATAACATAAAATGATAGAAACAATTCTATTCCTATTATTAATTTTGTATCAAAGACTTCTATTAAGCAACGTAAAGTTTTGATAATTGTTTTTCTTTATATATTTTCATGCCTATTAGTTAGGGTAATCATTTTAAATTGATAAAACTGTTAGAAATATTTTCAAATATAGCCAAATGTCAGACGTTTTGCTACATTTGTAAATAAGTCGACTCATTGTTCTATATTTGCAAATAAACCTGTTATTTATTTTTATATTATATTCAAACTATAAAAGGGAGAAAAGTAAAGAAAAAAAATACAAGAAACAAGAAATAGTTTTCAAAAAAAGTTTTCGTTTTCTTTTTTCAAGAAAGAATAAACAAAAATGGTTAGGAAATATATTATTGTTTCTGATTCTAACAGAAACAGAAAAGAAAGAACAAATTATCGATGAATCGTAAATAAAAGATATTATTAAAATGAGTCTAATAAACCAATCTTTCTAGAGAATGTGAGAGAGTTGTTTGTGACAATATTGGTGAGAGAGACAAAAAGTAGATGGAATTTTCTTTATTCGACCATACCCTTTTCTATAAAGTACTAAAGAAGAATAGGATGCGGATTCGTTGCTTAATGTGTTTGAAATTGAAATATTAGCTTAGATTTGATGTACAAAACACTTCACTTGATTCCCACTTCACCATAATTTTTTCTACTTCAAAGTCAAAAAGTTGGATTAATTCTATAGAGATAAGCTAACTAATTCGCCATCACTTTATTTATAAGGATATTGTAATAGGTAGAAAAAAGAAAAAAAAATCTATTTACAACTTTGGTAATGGTTTTCTCCGTTTGCAAATATAGCAAAACGTCGTCTTTTTATTATTTTTAAATATGTTTTTCATCTTTATACTAATCTAACTTTTTCGTTGGATATATTTGATATACTTTATATTTAATATATCTTTCAATGGATATACTTAATATAAAGTATATCATTTATGTCATTGATATAATGTGACTTTAATTTGTATTACGATAAATGTTGTTTGTTTGGTTATGATGAATATTATTTTTATTTTTTTGTTCCGTTTTGATATGAAATTGTTTTTATTCGATTAGTTCGATTTTAATGGTATATAATTTAAGTTTTGGCGCTAGTAGCATCACTACAGAAAAAAGGTCTAGATAACTTTTATAGACATTTTTTAGCGTTTACAAAAGTCATGATGACCCTCTTATAATATTATATAAAAACTATAAAAAGTCTGCTTTTTATAGCATTTCAAAAAGGTTATAAAAACTGTTATGTTTTTTTAATTTTTAATTTGATTTTGGTGTTACATCTTAATTGCATTATTCATTGTATCAACTTTATACCAAATATAAATTATATTATTTAATTTATTCTATTTTATAAACTTTGATTTAATTTTAATGGCATATAATATTGAATTTGTTATATTATTATTGACATTGTTCACATGCCATATATGTAGTATTTGACTTAGAATGATGTAGCTGAAGTAAAACATTGATATTTCAATTACATATTAATACTAATTATAAATGCATTTCAAATATATCATTAGTATATCAACAGTATATTATCATTCGTTCAAAATGTAATATTGAGTATTACATTAGTGTATTAGTAGATTATCAACACTTATTCAAAATTCATTAAAAATATATAACATTGATGCATCAAATGTATATCCGTAGTCATTAAAATTTATTATAAGTATATTAATAATGTATAATTTTTATTAACACTCATTCAAAATGTAATTTCAAGTATATTATTAATATATAAATAGTTTATAAGCACTGATTCAAAATTGGTTTAAAGTTTAACATTAGCATGTCAATATATAGAATATCAATATTAGTAAAAAAAAAAAAAACTTTTTAAAAATTCATTAAAAATTAATTTCAAATGTACCTTTAACGATCCATGTAATTGTAGAGTGGATGGTGACCCTTTATTTATTTTTCCCCTCTTTCTTGACATCTGAAAATATTAGGCCGGCTTGGCTAATTTCACGAAAAATCATTTAATATTTGATTGTTTCGACGTTCATATTATTTTATCTAGTATTTAGTATTTCTTAATATCTAAATATCGTAAGATTAAATTGGTTGTCTAGTAAAATTATCCAAAGTGCATAAACGGCCTGGACATTAAGGATATTATAAAAAGTTCATACAATTTCTACGATTTTAATATCTTAGGTTATATTTGATAACAATTTTAGTTTTAATTTTTTATTTTTGAAATTTATGCTTGTTTTGTCCCAATTTCTCTATGGTAGTTTTCACTTATTTTAAAGAAATATTTAATTTCTAATCAAATTCTAAAAACAAAAACAAGTTATTGAAACTAATTATTTTACAATTTTTAAAAATTGGACTTGGTTTTTTAAAATATGAATAAAAATGAGTAACAAAATATAGATACTTATGGATGGAAAGTAGTATTTTTAAGCTCAAATTTTAAAAACTAAAAACTAAAAATCAAGACCCTATTTAATAACTATTTGATTTTTTTGTTTTTAGAATTTTAATATTAAAGCTTATAAACAATCATTTCTCTTCTAAATTTCTTGTTTTTTTATCTACTTTTATCAATATTTTAAAAAACTAAATCAATTTTTTTTAGTAAAAACTTGCTTTGCACTTTTGCTTTCGAAAGTTAGCTAAGAATTCTAGTCTTAAACTTAAGAAATATGAGAAGAACTCGATTTAATTTTAAAAAACTAAATACAAAAGACGAAATAGTTAATAAACGAGATCCAAATAATTTTCATAAGATAACTTAGTCAAGCTATTCTTCACCAAATCCTTTTACATTTGGTCGTAAAAGAACCCATAAGATTTTCATGACGTTCGTGGTTGGAGGACTTTTAGAACTTTCTATGGAAATATAGATGACAGATAACCCATTTATATTATGTCGGACACCAATGCGATAAAAGGAAGGATTTTGAAATTTATTTGATCTTACCACATTTAATTATATATAAAAAAAAAACATAAAATTTTAATGTCCTAAGTAGTTGATAGGCTTTTACAACTGCTTGTTGGAATATGTGTGTGTGATAACTAATTAGGTCTTAGTGCTACCTTGATTGAGAAGGGACATGGTCACATTGGCAAATTGTAACATTAAAATATGGCCTTTAATGTTTGTGAGCCAAGAGAAGACAGGTGATTCTATGTTTTTGTTGGACTTTTACCTAATTCTCTCATTTTTTTTAACTACAAACATGTGGGGTGGGGGATTGAACCTCCGACCTCTCTTGAGACGAAAATCATATAAATACCATTGAGCTGAACTCACTTTGCCCTTAATTTTCTCTTTTTACACTTACTCCTTTTAATTATATATTAAATTACAAGTTTAATATTTGGTTTTGTATAATAGCCTGCTGAATTTTTAAAAAGATTTTATATTTTAAAAAATGCTTAAATAAGTACCTAAACTTTATATAATAGATTCCTGGACTTTATAGAATGCCTAATAGATTCTTAAATTTCAAAATTCGTGTTTAATAAATCCTTTACCTATATTAGACTCATAGTTTAATTTTTATTCTCATGTATACAATTATATATATATATAGATACGTATGTATATATATACACATAAATACGTGTATATATATATATACGGGAAGGAATGTTCGTATTTTTCGGTCTGAAATACTTCAAATTGTCTGAAATAATTATCTGAACATGGAACAAGAGAATTGAAAACTTTCTAAAATTAATTTTTTAAAATTTTTGAATCGTTTCAAATCGACTTCCCTCGATCCCCTTATTCTTGCTATTTCATGAAATGCTATATAATGGAAGGAATAGTTTGGCCTATATACTAACTACTTATCTGGTGTTTGGTTTCAAACTATAGGATGATGAAAAGCAGCCAATTGAAGAATGGCAGAGGAAGTTGACTTTATCCTTGATGAAGAGTGTGAAGCAATCATGTTTTATGATCGTTTCCAAATGTTTGGCTACAGGAAGCTGTTGGAAACGAAGTAGGCCCTCACAATACAACTCAATAGGTAAGAGAAGAAGATTGTTCTCTTACTCACATAAGATTGGAGAAATTAGAACTTGAATATTACTTTATGTTCTTGGCTTGCTTATAAATGACAAATCCTACACATGTTTATACTAGTAGGAAAATACATCAAAAGGCATCAATGATAAATGCAAATATATGTGACTTTTCACCAATACATGAACATTCATCAGTGTATCTTGTAATTCATGTATTCAACTATTCCTTGAATCTCAACTATTCATGTATTTAATTCAATGTAATTCATGCACCTTAAATATAAGTCTAGATTAATTCTATCATCCTCCCTTAATCTAGACTTTAGCAACTCCAAGCTTTTCTCTGAACTTAACAAATAAGTCAAACCTCAGTGCCATTGTAAAAATATCCACCACCTGATTTTGAGTCTTGCAATGTTTCACCATCACTTCTCCATCTTTAACCAAGTCTCTCATAAAATGATACTTGATTATAATATGTTTGTTTCTTCTATGGAAGATTGGATTTTTTATAATGAAATGACAGAACCATTATCACAATATAAAGTAGTCTGACTTCTTTGCGTACACTTCAATTCTTTCAACATCCATCTAACCCATAAAACTTGATATCCAGCTGCAGATAAAGAGATGTATTATGCTTTAGTAGTAGAAAGAGCAACAACAGGTTGTTTCTTTGAAGTCCATGAAAAAATAATCGAACCAATACAAAAAACATAACCAGATATGCTTTTATGATCATCAACATTATCACCCCAATCACTATCATAAAAACCAACTAACACTGATTCTAGAACTTTCTTGTAATAAATTCCAAAATTAATAGTGCCAAGAATGTAATGAAGCACTCGCTTACCCGCTTCCCAATGACTTCTTTACGGGCTTGACATGAATATGCTTAACATATTTACAGCAAATAGACTATCAGATCTTGTTGCAGTCAAGTACATCAAACTTCCAACTAAGCTTCGATATAAGCTTGGATCAACATCTTCTCCAATATCATTCTTGCTCAATTTCAAATTTGCATCTCCATTCTGAATTTTTTCAGCAAATCACGAGCATACTTTTGTTTTGAGATGATAATCTCTCCATCTTTTTTATTGACTTCAATTCTCAAAAAATAATGAATGAGACCTATATCACTAATCTCAAATTTTCTTTTCATGGAATTCTTAAAATCATCACACAACAGATTATCATTTCCATTAAAAAGCAAATCATCGACATATAATGAAACAATAAGAAATTTTCCATACATATCTTCTTTGACATAGAGTGCATGCTCATATGGACACCTTCGAAAACCTATCTTTATAAAGAAACTGTCAATGCGACTATTCCAAGCTCGCGGAGCTTGCTTCAATCCATACAAGGCCTCTTTCAACTTGTACACTTCGTCTTCTTCTCCTTTTTTCACATAACCCAAAGGTTGTTCAACGAATATCTCTTCCTTCAAGTGTCCATTCAAAAAAGTAGATTTTACATCCATTTGATAAACTTTTCACTCATTTTGAGAAGCCAAAGACAAAATCAATCGAACTGTCTCAATTCTTGTCACAGGAGCAAAGATCTCTTCATAATTCATACCATATTCCTGCTTGTAGCCTTTTATTCCAAGGACTTGTTTGTTTACTGGAAGTCAGACTACTTTATATTGTGATAATTGTTCTAATATGTTGATGATTTTTCAACTTCATCATTTGACTTCAGTTTTGTTCTGATAATGGTTCATCATTTGACTTCAGTTTTGTTCTGTACACCCATTTTATTCCAAGGACTTGTTTGTTTACTGGAAGATCCATCAACTCCCATGTTTTATTTCTTTTTATTGCATCAATTTCTTGATCCATTGCAATCTTCCATTTTTCATCTTTGATCGCCTCTTCAAAATTTATAGGATCAACATTGGAAAATAATGCAAAATTAGCAACATCATCATCAATTGTGCTAGTAGCATTATAAATTTCGTGAATATTTCTCATTCTCCTTGGTGACATATCATCATCATTTGTTGAAGATGGCGGTGCAGATGAAGATGACGCCACTACCTGAATCTCTACTTGCTCCGAGTCTTGAGCATCTCCATTCCTGTCCATGCTAACTTGATATGGACTTTTTGCTTCTCAAACGAAATCCTAGTTCTAGGATTCATCTTCATTGAAAATCACATCCCGACTTGTAATAATTTTTTTCGACAAAGGATTATACAATCGATAAGCTTTAAAATTTTCACTATAGCCTACCATAATACATTTTTCTGATTTGTCATCTAATTTATCCCTTAGCTTATTCGGTATAGAGAATAAGCTATACTTCCAAAAACACTCAAGTGAGGAACACATGGTTTCTCACCACACAATGCTTCATAAGGAGTCATACCTGGAACCCTTTCTATAGGAGCTCGATTCAAAATATAAGCAGTACATGCAACAGCATCCCCAAAACTCATTTGGCATCTTTTGCTTTTAGCATACTTCTCGTCATCTCCATGATTGTTCTATTCTTTCTTTTTGCAACGCTATTATGTTATGAAGTCATTGGAGCTGTCTGTTGATGATGAATACCTTGTTCCTTAAAATTTTTATCAAAAACAATATATTCTCCACCACGGTCAAATCTCAAAGTTTTTATCTTATGGCCACTTTGATTCTCAACCTTTGAAAGATTTAAAACATTCAAATGCTTCACTTTTTTCTTTTTAAAGATAAATCCATAACTTTCTACTGAAATCATCAATGAAGGTTATGAAATATCGATTACCTCCATTTGATATTGTAAGCATGGGACCACAAAAATCTATATGAATCAACTTAAGAGGTTTAGAGGCTCTCCAAGCTTTACCAGTTGAAAACATATCTCGGTGATGTTTTGCAAGTATACACACTTCACAAATATCTGTCTCATGGTTGATATTTTGAATGTCTCTCACCATATAATTTTTGCACAAATGCGATAGTGATCCAAAATTCAAGTGACCATATCAAAAATGGCAAAGCCAGGATGGATCCTTCAATATGCTGCTAAAAAAAGAGATTTGACCATATGTAAATTTAAGAAGAAACATCTTATTAGCAGTCATCTTTACCTTGGCAATAAGAACACCAGTCTGATCTTTGATGGCACACACACATCCTTCAAATGAATCTTTTAGAACTAGCTGAAGTAGTTGGCCAATACTGAAAAGATTATGCTTGAAACCTGGAACATAGAATACATCCACAACTCGTTTTGTGCCTTTCTTAGTCTTAACGAGAATATCACCTCGGCCTTTGACTTTCAATTTGGTATGATCACCAGTTTTCACTTCACTTTGGAGAGATTCATCCAAAGTAACAAATATACTTCTATTTCCTGTCATGTGGTTACTACAACCACTATCAAGATACCATGTAGACTCTATAACATCATCTTGAGACTACATGCAAGAAATAGAACACCTTCATCATTTATCTCCTCTTTATGCATCATGGTGGAATTTCCATCTCCATTTTTTGGTGCCCAACAATCTACTTGAAAAATGACCATACTTTTTGCAATTAAAATATTGAATATTAGAAAAATTACCATGACCACTTCTTTGATTTCTGCCAAAGCCTTTTCCTCTTCCACCTCCTCTTCCTCGAAATGTAGAAGAGCTTTCTTGTTGATTTTCAGAATTGGTAACATTTCTATTATCATAGTTTCTTCCACCTCATCGCCTGCCAAGGCCACCATGTCTTCTATAAGAACTGCCTCTGAATGAATTTGCATCTGAAATGCTTCCTCGGGATTAATATCAAATTACTTCAATCTAAGTTCATAGTATTGAAGAGAACCCATCAAGCTATTTACTGATAGTATAGATAAATCTTTTGATTCTTCAATTGCAACAACAATATGCTCAAAATTTCTTGGCATACTTCTAATAATCTTTTCAACAACTCTTTGATCACCCAATTCTTCTCCATTTGTTCTCAAACTTTTGACAATCGCAAGAATATGATTGAAAAACTCTTCAACAGTTTCGGTGTCTTTCATCTTAATGTAATCAAATTCAAATCTGAGAGCTTGTAGTCTTACCATCTTTACCTTATCTTCTCCTTAATAAGTGGATTCTAAAACATCCCAAGTCGCATTTGCAGAAGTAACTGTTGAAATTCTTTCGAAGACATGTTCATCAATAGCTTGATAAATGAAGAACAAAGCCTTCTTGTCTTTCTTAAGATTTTCTCTCAACTCGACAAGTTGTTGATTAGTGAGCTCGTTCTGATTTTCAACTTCAGTGTAACCTCATTCAACAATATCCCATAATTCTTGTGAGCCATATAGCATTTTCATTTGAATACTCCATTGATTAAAATTCTTCCCATTGAATCATGGAAGTTGGGGTTGTAACATGTTACTACTTGAAGCCATCTCTGATATCACTTGTTGGAAACGAAGTACGCCCTCACAATACAACTTAATAGATAAGAAAAGAAGATTATTATCTTACTCACACAAGATTGGAGAAACTAGAACTTGAATATTACTTTATTTTCTTGGCTTGCTTATAAATGACAAATCTTACAAATATTTATACTAGTAGGAAAATACATCAAAAGTCAACAATGATAAATGCAAATACATGTGACTTTTCACTAGTACATG
Organism: Benincasa hispida; assembly: GCF_027475165.1. Classification (NCBI taxonomy): domain Eukaryota; kingdom Viridiplantae; phylum Streptophyta; class Magnoliopsida; order Cucurbitales; family Cucurbitaceae; genus Benincasa; species Benincasa hispida. The sequence continues at coordinate 32,788,323 of NC_143482.1, forward strand.
AACATTCATCAATGTATCTTGTAATTCATGTATTCAACTATTCCTTGAATCTCAACTATTCATGTATCGAATTAAATATAATTTATGCACCTTGAATATAAGTCTAGACTAATTCTATCAAAAGCCTTGATTTAGTGGGGTAGGGCTATCAACTTTGACATGGTTGAGTTTTTCCCTACCTCTCCTTTCTGCTCCAAAGTTTCATCCTTTAGCCATATCAGATATTATCTGTAGGCTTAAAGATAGCTTGCAAAATAGTATGCTAGTTCAACACAAGATTCTTGCTTCAACTTGTCTGCTCAATCTCAACAAAATTGCAGGTTCATCTTTTTATTTTTATTTTTATTTTTTTGTTGTTTATGTTGTGTTGTTAGTCTAGGTATTCAATTTGTGCTTGTTACATACGACATTGTGTTCACAAGGCAGATTTCTGTTTATAAATTATGTATTCTTGTAGTTTGATAGCTATAATACGAATCTCAAGATTTCTTTGGGACATTTTGTATAGTTTGGCCCTTTTAGTAACTCTTTATAAGAAAACCGGCTTCATATAGTTTTATTGTTTTTGCATATTGTTTCATAGCATCTAACAACATTTTTTCCTTGTAGATATTATTGAATGCATGTGCACTCATGTAAAACAAACCACTCATGAAAATCATATGGATGGACATATAAACAAACTACATATGGATTTTGGTTGCATATAGTTGTGTAGCATAGGTGCTATAAATAAGTTCAAACGATGATAGTCCCAATCAATTTATTAAAATTCCAGCGAGTAATACCATCGATCAACTCATTACCTCAGTAGCCAAAGTGAGCTTACCTCAACAATAAATTGATATGGTGTTCTAGCAATTAAAATTCTAGCAATTATTATTATGTTTGGTCAAACTTGTTTCTAACTGAATATTAATGATTCTAGCCGAATTTAGGTTTTTTGATTGAATACTGAATGATACTTCAATTCAGACTCTCGAGGTTTTATTTCTATTTCTCTTACATTTCATTTTTACAATTATGTTGCATTTCACTTTTACAATTACCACATGAAAGGATCTATTCCTCTTATATCTCATGGACCTGTAGCTTGAAGCTCCAACTGTATGTGAATAATTAGTTAAACTCTTTAATTAAATTATTCACCATCCATTAACCGTCGGGCACTTCATGAAAGATTGACAGCTGCACTCTTGACACTAATAGATATATTTATGTGTCTAATAGATATAACCAATCAATAGTACGATGACCCTTCACAAATTGCTCGTAAGTACAGCTGGGCCAAAATTACTATTTTGCCTCTATAGCTACTTAAGTACCATTGATCCCTCTAATGAACAATAAAACATAGTCCAACTATGATCAAACCTCTATTGGGCCAGGATAGGGTGTGGCACCACATTGTTCAAGCCCTGAAATCAGCCCTAAAGAGAGCAATTTATCTATTTGCCCCGTCATTGAGGAAAGAGTGAATTCCTTCTTGTGTAGTTGTGTTCCCAGTTACCCAATCTAACAAATACCCAAAATGGTAGGCTTATTGAGTCGGTGATCTGGCCACTCTCACCCATAAAAATCATAGAACCATCCTCATAGATAAGAGTTCACAACTTACTCAGGATTCAGGTCATGTTACCTATGGTCATCCTTGTGAAATGTAAGTCTCTATTATGAACAACAATGAGACTAAACATTTTTTGGTCTTGACTTATACAAGCTCCTTTGTATGGAATATCTCTGCTCATATATCTCCACGTGAATGATCAACATCTAATCATTTGTAGCACCTTACAACAATTGTAACACTTATAAAGCGGGCCATACTCATAGTGTCACAAGGTAAGGTATCCAACCTTATTCATCTACTACAGACCATTTAGGTTATCATTTAAACATGACCCACCCATATGTCTCTACATACATGTTTAAGCTACAAGATAACCCTGGATGTTAGTTTATTGATTGGTAGTTAATGCAACTAATTTTGAAATAAAACATCAATTATTTTATTGCATAAATAAAATGTTTGTACATTACAATTACAAACTATATGACCCTACGAGATTCAAGGCATCAACCCTAACAATCTCTCACTTAACCTAAACCTAGTGGGGTGCACAGCGTAAAAGTTAAAGTACATAAAACAATATACTAGGGCACAAACCGCCTAGTACTAATCTCCCATTTTTGCCCTAGTCTAAACGTGGCCTGTCCTATAGACCCATACTCTGCAGGTGACCCTCAAACACCTTAGGAGTAAAGGGCCTTTGTAAACGAATTAGCAATATTGTGCTTCGAAGCTATGTGCATGACGATCATGACTCCTCGATGCATAATCTCTCAGATGAGATGATACTTTCGCCCGATGTGTTTGCCGCGCTTGTGACTCCTAGACTCTCGTGAATTAGCCATAACATCACTCTTATTACAATAAAGTGTGATGGGCTTTGACATGTCTGGAACAACTTCCAAATACGTCAAGAATTTCTTGAGCCAAACAGCTTCCTTAGTAGCTTCACAAGCCGCTATATACTCAGCCTTTATAGTGGAGTCAGCAATGCACACCTGCTTGGTACTTCCCAGACTACTGCTCCTCCATTAAGAGTGAACACTAATCCTGATGTGGATTTCCAAGAATCCTAATCAGTCTAAAAATCAGAGTCTGTGTATCCAGTAAGGATCAGATCCTTAGAACCGTACATGAGCATGTAGTACCTCGTTCTCCATAGATACTTGAGGATATTCTTAATGATGGTACAATGATCAAATCCTGGATTAGATTGACATCTACTGACTATCCCCACTACATAGTAATGTCAAGTCTAGTACATAACATCGCATAAATCAGGCTTCCAATAGCTAATGCATAGGGGATCTGTCTCATCTCTTCAACCTCTTGAGGTTTCTTAGGACATTTTTCCTTAGATAATGTAACTTTGTGCCGGAGAGGTAGCAAGCCTCTCTTGGAGTTTTGCATCGAATACTTGACAAGCATCTTGTCAATATACGATGCTTAAGACAGAGCTAGCGTTTTGTTGTTTCGATCTTTAAAGATCTGAATTCCTAGAACAAACCGAGTCTCTCCCAAATCTTTCATTTGAAATTGGGTCGCTAGCCAGTTCTTAACTTCAGTCTGTAGACCTACATCATTCCCAATGAGTAGGATATCGTCTACATATAACACTAAAAAATCCAATGAACTATTGATGGTCCTCTTGTACACACAAGGTTCATCAACATTTTGATCAAAACTATAAGATTCGATCGCAGTATGAAACCTTATGTTTCAAGATCGAGAAGCTTGCTTTAGTCCATAAATGGACGGATTAAGCCTGCAAACCTTTTGCTCTTGACCTTGGGTTCTGAATCCCTCAGGCTGCTCTATATAAATGGTCTTCAGATGATTGCCATTCAAAAAGACAATCTTGACATCCATTTGCCAAATCTCATCAGACCACAGAGGTCTAAATGTACTAGCTTTAGAGTTTCGTTGGCCGTGTGACCTTTTCCAGTAAAGGGTTCTTTTAGTTATTTTTCCTTCCAGGCATGACTCACTTACAGGTAAATAATTTTTTTCTAACTCGCTTAAAAGTCTATTCTTAACCAATCTCTCAATCCTATTGAGATAGATGTGTCCTAACCTCAGGTGCCAAAGTTGGCATTTTCTTTAGGAGAAATTTTAAGTCTTTTATGTTGAGTTACCACAGTTTTAAACATCTCTGTGTTATGGAGGGATTTAGTTGCTAACGACCTTAGCACATATAAATTATTTTTCAGTTCAATTGAACAAATATTGACACCATTCATAGAAATAAGCACTTTATTTACAAGAAAATTAATGCAATATGATTGTTTAAGAAAACACTTTATAGAAATTAAGTTTCTCTTTAAGCCAGGAACTACATATACATTTTCTAGTAAAATGAATTTATTCTGTAAAGTTAACTAGAGACCTCCCACTGCCAATACCGAGATGATGTGCCCAGTTCCAACCCGCATCGTCATCTCATCAGCATCAAGTTGTCGCCAGGAACTAATTCCTTGAAATGAAGAACAAACGTGGTTAATGGGGCTAGAATCTATAATCCAAGCAAAATCATCATTCTCCATAAGCAGGTTTCCATTACAAGAAAATCACATTTACCTTGCTTGGCCTTCTTCTTTTCTGCAAAGTACTTGGGATAGTTCTATTGGGGTTGATGCCCTAAATCGCATAGGGTCCTATAGTTTGTAACCTTGTATGAACAAACTTGTATGTGATTAATAATATTTGATATTTTATTCACTTTGTCTATGAAATAAGTGATATTTTAGTTGCATTAACCACAAACGAATAAACTAACATCCAAGGTTATCGTTGTAACTTAAGCATGTATGTGGAGACATATAGGTGGATCTTGTTTAAGTGATAACCTAAAGGTCTGTAGTAGATGGATAAGTCTAGGTACCTTATCCTGGTGACATTACGAGTATGGCTTGCTTTGTAGATGTTACAAATGTTGTAAAGTGCTACAAATAATCTGATCCTGATCATTCATGTATTAGACATGCGAGCGGGAGTATTCTATACAAAGGAGTTCTTATCAGACCAGACCACGAAATGTTTGTCTCATTATATAACATCGTTCATAATAGAGACTTTCATTTCACCAGGATGACCATAGGTAACATGACCTTAATCCAGAGTGAGTTGTGAACTCCTACTTATGATAGCGATAGTTTGATTTGTATGGGTAAGAGTGACCAGATCACTGACTCAACAAGCTTACCATTTTGGGGATTCTTCTAATTGGGGAGCTAGGAAAACAACTACACAAGATGGAATTCACTTTTTTCTGAAGCAGAGGCAAGTAGATAAATTGCTCCCTTAAAGGCTGATTCCAAGTCTTGAAGAATGTGACGCCACACCTTCTCTTGGCCCGAAAGGGGTATAGTCATAGTGTGACTATGATCTATTGTTCATTAGAGGGATCCGTGGTACTTAAGGAGTTAGATGTAACTAAAGTGGCAAAATGGTAATTTAGCCCAACTATACTTACGAGCAATTTGTGAAGGGTAATCGTACTGTTGATTGGTTATATCCAATGGACACAGAAATATATTTGTAGTGTAAAGAGTGCAACTGTCAATCTTTAGTGGAGTGCTCGATAGTTAATGGATGGTGGATAATGTAATTAAAGAGTTTAATTAATTATCCACATACCGTTGGAGCTTCAAGCCACAAAGTCCATAAGGTCCCCTTAGTAGCTCAAAAGAATTTAGTTGAGAATTAGTTTTTGGTTAATTTGAATTGTTCAAACTAATAAGTGAGAATTTAATTATATATGATATAATTAAATTGATTCAATTATATATGATATAATTGACATAATGTATTTGATACATTATAGTTTAATCAGAAGAATAAATATTTGAATATGATTCAAATATATTTTCTATGAAAGAGATTCATAATTGTTAAATTTAATATAAATATAATTTATATTAAATGCCATAAAATAGAGAAAAAGAACTATAGTAATATTGTATATAATGCAATACTATAGGTTATAAAAATAATATGATAAGTTGGTTATCATATTTATTTGGATTATTTATTATTTTGAATAATAATCCTTTTTTTCTCTCTAACCACCTTAGTGGGTGGTTAATTGGTTTTTTTTTTTTTTTTTTTACGGCAAAATGGAATAAAAGATTGTTGGGATTGGTGTTCTAATTCTCTCGGAGTCTCGTTGTGTTGTAAAGATTCACATTGTTTAATGAATAAAATAAGTGTTATTTAATTCTGGCATTTACTCATATCCAATAAACAAAGCTCCTTGGTTATCTTATGTGAACTTAAGCATGTATATGTGATATACAAGTGGATCATGCCTTAAATGATAACCTAAATAGGTCTGTAGTATAAGGATTAAGGTAGGATACCTGATCCTGGTGACACTATGGATACAACCCGCTTTGTAGAGGTTTGCAAGTGTTGTAAACTATTACAGATGGTAGATCTTGACCATTCATGTGGAGACGTGGGAGCAGGAGTGTCCTATACAAAGAGTTTGTATAAGACCTGGACCACGAGATGACTAGACTCTGTATATAATGTCGTTGATACTAGAGACTTACATCTCACCTAAACGACCATAGGTAACACGACCTCAATCCTGAGTGTTTTGGGAACTCCTGCCTTTGAGGGCGGTCCTTTGATTAGTATGGGTGAGAGTGGCCAGATTGCCAACTCAACATGCCTACCTTTTTGGGGACTTGTCTGATCTGGGAGCTGGGAACTTAATCCACAAGATGGAATTCAATCCTTTCTCGAAGAAGGGATAAGTAGAGAGATTGCTCCCTTAAGGGCTGATTCCGGGGCTTGAATATAGTTGCCACAACTTCTCTTTGGAAGAGAGGACTCAGTCATAGTAGGACTATGACTTATGTTCATTAGAGGGAACAATGGTACTTAAAGAGTTAGATGTATCTACAGGGGCATAATGGTTATTCGCCCAGCTGTACTTACGAGTGATCTGTGAAGGGTTGTCGCACTGCTGATTGGTTAAGATGGACACATAATATATTTATGGTAAGGAAAGTTTAGCTGTCAGTCTTTAGTGGAGTGCCTGGCAGTTAACGGATGGTGGATCCCGTGACTAAAGAGTTTAGTCAGTTATTGAACTGTTGGAGCTTCGAGCTATAGTTCTATAAGGTCCCCTTGGTAGCTCAATGGATTCAGTTGAGGATCAGTTCTTGATGTTGATTTGAAATGTTCAAATTGACAAGAGGTAATTCGATTATATATGATATGATCGGTATGATGAATGAGATACATCTTAGTGGATGATTAATGTAAATGAGATTTACATTAAGTACCATGGAATATAAAAGAACTATGGTTTATATGTTTCATGAGATGAGATATTAAAACTATAGGTTATAAATATAGTATGATAAGTTGGTTATCATTTATATTTATAATAATATTAATTATTGGATAATTAATTCTTTTTCTTTAACAACCAATTGAGTGGGAGGTTATTGGTGGTTCATGGTAACCATGAGATAAAAGGAAATTTTTTTTCCTAATTTTAGTAAGTTTTTTACAAAAGGTTGAAAAATTGTTTTGAGATTTCTCTCGCAAAAAGAAACTCACGGAGCTTGTTAAGTAAATACAAATTTATTAAGCGACAGTTTAAGCGAAGTAAAAGATCGTGTAGTGTTTTGTAGGCGTCAGCGCACTTGAAGATTGCGATCACAAAGTCATGCGATCGTGAGAAGTTTCTTAAAAAGGTGGCCGCATAAAGACTGCGCATGAAGGTGACAACACAATAAATCACGATGGGACGAAAAGCTGATAACGGTCGAATCCGAATTTAGTTGACAAGCCGTTAAAGCCACACTGTAGTAAGAACACTCAACTTTCAATGACCATTAATCGACGCATCAGAGCAGGAGAATTAATGACCGCCTTTCATTGCAATCATTATCAAGAATGGCTGCTTCACCTTGAGCTCTATGAATACCGAAGGCCGCCATTGTAAAAGTATATAGAGAAGAAGTTAGAGAGTCATTAGTCTATTCACGTACATACTTATACTCATACTTAGAGGACGGAGACGAGCAAGGAGACGAGGAAGCCGAGAGATCATTCCCGGATAAATCGAGAGACTGCCAGAAAGCGTTACAAAGGAGAGAGGGCCAACACTTGTGAGAGCAAGAATATACATTTGGAACGAGTTGGAGTGAAAAAGAATAGTGTAAAAAGCCACGGGAAGAAAGACATTGCTTACCGAGCTTCTTATCTCTCATTTCCATTTTCTATTCTTATTCAGTACTTTATTTATAGAAAATAGAAATCTCATTTTAATCTATGTCAATCTCTTCATACCTCGCATGAGTAGCTAAATTTCCGAATGGGTTGAGAAGTACTTAGCCAGCATGACTTAAGATTTACATTTTATGCGGTCATCTTGTCTTATGTATGCGTCATTCACCCTTTAGAGATACTTGAGAGAGTAGTCTAAAGATAGAATCTAGACTTGAGAGAGTCAGATTAGAATCTAGGCTTGAGAGAGTCATATTAGAACCGCATAAGCAAGAAATAGAAACTTAGACATAACTTCTATTGCTATTAAAACATCGCATGCACCCTAGAAATAGGATATGATAATATGCGGTCACCTTTTTTTATGTGTGCATCATTCATCATCGCATAGACAAGAGTAGAGGCTTAGACATAAGTCCTATCGACTTTTTCGTATACATTACATGCGTCCTAGAAATAGGAATTATGGTATTTTACATTGAGAGATGACGTGCTGTTATTTGTGTGTAGCATGATCGTATAACTTGTGCATAATCTTAGGAAGTGTTAGATAAACCCTTTCTCAACCCCTTCATCGCATACTCATTGTAACTCTCGATTTCATAAACTCTACGTTTAAACTCCGTCGCATAGGAAAAGCCTTAATCAAAACACCATCCACTTCATTTATTTTTACCACCGCAAGAGAATCAAAGTGACTGGCGCATATTTACTTTGTAGTCCTTGTGTTCGACCTTGGACTTACCAGGAAACCTAATAAGGCTTATACTTGGGTCTTGTTAGGAAAACTTGCATGGTCACCGCATATCCTACATCACCGTAACTTACATCATAATGCATCACAATTTACACGTATCAAAGGACGAGCGCGAAGTGTTCGTGCAGGGTTGCGGTCGTGTTGTTCCAGCGTTCGAGGTTGCTGTGTTTGAGTGATCGTGAGCAAAGAGTGTGGAGACGAGTCGACAAACATTCGTAGCATTCTCCTTGTTTATTTGATTATTCATGCTGTAATTTTTGTAACAATTGCATAACTTTATGTTTTGTTTACGATTGTAATTGGTAATGTTCATTCATGATTGTAATTTGGAATGATCTATTTTCCACTGCTCATGGAAATCTCGAGTTCGATTTCGTTCAAAGATTTGATTATTATTTTCTTCCAAACAGATGTGTGAGTGATCTACACGAAAATTACAGAGTCTATACGATAGGCTGAGAGACTACATAATTAAGAAGCTTCTCTATATGATACAAAGTTTTTTCAATCTTCTTCCTCCTAAAAACTCAAAATCCCTCCTTACCAAAATAGTCAGAGCCCACAACTCCTAGGTTCTCACCCCGAGTATACCGAAGGTTCTAAGTGGTGGTGTCTTTCTTTTTGGTTCGTGAGATTCTTGAAGTTAGTCTTCAAGGTTGTTGTGTTCGAGGTTTGTGACAGATCGAGGGATTTACAAGAAGAAAGTTCTTCAAAGGTATAATCTCTTGAACTATGTTTATTGTTTAAAAAGTATGCTATGATTTTACTTAGAATGCATAATCTGTATGTTTGATGTAAATTTGTGTTTTCAATCTAAATGAAATTCGGACGATCTGCTTCTACTCATGGATCTCTTTAAAACGAGTTCCTTCAATTGGCATCAGAGCCAGGTTGTAGTTCTGATTCCAAATTCTGTTTCTGTATTGAAATCGTTTATAGTTTTGGTAGGTTTTAAGTTTTTACATAGCGTTTAAATGTTGAATGTATGTGAATGGTTGTTATCGGATTTTTTGGGGTAGAAATCTCAGTTTATGGCTTTCTTTTTAAGTTACAAAAGTTAATTTGTAAAGGCCCCTGTGTTTTTGGGCATTAAGCATGCAATCGAGTCTATATTCATTTGGTTTTGAGTCGTTCGAGATGCTTCAGAAAAAAGGTTGCAGTGCGTTTCGCTTGAGAAGACAAAACGGTGGCCACATCTTGGAGCTAGAGCTAAACGATCGTTTAGATTTTTCTATGCGTTTGTGTAGAATTTTCTATACGATCGTGTAACATCTACTAAATGATCGCATAGCTAATGCTATGCAATCGTGTAGAGTTTGCTACATGATCGTGTTGTGTTGGCTGCATGATCACGTATGTGCTCAATGGGTAGACGATCGTGCGGTATTCTATACTCGATGCAAGGCTTGTGTGCTAAATGATCGTGTAGACTATCATGCTCATCGTATAGTCAGTAGCTACATGATCGCATAGTATACGATACTCGACGCTTGCTACACGATCATGTAGACTATAATGCTCATTGCATAGTAATTAGCTACACAATCACATGATATATGATACTTGATGCATGTTGCATCAATCGTGTGCACTTTCATGCTCATCGCATAGTCAAAAGCTACGCGATCGCTTTTACATGATCATCTATACTCGACGCTCGTTACCAACGATCAAGAGTTTGCTACATGATCAAGCTGAAAGGGTTCTTAGTGGAGCGGTCCAAGGCAAGCGGTTCAAGACCCGATTCACTTGTTCCAAACCAGTGGACTCTACTTTTGTAATAGTTTAGCCTTTTATTTTTCGTTTTTGAGATTAACTATCCCGATTCATCGATTTTAATTAGATATGCATGTGATGTATGTTTATTATATATGCCATAATGTATGTCATATAGTTTTAAAACACACCATAGGTTATGCGTTTTTTTTTCATGCATCATTTTATATTATAAATGTTATAATATATTAGTATGCATGATTTAAATTACATCAAGCATGCTCATGCATCATATAATATAAGAGTTATAATATATGTATGCATGCATTATAGCATATCCATGCATCATTTATATTATAACTGTTCTAGTACAAGGTTGAATGTTTGTATAGAATGTATGCTATAGTGTAATTCATTACTTGTTTACATAAAAGTTGTATATTAGTAATGAATAAACATTGCATGAAGCGTCACACTTCCTTAGGTTAATTTATAATTGTTATATATAATTTATGTATGTCTAGCTTGCAATGTTAGTTGGTTTTAATTGTTTAATTTCTTATAAATGCTATAATAAATGAAATTAGAATTAAAATCAATAATGAAGAGTTGCATGCAAACCTTAAGCTTTAATCATTTTTTAAAAGTGTTTTAAAATTTGATTGAGATAGACCTAAGATCATATTTCTAATAAGATTAGAAATCTAAGTTTAATCTTTTAAATAGATTTAATATGATTAAATTGATTCCTAATAAAAGTTTAAATATGTAACGAATGTATCTATAAGGGACCTTTTGTCTAAGGCTGGTTTTGGCTAGGTTGGAGTACTTAAATCGACGGAAACGTCGCACCCCTACTTGGGAACCTACCTGGAAAGATGAATTAGATAGATGTTTTACATGCATACAAATTTGATGAAAGTCTGTTAAAGAGTTTAATAAGACTTGAATCAAAGTTGTTTAATCATAAAAAAACAAGTGTTGTTCTTTAGCAAATTAATCAAATCCCTTAGATAAAATCAGTAGCCGGATTTTCTAAGTTAATGAACACTAGGGAGAACATTCAGTGGGAGTAAATGGAGTATATGATACTTCATTTTAACCTCTACACGTTTCTCCCTAAAAGTTCACATCGTGAGATATATCCTCGACTCGAGGCACCATGGGTGTCCCCCTACGGGTAGCATTTGGGTAGGTCAATACCAAGGTGAATGGAGAGAGTGTTCATAGTAAGTGGGAGTGAGACGTGTGACAACATATCCCTCGGTCGCTCTCATTAGGTTGGATAAAGTTTTATGCATCACCTCGTGGCATCGTGGGTGTCCCCTTTGGCATTTTTGCATAACTTTTTATTTGATCTCAAGAAATGAATAGGGTTGCACTAGTCTCTTGTCCTAATCGGCTTTTCTCTAAGTCTGGCTCATTAGGGCAGGACTTTAGGACCTAAAATGAGGGGTTACACTTACACATAATTTTTAAGGATGTTAACAAATATGGACCGAACAATGTTGACTATTAGATTCAATTACAAGAAGGGGCACTTGATCACCCTACAGTGACTTTTGTCCTGCCTCACTGAAGCATTATTGCAAAATAGATGTAATTTAGGGTACATTAAAATATTTTGCTAAAACATGATTGGTTTTATAAAACTGGTTTAATGCAAGTAGATGTAATTTAGGATACACTAGACTGATTCAGCAATAATATTATGGCTACTACATATCTTAGCTTGCTTGTCGCCGAAAAACTAACTGGCGAGAACTATGCTAGTTGGAAAAATATACTAAACACGATTTTAATCATCAATGATCTCATATTCGTCCTAACGGAGGAGTGTCCTACCATTCCATCTCTTACGGCTCCTCAAAATATTTTGGAAACATACGAGCGATGGACAAGGGCGAACGAGAAGGCCCGAGCGTACATCTTGGCCAGCCTTAACGAAGTTTTGGCCAAGAAGCATGAGCCCATGGCCATTGCATGCGAGATCATGGAGTCCCTACGGGGAATGTTCGGACAACCATCCGCACAGCTCAGGCACGAAGATCTCAAGTACACATCTTTAACTCACAGATGCAAGAGGGGTCATTTGTTTGAGAACATATTCTCAATATGATGATCCACTTCAACGTGGCTGAGATGAACGGTTCTAACTTTGATGAGGCCAGTCAGGTTAGCATTATTTTGGAATCCTAACGAGATAGCTTGCCACACCCTCTCGCAGACTACCTACTAGCTTAGTCAGGGAGATGGTGTGAAATCAACAGACATCGTTCTCCTCTAACGATACCTATTGACCCTGTTGAATCGTTGAACCTGATAAACGTACTAATCTTAGATATAAAATACTTTACATGTAACACAACACATCGGAATCCCTGAAAACCTTTAGACACACATGAAAAGCAGTCTTGACATAACTCGGTTTGGAAAATAACCTGATAGAGAAATCACAACCAAAACACATATCCAACTGAGGTTTACACAACCACGACATCTAGTGCTTACACAACCATAAACTATCCAATTCTTACAAAGACATTTACAATATAAACAGACACAATGTACAACTCTACTCACGTATGAAGCTTGATCTGGAAGCTTTTAGGAGAAAATAGACTTTGGCAGTTATCAGGCACTGGGAGCTCGATCTCTACCTGAAAAGTGGGAAAACATTTTGAAAGAGTGAGCTACGAAGCCCAGTGAGTGACTAAATTTAAAACTGTAAATCCGCAAATCAGAACACGTGAAAAACCTTTAAACGTATAAATCTGTTCAATCAAAGCGTTAAACATAAACGTGTAACGCTAAAAGCTTTCTCAAATGTTCCACAAGTACGTCATTAAAATCTAGCAAGGCATATCAAGTATATAGAACATTTTAACTAACATGACAAATCAACGTTGTGTAGGGCACGCCCAGTACAACCAATGTTTACTAGCTCTACAATGTAGTGGGGCCCGCCCTGCACTCCCATCGTCTTTTTCATAGTGGGTCCCGCCCAGCACTCCCAACAGCATCGTTGTCACGGAGTACACTCAACGTCAACAACGGAATATAACCTGTGTGCACATGGTACCATATAGCCTCGGGATCAATATCTTAGTCATGTAGACAATAAAAGTCCCAGAAAACCACATGGAAATATTAAAACATGCCTGCTTATCTTTATCTTTCGTAAAACTCAAGCTTACTCAGCTTGCTCATAAAAAACTGAAAATCTTTTAACAGTACTCGCTAATACATACTTTACTTTAAATGATATGGTTTCAACTACTTTTCAGGAATTCAATAATCATGTGCTCGTATATAAACCTCATTAGAAAATCTAAGCTCAAAACTTATGCTTGAAACCATTCATATAAATCATGTATCATTCATAAGTTCATATTCAAGCATGTAAACCATTTAAGCATAAATTACAGTTTAAAAATCATTTTTGAAATTTGTTTTGTCACTCACAGTGTTGGCTAGTTCCCTGGTCTTTACACTTGGCCTATCTCCTCTTGGCCTGTCAAACAAACCAAAAACAAGCATCAGAATTATAAATCGTCTTGTCTTTCCATGCTCATGAATTCTAAATTATAGAAATAAAATCATACTTCACACTTTTTTTTCCAGATTTTCCAAATTCAATATCCTAATTTCCAACACTCATAACTTCCTCAATACTTGACCAAAATTAATGTACTAGTATATCAAACTCTTCATTTTGGAACCCTCTATAACTTACCTAAATGGATAAACACGAGATTCTCAAAGGATTTGTCCAAAAATCCCTCGAACACAGTAAATATAGATTCGTGCTTCTCTGCTACCCTCTACATTTTTCCTAAAATTAAACCTACTTCTAGTCATTTTTGGCTCACGAATTCTTCATCAAAGTTATAGGAAATTAAATAAGCTTTCCAACCATAGCCAATTGAGCTTCAAATCCAACCTGTACGCCCCAGAATATTCGAAAAACCTGAGAAAAGCAGAGATCCTTCTGATTTGCACGAAAATTCTGTGCTCTGTATTCCTTTTCAAAAACCATTAACTTAACATCAGATTTAGCTCAAGCTTCCTTCATGAAATTTGTTAGAAAATGGATTAACTTTCAAGAAAGTCAGGCCTTATCTCTTAGTTCTTCTTGTGTAGCTCAAATCGACTTAAAAACTAGAGATAGGTAGGTTAAACCCAAATTCTTCCATGGTTGCACTTGCATGAGCTTTTCCTCCCTTCTTCAACCTAAAACCTGCAGCAACTTCTTCTTCCTCTTCCTTCACTCTCTCTCTCGAAATGCTCTGAAAATATAATAGGAAATGATGGAGAAATAGGCTGAAATGAGTGGGTTCTCACTTTAAACCCTAAGCACCGAATGAGTTTCCAATTTCCTTCATTTTTTTTTTCCTTTTTCCTTTTCCTTTTCCTTTTCCTTTTCTTTTCTTTTCTTTTTCTTTATACCCTTTCTTTTCTTTTCTTTATTTATAAATTCCAAAATTATTAAAGATAACTTCAACTAAAAGCTTTGTCATTTTCTTCAACAATGGAACAACAATAACTCAAATCCAACATCCTACAATGTGTGACAAGAGCAAATAATCTAAGGAAAGTCTCGGGTTAACAACTTACCTCCCCCTTATGAATTTTTTTCCTCGAAATTTAGAAATCCTTAGGTGAAGAGTGTCGAGTAACTCCTCCTCATCTGGTCTTCTGACTCCCAGGTTGCCTCATCCACTCCGTGATGTCTCCAAAGGACCTTCATGAGTGGGATCGTTTTGTTCCTCAAAACTTGGTCCTTTCTGTCGAGGATTTGAACCACTTCCTCTTTATAACTCAAGTCTTCTTTCAGCTCAACCTGTTGTGCTTGCAACACATGTGATGGATCTGGAATATATTTCCTCAACATGGATACATGGAAAACATCATGTATTCGAGCAAGTTCTACTAGCAACTCAAGTCTATAAGTTGCTGGTCCAACTCGTTCTGTTATCCGATAAGGACCAATATATCTAGGACTCAACTTACCTTTCCTCTCAAAGCGAAGAACACCTCTCCACAGAGATAACTTTAAGAAAAATTGATCTCCAACCTGGAATTCTAAGTCTCTTCGTCGCTTATCTTCAGGTTATTAGGCAGTAAGTGTCATCCCAAGGGTTGGTAACTGCTGCAGTCACGCCTTTCTCTAGGCTAAGAGGGTGGTCTGGGGTGGAGTGTGACATAGCTTCCTTTATTTTTGTAGCAATTCTGTTCTGAACAAAATTGACTACAACCTTACTACTCTACTCAACAAGCTGTAGACTTCCCAATCCTTATTGAAAAGTAATGAAATAAGGGTGATGCAAATGTTACTTCATCATTTAAAAAGTTCCACAAAGGTTCAACCTCTGGAACTAAGTTTGCACCTTCTTCCTCCAATACCAGAAATTGAAACAATAAGAAGGGTGGTAAGGGGAAGGTCTTGCTAACCCACAAGCTGCTACTCCAAGGGGTAGACAACCAGTGAGAGTTGACAAGGGAAAATGTTTCCATTGCAACCAAGACGGGCTCTGGAAGAGAATCTATCCTAGATATTTGGTAGAGAAGAAGAAGGTCAAACGAGGTAAATTGATTTGCTTGTTTCGGAGACTTGTTTAGTGGAGAATGATGATTCTGCCTTGATTATTGACTTTGGGGCCACTAACCATGTTTGCTCTTCATTTCAGGGAATTAGTTTCTGGCGGCAGGTTAGTGTCTGTAAAGTGTCTGTTGACTCTGTTGGAATGATGAATTCGAGTTGGAACCGGACACATCGTCTCAACTGTGGCAATGGTAGGTCTCTGATTAACTTTACGAAACAAATTTCTCATTTTGAATGATGTATTTATTGTTTCTGATTTAAAAAGGAACTTAGTGTCTGTAAAATGTCTGTTGGAATGTACATATCAACTACATTTATTCTTATAATAAAGTGTTTATTACTCAGAATGGTGTTGATATATGTTGTGCTCAACTGGAAAATAATTTGTATGTGTTAAGGTCATTAGCAATAAATGGCCTCCATAACATAGACATGTTTAAAACTGCCGTAACTCAAAATAAATGACTTAGTATTTCTCCTAAAGAAAATGCCCATCTTTGGCACCTAAGATTAGGACACACTAATCTCAATAGGATTGAGAGGTTAGTGAATAATGGACTTCTAAGCGAGTTAGAAGAAATTTCATTACCTGTGTGTGAGTCATGCCTTGAAGAAAAAATGACTAAAAGGCCTTTTACTAGAAAATGTCATAGAGCCAAAGAACCTCTAGAGCTAGTGTGTCTGGTGAATGTAAAAGCCAAGAGAGGTTATGAATATTTCATCACTTTCACTTATAATTATTATAGATATTGGTACACTTATTTAATGCAACAAAAGTCTGAGTCCTTTGAAAAGTTCAAAAAATTCAAGGCTGAAGTTGAAAAAGCATTAAATAGAATGATTAAAACACTTTGATCTAATCGAGGTAAGACTTGTAGTAGAATGGAAGTAGGCCGTCTCTGATATACCTTTCTTCTTGGCTCTATTAGGCTGTGAGTTTTTGGATTCATCTTTCCACAACTATTTGATAGAACATGGAATAGTTTCCCAACTCTTCACACCTGGTACATCTCAGTCAAATGGTGTATCATAGAGGAGAAATCGAACCCTATTGGACATGGTTTGGTCTATGATGAGTTACGCTTCCTTACCTTACTCGTTTTGAGGTTATGTAGTGGAGACTGTAGCTTATATCCTGAACTGTGTTCCCTCTAAGAGTGTCGCTAAAACACCTCTGAAGTTATGGAATGGTCGTAAAGCTAGTTTACGTCATTTCAGAATCTAGGGTTGCTCAGTGTCAAAATTGGAATATGCAACGCTAATGGCATACCGGGCGCCTCTCGCAACCTCCACTCCTGTTTTAAGGAAAACAGTTTTAGAAAACGTGTTTGGAGAAAAAGGTTTTCGCAAGAATTTTTGAATGTACGAATAGAGAAGAGAAAGATTGTAGTAGGCTAGAAAGCAATGAGCAACAACAATGACTTTATAACATACTACTCCAGGTATGGGGAAGTGATGGTTAGTCTTATCCCCATATAGTGCATTCTGAACAAAAAGCCTACTGGCACCCTTACATATGCAAAAGGGCGAGCGGTCACTTACAACAAAAGTACAAGGAAAACAAACTAACTTAACTAATGAAATACATAACATGAAAAAATGATAAAAGGGGGTTGGATTGGGCATACAGCCATGGGCAACAGCCCTGGACAAGCATGACCGTGACACCCAACACATATGCTTTAGGTTAATCCTAAGAAACTGGAATCGCGTTCAAGGTTATGCCTATTTGTAGGTTACCCCAAGGGAACGAGAGGTGGTTATTTCTATGATCCTATAGAAAACAAAGTATTTGTATCGACAAATACAACTTTTTGTAGAAGAACCACATAAGGGAGCACAGACCCATAAGTAAAATCGTGTTGAATGAGCTTTCAAAAGAAACTACTAAATATTCAACAAGAGTTGTTGAAGAGCCTATTACCTCAACAAGAGTAGTTGAAGTAGGTTCATCTAATAGGTCAAATCCACCTCAAGTGTTGAGGGAACCTCCACATAGTGGGAGGGTTGCATAGCCACATATTCGCTATATAGGTTTAATTGAAATCCTAGTTATGGTAGCTGATGGCGAGGTTGAGGATCCATTGTCTTACAAGAAGGAAATGAAGGATGTTTATAGAGATGAATCGATAAAAGCCATGGATCTCCAAATGAAGTCTATGTACTTCAATTCAGTTTGGGATCTTGTAGATAAACCTGATGGGGTTAAACCTATAGGTTGTAAATTGATCTACAAGTGGAAACAGGGTGCTGATGAGAAGGTGCAAACCTTCAAACCTAGACTGGTGGTAAGGGGTTTTACCCAAGTAGAGGGAGTCGATTATGAAGAAACTTTCTCGCCTGTTGCCATGCTGAAGTCTATCCGGATCCTCCTATCCATTGCCTTATATTATGACTATGAGATATGGCAAATGGATGTCAAGACTGCTTTTTTGAATGGCAATCTTGAGGAGACCATTTATATGGTGCAACCCGAGGGATTCATAGTCCAAGGTCGAGAGCAAAAGGTTTGCAAGCTTAATCGATCCATTTATGGATTGAAACATGCATCTCGATCTTGGAATATAAGGTTTGATACTGTGTTCAAATCTTATAGCTTTGATCAGAATGTTAATGAGCTTTGTGTCTACAAGAAGATCATCAATAGTTCAGTAGTTCTTCTAGTGTTGTATGTAGATGATATCCTACTCATTGCGAATGATGTAGGCTTACTTATTAGGATTGGTATCCTAATTCTCCCGGAGTCTCGTTTTTTGTAACGTTACACATTGTTTGTTGAATAAAATAATTGATATTTCATTCTGGCATTTACTCATATCCAATAAACAAAGCTCCTTGTTTATCTTATGTGAACTTAAGCATGTATATGTGATATATAAGTGGATCATGCCTTAAGTGATAACCTAAATAGGTTTGTAGTATACGGATTAAGGTGCGATATCTGATCCTAGTGACACTACGGATACGGCACGCTTTCTAGAGGTTTGCAAGTGTTGTAAACTACTATATATGGTAGATTCTGACCATTCATGTGGAGACGTGCAAGCGAGGTGTCCTATACAAAGAGTTTTTATAAGACCAGACCAAGAGATGACTAGACTCTATACATAACGCTGTTAATACTAGAGGCTTACATCTCACCTAAACGATCATAGGTGACACGACTTCAATCCTGAATGTTTGGGGAACTCTTGTCTTTAAGGGCGGTCTGTTGATTAGTATGGGTGAGAGTGCCCAGATTGCCAACTCAATATGCCTACCTTTTTGGTGACTTGTCTGATCTGGGAGCTAGGAACTCAATCCACAAAATGGAATTCACTTCTTTCCCAAAGCAAGGATAAGTAGAGAGATTGCTCCCTTAAAAGTTGATTCCGGGGCTTGAACATGGTGGCCACAACTTCTCTTTGGAAGAGAGGACTCAGTCATAGTAGAACTATGACTTATGTTCATTAGAGGAATCAGAAGTAATTAAGGAGTTAGATGTAACTATAGGGGCATAACGATTATTGGCCCAGCTGTACTTACGAGTGATCTGTGAAAGATTGTCGCACTGCTAATTTGTAAAGATGGACACATAATATATCTGTGGTAAGGAGAGTTCAGCTGTCGGTTTTTAGTGGAGTTTTTAACAGTTAATAGATGGTAGATCCCGTGACTAAAGAGTTTAGTTAGTTATTCACATACCGTTGGAGCTTCGAGCTATAGATCCATAAGGTCCCCTTGGTAACTCAATGGATTCAGGTTAGGATCAGTTCTTGGTGTTGGTTTGAAATGTTCAAATTGACAAGAGGTAATTCAATTATATATGATATGATCGGTATGATGTATGAGATACATCTGGTGGAGGATTAATGTAAATGAGATTTACATTAAGTACCATGGAATGTAAAAGAACTATCGTTTATATGTTTCATGAGATGAAATATTAAAACTATAGGTTATAAATATAATATCATAAGTTAGTTATCATTTATATTTATAATAATATTAATTATTGGATAATTAAATCTTTTTCTCTAATAACCAATTGAGTGGGAGGTTATTGGTGGATCATGGTAACCGTGAGATAAAAGGAAAATTGTTTTCCTAATTTTAGTGATGTTGAAATTTGAGATTTTGTGAATTCTCTCTTGAAAAACATCTCACGGAAGATGTCAAGTAAATATGGTTTATTAAGCGACAGCTTGGCAAAGGTAAACGATTGTGTAGTATTTTGTAAGTGACAAACACGGAACTAGGCAATGAGCTAAACGATTGCTTAGCTTTTGCTAGACGATCGCTTAGCTTTTGCTAAACGATTGGCCATCGACCTATACGATAGGTTTTAGCCATCTCCCACTTGCTCAATCGTTTGCACGATTGTTGATTATTCCATCTTCTGCCTCAAACCAAGTCCACACAGAGCCCACCCTCTGGATTTTCATACCGAGAATACCAAGGTAGCCTTCTTGGTGGTGCCATACTCAACTTGACACTATCGAGATTCTGTAAAGGCCATTCATGCTATTGAGGTGTTTGTGACCAAGGCGATCGCTGAGTTCGAGTGCGTGGAGTTTGTGCATTGTAGCGGTCGTGTTGTTGAGCGTTCGAGGTTGCTGTGTTCGAACATTCATGATCAAGGAGCATGGAGATGAATCTACAGATGTGTGATGAGTTTCTTTATGATTATTTGTAGTTTCATGTTGTAATTTTTGTAATGAATGCATAACCGTTTGTTTCTGTGTACGACTGTAATTTGTAATGTGCATACATGATTTTAATTTGGAATGATCTATTCCACTGCTCATGGAAATCCTCATGATCGATTTCCTTCATTAATGACTACAGTTATAAACTGGCTAGCGACCCAATTCCAAATGAAAGATTTGGTTCTTGGTATTCAGATCTTTCGAGATCGAATGAACAAAATGCTAGCACTATCTCAGCCCTCGTATATTGACAAGATGCTTGTCAAGTATTCGATGCAGAACCCTAAAAGGGGTCTCTTTCTTTTCAGGCACAGAGTTACTTTGTCTAGGGAACAGTGTCCTAAGACACTTCAAGAGGTTGAGGATATGAGATGGGTCCCCTATGCATCTGTCGTGGACAGTTTGATGTATGCAATGTTATGTACTAGACTTGACATCTACTATGTAGTGGGGATAGTCAGTAGATATAAATCTAATCTAAGATATGATCACTGGACAGCCGTTAAGAACATCCTCAAGTATCTACGGAGAACGAGGGACTACATGCTTGTATATGGTTCTAAGGATTGCATCCTTATAGTATACACATACTCTGATTTTCAGACTGATAGGGATTCTCGGAAATCCACTTCAAGATCAGTGTTCACTCTTAATGGACGGGCAGTATTATGGCGAAGCACCAAGCAGGGGTGCATTGCGGACTCCACCATGAAGGCTTAGTATGTAGCGGCTTGTGAAGCTGCTAAGGAAGTCGTTTGGCTTAGGAAATTACTGACTGATCTAGAAGTTGTTCCAGACATGTCAAAGCCCATCACACTTTATTGTGATAATAGTGGTGTTGTGGCTAACTCTCGTGAACCTAGGAGTCATAAACGCGGCAAGCACATAGAGCGAAAGTATCATCTGATCCGAGAGATTGTGCATCGAGGGAACGTGGTTGTCATGAAGATAGCTTCGGAGCACAACGTTGTTGATCCATTTAAGAATTCCCTCACGACTACAATGTTTGAGGGTCACCTATGAAGTATGGGTCTATGGGAGAGACCACGACTGAACTAGGGCAAGTGGGAGATCTTGTATTGGGCGTGTTATGCCCTACTTTATTGTTTTGTGTACTTGTATTTTTATTATCTTGTACACCTTACTAGCTTTAGGATAAGTGAGAGATTGTTAGGGTTGATGCCCTAAATCTCATAAGGTTCTATAGTTTGTAAACCTTGTATGAACAAACTTGTATGTGATTAATAATATTTGATATTTTGTTCACTTTGTCTATGAAATATGTGATATTTTAGTTGCATTAACCACAAACCAATAAACTAACATCCAAGGTTATCGTTGTAATTTAAACATGTATGTGGAGACATACAGGTGGATCATATTTAACTGATAACCTAAAAGTCTGTAGTAGGTGGATAAGGCTGTGTACCTTATTCTGATGACACTACGAGTATAGCCCGCTTTGTAGATGTTACAAATGTTGTAAAGTGATATAAATGATCTAATCTTGATCATTCAAGTATTAGACATGCGAGCGGAGATATTCTATACAAAAGAGTTTGTATAAGACCGAACCACGAAATGTTTAGTCTCATTATATAACACTGTTCACAATAGAGACTTTCATTTCACCAGGATGACCATAGGTAACATGACCTTAATCCTGAGAAAGTTGTGAATTCCTGCCCATGAGGGCAGTCCTTTTATTTGTATGGGCAAGAGTGGCCAAATCGCCGACTCAACAAGCCTACCATTTTGGAGATTCATCTGATTAGGGAGCTGGAAACACAGCTACACAAGATGGAATTCATTTCTTTCCTGAAGCACGGGTAAGTACATAAATTGCTCCCTTAAGGGCTAATTCCGGGTCTTGAACAATGTGGCACCACACGCACTCCTGGCCTGAAAGGGTTTAGTCATAGTGGGATTATGATCTATTATTCATTAGAGGGATCAGTGGTATTTAAGAAGTTAGATGTAAGTATAGGGGAAAATGGTAATTTGGCATAACTATACTTACATGCAATTTGTGAAGGGTCATCGTATTATTGATTGGGTTGTTGGGATTGGTGTCCTAATTCTCCCAGAGTCTCATAGTTTGTAAATATTATACACATTGTTATGAATAAAATAAGAGTTATTTTATTTTGCATTTACTCATATCCAATGAACAAAGATCCATGGTTATTGTATGTAAACTTAAGCATGTATATGAGATATACAAGTAGATCATACCTTAAGTGATAACCTAAAAAGGACTATAGTATAAGGATAAAGGAGGGATAACTTATCCTACTGACACTAAGGATACGACCCGCTTTGTAGACATTTACAGGTGTTGTGAACTACTACAGATGGTTGATCCTGACCATTCATGTGGAGACATGCGAATGGTGGTGTCCTACACAAAGAGTTTGTATAAGACTAGACCATGAGATGATTCGTCTATTTATATGACGCCGTTGATACTTGAGACTTACATCTCATCTAAACGACCATAGGTGACATGACCTTAATCCTGAGTGTCTTGGGAACTCCTGCCTTTGAGAGCGGTACTTTGATTAGTATGGGTGAATGTGGCCAGATTGCCAACTCAACAAGCTTACCTTTTTGGGGATTTGTCTGATTGGGGAGCTGAAAACTCAGTTACACAAGACGAAATTCACTTCTTTCCCGAAGCAGGGGTAAGTATATAGATTGCTACCTTAAGGGCTGATTCCGAGTATTAAACATAGTGGCCACATCCGGTCTTTGGAAGAGAGGAATTAATCATAGTAGGACTATAACTTATGTTCATTAGAGGAATCAGTGGTACTTAAGGAGTTAGATGTAACTATAGGGGCAAAACGGTAAATTATCCCAGTTATACTTACGAGCGATCTGTGAAGGGTTATCGCACTATTGATTGGTTAATATGGACACAAAATATATCTGTAGTGAGGAGAGTGCAGTTGTCGGTCTTTAGTGGAGTGACCGACAGTTAATGGATGATGAATCCCATGACTAAAGAGTTTAGTCAGTTATTCATGTACCATTGGATCTTCCAACTACATGTCCATTAGGTTCCCTTGGTAGCTCAATGGATTCAAGTTGAAAATCAGTTTTTGGTGTTAATTTGAAAATTTCAAATTGACAAGAGGAAATTCAATTATATATGAGATAATTGGTGTGATTTATGAGACACATCAAGTGGAGGATTAATGTTAATATGATTTATATTAAGTACCATAAAATAGAAAAAGAAATATGGTTTATATGTTTCATGAGATGAAATATTAAAACTATAAGTTATAAATATAATATGGTAAGTTGGTTATCATATTTATTTATAATAATAATAATTATTTGATAATTATCTCTTTTTTCTGATAACCAATTGAGTGGGAGGTTATTCGTGATTTCATGGTAACCGTGAGATAAAAGGAACAAAGTTTTCCTAATTTTAGAGAGTTTCCACTTTCGGAAAGTAACTCACAGAGAAAGCTATCAAGTGAAATTGTTTAACTAAACGATAGCTATAGAGAGACTAAATGATCATGGAGGTTAACTATACGATAGTTCACTCAATTGATCATAGCTAAAAGATTGTGTGGCATTGTCTATACGATAGGCTACCATCTTCTACACGATTGAGTACATCATGTATACGATAGACTGTGTCATCTCCCTCTTGCTCAATCATCTACACGATTGTTGTTCCTTCAGTCTCTTCCTCTAGCCAAGATCATACAGAGCCCACAACTCCTGGATTCTCACACAGAGAATACCAAGGTAATCGTTGTGGTGGTGTCCTCACTCAACTCGATTGATTTCGAGGTTTTGGAGGCGATTCGTGGGGTTCATGATCGTTGTGTTTGTGCTGTTGTTTCGGTCATTATGTTCAAGGGCTGAGTTGCTATTCTTGGATGCATTGGAGTGTTCGAGGGAGTTTGAAGAATTAGTCTTCAAAGTTACCTATCCCTTGAATATCTGGTTAGCATGCTGTAATTTGTAGTTGTTGCATGACCTATGAGTTTCCATTTAAGATTGTGATTGTGGATGTTCAATTTCAAAATGGAATTTGGAACGATCCTTCCGCTGCTCATGAAAATCCTCATGTCTTATTTCTATCAATTGTTTAGTATACATGTGATGTATGTTGGTTTATATGCCATAGTGTGTGACATATAGTTTTGAAACCCACATTAGGTTGTGCAATTATTCATGCATCATGAAATTACAAGAGAGCATGCATATGCATCATAAAATATAAGAATTATATTTGTGCATGCAGTAAGCATATTCATGCATCATCTTTATATTATAAGCATTATAATATAAGGGTGAATGGAAGCATGTTTGCTTGGTTCATTGGTTGGTTGTATAAGTGTTATATAAAAGTAGCAATGAATGAACAATGCATGGAGCATGACACTTAGGCTAATTTGTAATCGTTATGAATGCCTTGTATGTGTTCGCTTCGCATTGTGGATCGTTTTGGTTGTTTTTGTTATAAGCGTTATAATGGAAATTAGAACTAAAATCGATAAGAAAGAGTTGCATGCGGACTTTGCATGCGGACTTAGGCAAACTCATGTTTTAAAAAGGTTTTAAAATTGGATTGAGATAGACCTAAGTTCAATGTTCTAATACGATTAGATACCTAAGTTTAATCTTTTTAAATCGGTTTAATAGGATTAAATTGATTGGCATAAAAGATTAAAATTGTATTAAATCTATCTATAAGGGACTTTTTGTCTAAGGTTGGTTCTGTGTAGGCTGAAGTACTTAAGCTGACAAAAATGGAACACCCCTACCTGAGAACCTACTTAGAAAGATGAATTTGATAGATTTTCTACAAGCATGTGATAGTTGATCAAAGACTTCATTAAGAGTTTAATGGATGATGATCAAAAGTTGTTCAACTTTCCAAGGTAAAAGTTACTGCAAACCTCAAAAGTCACTTAGTTAAAATCCTTAGCTGTGTTTTTTCTAAGTAAACTAAACCCTAGGTTATAAAATACTCAGTGGGAGGAATAGATATATATGATATGTAAATGATTCCACTCACGTTTCTCCCTGAATGTCTACACTGTGAGATTCATGCTTGGCTGCGTGGTGCCCTAGGAACATACCCCTTCGGATGGTGTTTGCATGAGTCAATATCAAAGTTAATGGAGAGAGTATTTATATTAACTGGGTGAAGGGTGTGTGTCAACACGTCCTGCGGTCTCCTTCATTGGTTCGCACTGTGAGATCATTCTTGCACTCCCTCGTGGCACCCTGAGAGCGTCCCCCCTTTGGATGGATTTTGAGTAGTTGGTCAATATCAAGGTGAACTCTAGAAATGGACAGGGTCACTTTAGTTTTTGCCTCAATCAGATTTTCTCCCTTCGAATTGGCTACTTGGGGCGAAGGGCCTAAAATGATAGGAAATTGTTAAGTAAGTTGATGATTTCTTGACCAAATCAATGATGGCTAGTCGTTATAGGAGCAAGAGTTGTTCTGGTATTAATGGCTAGTTGAAAATGTCTCAATTCAGAGTAGGGATAAATTGACCACCCTTCGGTGACTTTTGTCCTAAACCTTTGAAGCGTCATTGCAAATCAAGATGTCACACGGGTTCATGTTAGTTTTGCTAAACCGTATTGGATGTTGTATATATATTTTTTTCAACGAGTATTTGATAAATTCTAACGTAGGTCAATGTGTTTGTTTTTTCAGCAACATGTTTGATTTTCCATTAAATACCTCTAGTTTGGCCGATTTCATACAGTGGAAAGAGTCCGTTAAAACATATTTCGTGGTAAACGACCTCGAGTTTGACTCTGTTAAAGTTCATCGACGAGAAGTGTTCTCTAAAATGGAACTTAGAGCTTATTTAGATTCTGATATTGATCCCACTACACTTTAAAAGAGGAGGAAGTCTAAAGATAGTAAATGTGATTTATTGGTCTTGGAGAGTGTTTGGTAGAGAAGGATGATTCTGCTTGGATCCTTGATTCAGGTGCTACTAACCATATTAGTTCCTTATCAAGGATTTAGTTCCTGGCAAACGTTGCCACAGGAAGAAATGACTCTTCGAGTCGGTACTGGTGACATTGTTTCAGCTGTTGGTATAGGCAGGCTGAAGTTATTTTTCGACAAGAAACATTATCTGTTACTGGATAATGTTTTTGTAGTTCCTCATATCAAGAGGAAGTTAATCTTGGTTTATTGTCTCATTGAACAAGGTTATATCGTCTCATTTTTTTAGAGTAAAGTGTTTATTTTCAAGAATGGTATGGAGATTGGTTTTGGTTCAATGGAAGTTAACATATATGTACTAAGGCTATTAGTCATAAAAGGCTTGCTTAATACTGAAATGTTCAATACAATGACAACAGCTAAAAGATCAAAGGTTTCTCCTAAGAAAAACACCTATCTTTGGCATCTAAGGTTAGGTCACATCAATCTCAATAGGATTGAGTAGTTGGTGAAATGTGGACTTCTAAAGAGTTTAGAAGATAACTCTTTGCCGGTGTGTGAATCATGCCTTGAAGGCGAGATGATCAAACGACCTTTTACTAGAAAAGGTTACAGAGCCAAGGAAACCTTGGAGCTTATACATTATGACCTCTGTGGTCCGATGAGTGTTAGGGCTTGAGGTGGGTCTGAATATTTCATCTCTTTCATTGATGATTATTCAAGGTACAGGTATCTCTACCTAATGCAACATAAGTCTGAAGCCCTTGACAAGTTCAAGGAGTATAAGGCCGAAGTTGAAAACTTGTTAGGTAAGAAGATAAAAACACTACGATTTGATCGTAGTGGAGAGTATATGGACCTCGAATTCCATAACTATATGATAGAACATGGAATTATGTCCCAACTCTTGGCCCTAGGTATACCTCAGTAGAATGGTGTATCAGAAAGGAGAAACAGAACCTTGTTGGACATGGTTTGATCTATGATGAGTTATGCTCATCTTCCAGACTAATTTTGGGGTTTTACAGTGGAGACTGCATGTTATATTCTGAATAACATTCCCTCGAAAAGTATTTCTGAAACACCTTTTGAGCTGTGGAGAGGCCGTAAAGGTAGTTTATGCCACTTTAGGATTTAAGAGTATCCAGCCCATGTGCTTGTGACTAACCCAAAGAATTTGAAATCACGTTCGAAAGTTTGTCTCTTTGTAGGCTACCCCAAGGAAACGAGGGGTTGATACTTCTATGATCCGAGTGAGAATAAAATGTTTGTTTCTACAAATGCTATCTTCTTGAAAGAAGACCACATCAGGGATCATAAACCATGAAGTAAGCTTGTTTTACATGAGACTTCTATTGAGACTACTGAGAGTTCAACAAGATTTTTTGAACAAATTGACAGATCAACAAGAGTTATTGAGGTCGGATTATTTAGTCAACTATCTTAAGAGTTGAGACTACCTCGACGTAGTGAGAGGGATGTGAACCCACCAGAACGCTACATGGGTTTGACTGAAGCGTATAACATCATTTCTAATGATGGGGTCGATGATCCCTTGTCTTTTAAGCAAGCATTAGAGGATGTTGACAAAGATGAGTGGATTAAGGCCATGAACAAGGAAATGGAGTCTATGTACTTCAATAAAGTCTGGGAACTTGAGGATCAACCTGACGGATTAAAACCTATAGGGTATAAGTGGATCTATAAGCGAAAACGAGTTGTAGATGGAAAGGTGCAAACCTTTAAGGCTAGACTTGTGGCAAAGGGTTATACCCAGGTCGAGGGACTGGACTATGAAGAACTTTCTCACTTGTTCTCATGTTGAAGTCTATCAGGATACTCCTATCCATAGCCACATTTTATGATTATTAGATATGGCAAATGGACGTCAAGACTGCCTTTCTTAATGGTAATCTTGAGGAGACCATCTATATGGCTCAACCAGAGGGGTTCATTATTCCAGATCAAGAGCAAAGAGTTTGCAAGCTTAATAGATCCATTTATGGACTGAAACAAACATCTAGATCGTGGAACATTAGATTTGACAGTACGGTCAAATCGTTTGGCCTTGATCAAAACGTTGATGAGCCTTGTGCTTACAAGAAAATTATCAACAACTCAGTAGCTTTCTTGGTACTATATGTGGATGATATCCTACTCATTGGGAATGATGTAAGCTTTCTGACTGACATTAAAAAGTGGCTAGCCACCCAATTCCAAATGAAATATTTGGGAGAGGCGCAATATGTTCTAGGGATCCAGATCATTCGGGATCGTAAGAACAAGAGGTTAGCTTGTCTTAGGCATTGCATAGATCAAATGTTGATCAGGTATAGGATGCAGGATTCCAAAAGGGTTTTGTTACCCTTCAGGCATGTAATCATTTTTTTCTAAGGATCAATGTCCTTAGACACCTCAAGAGGTTGAGGAGATGAGACGGATTCCCTATGCTTCAGCTGTTGGAAGCTTAATGTATGCAATGTTATGTACCAGACCTGGCATTTGCTATGCAGTAGGGATTGACAGTCGTTATCAGTCCAATCTAGGACTAGATCACTAGATAGTGGTCAAGACGATCCTCAAGTATCTTTAAAGAACGAGGGACTACTTGATCTTGTATGAAGATAAAGATTTGATCCTTACAGGATACATAGACTCTGACTTTCAGGCTGATAAAGATTCTTGGAAATCGACATCAGGGTCAGTGTTCACTCTGAATGGTGGGGTTGTAGTGTAGTGAAGCATTAGGCAAGGATGCATCACGGACTCCACTATGGAAGCCAAATATATTGCCGCTTGTGAAGCTGCTAAGGAGGCTGTTTGGCTGAGGAAATTCCTTACAAATTTGGAAGTTGTTCCAAATATGTCTTTACCGAACACACTGTATTGTGATAACAGCAGGGCTGTGGCAAATTCAAAGGAACCTCGGAGTCATTGTAGAGGCAAGCATATAGAACGAAAATATCACTTGATCAGGGAGATTGTGCATCGCGATGATGTGATAGTCACAAAGATCGCATCAGAGCATAACATTGTTGACCCGTTTACAAAGGCTCTCACAGCTAATGTGTTCAAGGGTCATCTGGAGAGTCTGGGTTTACGGACATGGGGCATCTTGTTTAGAGCAAGTGCGAGATGATACTTGGGCATAGAGTATGCCCTAGTTTATTGTATATTGTACTTGTATTTTTCATGTATTGTACATTAGTCTCCCGAGGCATTAGGGCAAGTGGGAGATTGTTGGGATTGATGTGTTAATTCTCCCGGAGTCTTATAGTTTGTAAACATTGTACAATTGTTATGAATAAAATAAGTGTTATTTTATTTTACATTTACTCATATCCAATAAACAAAAATCTGTGGTTATTATATGTAAAGTAAAGGCATGTATATGAGATATACAAGTGGATCATGCCATAAGTGATAACCTAATACGGTTTGTAGTATAAAGATAAAGGAGGGATACCTTATCTTTGTGACACTTCAGATACAACCCACTTTGTATAGGTTTCTAAGTGTTGTGAACTACTACAGATGGTTGATCCTGACCATTCATATGGAGACATGCGAACGGGGGTGTCCTATACAAAGAGTTTGTATAAGACCGGACCACGAGATGATTCGTCTCTTTATATAATGCCATTGATACTTGAGACTTACATCTCACCTAAACAACCATAAGTGACTGATGCGTTATTCTATGTGATGAAATAATGATAAGGATTGCGTTGGTGGAAAATGCGTTGAGCATGCAAGTTTTCTCAGTACGATCCAAGTATAAATCCTACTGAGTTACCTGGTAAGCCTAGGGTCGAACTTAGGGACTAAGGAAAACACTATACGATGGTAATTTATAGATCACTTTGTGGTAACAAATAAATCAAAGAGTTGGTTGGTTTGTTGTTTACAATATAAAATGTATGCGGCAGAGTTAAGAAAAGAGTTAATATTACAAAAGATGCGATGAATATGTGGGGGAAGGGGTTGAGAAGGGGTTAGCTTACACTTCCTAGAATTGCGTTCATGTTATGTGGTCATGCTACATACATACAACATCAAAGCATCTCTCAATGCAAATGCTACAGCTTCTAGTTTTAGAACGCATGCGATATATGCGATGATGTCTATAGGACTTACACATAAGCCTCTATTCTTGTCTATGCGATGATGATTGACACGCACATATACAAGGCGACCGCATATTATCATAACCTATCTCTAGGGTGCATGTGATGCATGTTAACAAACAGAGTTTATATCTAAGTCTCTATCTGTTGCTTATGCAGATCTAATCTTGCTCTCTCGAGTCTAGATTCTAACCTAGCTCTCTCAAGTCTTAGGTTCTTTCTTTAGACTCTCTCTCGAGTAACTCTAAAGGGGTGATGGACGCAACATAAGACAAGATGATTGCATGTAATGAAAATCCTAGGTCATGTTAGATAAGTACTTCTTAACCCATTCGATAGATTTAGCTACTCATGTGTGTTTTAAAGAGATTGAATAGATGTAGATAAGCAAGTTCCATTTTAAAGATATATAATCGAAGTACAGAATGACAATGCTAAATAAGAATAAAGAGCCTAGTAGCAATTTCTTGCTTCCCAAGGCTTCTACACTGTTCTTCTCTACTCTGCTCAAAAGATATTCTTGCTCTCACAAGAATCGGTCCTCTCTCTGTTTTTCCATGCTCCCTGGCACTCTCTCGAGCTGGCCAAGGCGATCTTCCGGTGTCTCTTACCTTCTCGCAACTCCACCTTCTAAGTATAAGAAACTAAGAACAAGGCTAAGTATCGTCCAAATGGTGAACTCTAAAAACTGGGCCAACTCCTCCGATGAAGGTGGTCTTTGGTATTTATAGAGCTTTAGGGTGAGAAGCTTTTTCTCTCTCATGATTGCACCAATGAGATGACATTAATTCTCTGTTTGATGCACCGGATAATTTTGATCCAAAAGTTGAGTGTACTTGCTACAGTGTGTCTTTAACGGCTTGTCAACTTAATTCAGAATCGACCGTCATCAGCTTTCTATCCCATCGTAATTTATTAAGCTTTCACCCAGATGCACCCACCTTGATGCGCCGGCTCTATGCGACCACCTTTCTTGAGTAGATTTTTCGCAAGCGCAAATGATCGCATAGCCTTGCGACCGCAATCTTCTTAATGCACTCGAATGTTAATTTCTTCGAATCGCATTTCCGCCTTGCATCAACGCATTTTCCTGCACAAAAATACATAAAGTAACTATTTTAATGCAATGGACGCATGTGATTGCAATGTTGTAAACTTAATGCTTTTGGACGCAATATTGTATATTTTTATCATCGCAATCCTGCATTGTTTTATGACTTTGCGCTATAATAATGTGCATTTCTTCCCGTTATCACACCATCAAATTTAAACAATGCTTGTCCTCGAGTATAAGCTAAAGATTTCCTTTAGAAAGTCGACCGCCTTCTCTTTCCTAGATTTCTCAAGGATGCCTTATTCCAATTCTATGCACCAAAATCTCCTTAATTTTTATCCAAGTCTCTTCTTAAAATATTTCTAAAATTTAGGGACCTCAAGTTTAATCTTCAAAAATACTTTACCAGATTCCAGGGCATCGCATGATTTATTTCATAAAAAAAACTTTTTAATTGGGGTATTTTCAATGATTTTTATCCTTGCATATTTTAGACATATTATTTTTTTTTCTATGACCTTGCGCTGATTCAAGTGCCTAGCCTTCGTTTTGGCTTGCCCCCACGTGTGTCATGCGGACATCCAACTATGAGCAAGGTGCTCTTTCTCAGTCTAAACTCATGCCTATTTGGCAGCGGAGTTGCGATCATTTATTTATGTATTGATCACGATTCCTACCTTCGTTTTGGCTTGCCCCCACGGGTGTCATGCGGACATCCAACTATGAGTAGGATCTAACCGCAACGCTATGATGATTTTTTTTTTAAACAAAAAAATAGCAAGATCAAAAAATGAATATTGTACCCCCAAATTTAAAATGCGGCAATGTCCTCATTGCTAAAAGATTGAAAGAACTCATGCGATGCTCTTAAGAAATTTCGTAAAGGGTCAGTTTGAAAAAAAGCTAGCAGACCACTAACTTCTAGAAATATTTCATGAGGTGACTATCCTAAAATTAATTTGACTTTAGTGTATAGAAAAAGTAGAAGAATGTGTTTCATCATTGAAATCATAATTAGGCAAGGAGGAATAATGCGGTGACTTACTAAATTAATCAATGTTAAATGATTGCACCGACTAAAGAGGATGCGATGATAAAATTTTTAGAGTTAAAATGCGATGCGATAGTGCAAAATTTGGAAATAACGAAGTCAAGGAAAGATACAACCCCTAAATTTACGCTGTCGCCCACATTATTTGTGGACGCATCCTGCTTTGTGGTGAACTGCTTTCTTTGATTGCGGTGACGAAATAAAGTAGTTGCGTCTTCGTGTTGTGCCTCCGCGATCGTTGCAAAAAAACATTGAGAGGGTCAAATAATAATAAAACAAAGTTAACAAAACCTTTTTTTTTTTAGTTAACCAAATAGCGAAATGACAATAGTAAAAAGGAATAGAGATAAGTTCATGAATTCATGATTTCAACAGATACTTCACAAAACTTGCATCCTTGATGAATTTGAATCGCATGATTGTGTAGGGACCGCCCACTTCTTTTTCAGTCAGAGTTTCTCAGGTGTACAGAGGCAAACTTGCGATGCCAGTCTTCTCCGTGATATATTTTCACTCGTTGCCCATTAACTTTGAATATGTTGGTCTCGTCGTCATTGGATAACTCAACCGCACCATGCGGGAATACCTCTCTGACTATGAAGGGTCCAAACCAACTTGATTTTAATTTCCCAGGGAAGAGTCGTAGCCGTGAATTAAATAGTAAGACCTTTTGCCCGACTTAAAGATTCTTTTCGTATAATTGTTTGTCGTGCCAGCGTTTTGCGCGCTCTTTGTAGATCTTTGCGTTCTCGTATGCATGAGTTCTCCATTCCTTCAACTCGACCAATTGAAGTTTCCTTGCTTCTTCTACGACCTTTAAGTTAAAGTTTAGCTTTTTCACCACCCACAGTGCTTTATGCTCTAGCTCGAGTGGTAAATGACATGACTTTCCAAATACCAACGCATACGGAGACATGCCTATAGGTGTCTTATAGGCGGTCTTGTATGCCCACAGTGCATCGTCTAGCTTTGTTGCCCAATCTTTTCGTGAAGGCTTCACCACCTTCTCTAGTATCAACTTGATCTCCCGGTTGGACACTTCAGCTTGACCATTTGTCTGTGGATGGTATGCGGTGGCCACTTTATGGAGGATATTATATTTGTGCAGCAAATCTTTGAAAGCGTGATTGACAAAATGGGAGCCTTCATCACTTATTATGGCACGCGAAGTGCCAAAACGAGTGAAAATATTTTTCTTCAGGAATTTGGAGACTACCGTCGCATCACTTGCGGTGCAAGCTACCATTTCTACCCATTTGGAGACGTAGTCGACGGCTAACATAATATATTTGTGACCATTCAATGGTGGGAATAGTCCCATGAAATCAATGCCCCAGACGTCGAACAATTCCAGTTCTAAAATGATGTTCATGGGCATCGCATGTTTCCATGAAATATTACCTGTGCGTTGGCACCGGTCACACTTCATCGCGTAGTCTCTTGCGTCCTGAAATAGTGTTGGCCAATAATACCCACTTTGTAATACTTTCGCTGCTGTGCGCTAGCCTCCAAAGTGCCCTCCATAAGGCGAGTCATGACACTGTGATAAAATGCGTTGGTGAGCAGCATCTGGTACACACAGGCGCAGAATCTGGTCTGACCCCCTCTTATAAAGATTTGGCTCATCCCAATAATATGATCTGCATTCATGTCTGAGCCGCCTCTTTTGGTGGTCGGTATAATCTTCGGGAAATTGTTCGCAAACCAGATAATTTACCACGTCTGCATACCATGGCAATTCTTCAATCTGAAATAGTTGCTCGTCTGGGAATATTGCGCTCACCTCTGACTGATTGCGGTCAACTTCTAGATTTTCTAATCTGGATAAGTGGTCCGCAACTTGGTTCTCCGTCCCTTTGCAATCAATTATTTCCATATCGAATTCCTGGAGGAGGAGAACCCATGTAATCAATCTCGGCTTCGCATCCTTCTTTGTCATCAAATATTTTATCACTGAGTGATCAGTGTGGATGAGCACTTTAGTTCCCAACAAATACGCTCTGAATTTCTCCAACGCAAATATCACTGCAAGCAATTCTTTTTCTGTGTGGTGTAGATTGTTTGAGCAGGATTCAAAGTTTTACTCGCATATTCGATGGGATGTAATATTGTTTTTATCTTTTGTGCCAGCATTGCTCACATCATATAATTGCTTGCATCGCACATTAATTCAAAGGGCAGTGTCTAGTCTAGTGCAATTAACACAGGTGCGGTCGTTAATGTGTTCTTCAAAATTACAAATGCGTTGAGGCATTGGTCATCGAAGTCAAACTTTCTATCTGCCTCCATCAATGCATTCAGTGGTCATGCAATCTTTGAAAAGTCTTTGACAAAACGTCTATAAAATCCAGCATGTCCCAAGAAGCTCCAAATAGCCTTTACATTTGTTGGAGGTGGGAGCATTTCAATCGCTTCAATTTTTGCCTTGTCCACCTCCAACTCGTCCCTGGAGACCTTGTGCCTAAGCATAATGCCTTCCTTCACCATGAAATGGCATTTCTCCCAATTAAGCACGAGGTTCGTCTCCTCACATCTTTTCAATATCTTCTCCAAGTTGTTAAGACAGACTTCGTACGTTTTCCCATACATAGAGAAGTTGTCGAGATATTCCGAAAAGATGGCCATCATACACCTTTGGAAAGTGCTTGGCGCATTGCAGAGGCCGAACGACATGCGTCAAAACGCAAATGTTCCATACGGGCAGGTGAATGTGGTTTTTTCTTGATCTTCAGGAACGATCATGGTTTGATTATAACCGGCATACCCATCCAAGAAGCAGTAGAAGTCATCTCTAGTTAGGCGATCCAGCATTTGGTCAATTAAAGGTAAAGGAAAATTATCCTTCTTTGTTACCGTATTTAATTTGCAGTAGTCCATGCAAATCCGCCATCCGGTGATGGTTCTTTGCAGTATTAGTTCGTTATTTGCATTAGGGACTACCGTCATCCCTCCTTTCTTCAGCACGCATTGCACGGGGCTGACCCACGTGCTATCAGCTATTGGATAGATGATGTCTGGGTCTAACCACTTGATTATTTCCTTCTTTACGACCTCCTTCATCGCAAGGTTGAGTCTACACTGATGTTCGATTGATCCTTCGTGATTCTCTTCGAGACGAATCCTATGCATACAGTATGCGGGGCTGATTCCTCTAATGTCTGTGAGCGTCCAACCAATTGCTTTTACATACTTTCTCAGAATGCTCAGCAGCGCATTTTCTTGGTCTTCATTAAGTACAGAGGAAATGATTACCAGTAGCTTTTCATTCTGCCCTAGAAATGCATACTTCAGGTGGTTAGGAAGGGTCTTTAGCTCTATTGTTGGTGGTTGTTCTAAGGACGGTTTTGTTGTTTTTCTTTCTTCATTCACAATCGGCCTATCTTCTTGGAATGCGATCATCTCATCTTCTTTGGTTATTTTTTCTGAGATCGCATTGCATGCTACAATGGATGCGATCGCAACCTCATCTTCAGGCTTCTCTTCTTGATTCAAACTTTGTTCATCGTTGGATTCATTTAGGTCTTCTTCATCAGAATATTACATGGCTCGGATAATGTCAAACCTGAGCTTCTATTCATTCACGCTCAGCGTGATCTCTCATTTGTGCACATCAATCTTGGTGCGACCGGTGGATAAAAATGGTCACCCCAGAATGATGGGCACATCCTTGTCTGCTTCATAGTACAGGATGATGAAGTATGCTGGTAATATAAATTTGTTGATTGTAACTAGAACATCCTTCACCTTCCCCTCTGGATGAACAAGAGATCTATCCGCTAATTGGAGAGTCACCGCCGTGGGCGCAAGTTGCCCCACATTCAGCTGCTTGAAAATTGACAAGGCATCAAGTTAATGTTGGCCCCGAGATCGCATAGCAATTGACCAATGTATAACCCTCCAATAGAGCAAGGTATAGTGAAACTCCCAGGGTCTTGCATTTTCGATGGGATGATAGATTTTGCACTCTGCGTCAAAGCCACCATTGCGAACTTACCAGTTCCTCTCTTCTTTGTCACCTTATCCTTTAGTAAACGGAATATTAATATGCAACTGTTTTAACATATTCATGAAGTGTTGATACTGTACCTCATCATTTTTCTTCTTTTTGAGTCTCTGTGGGAATTGTTAACTCTATTCTTATGGTCCCCTATTCTTTCGGCTCTGAGGTCAACGCTATCTCTGGTTCTAGTGCAATGGGAGCATTCCAGCTAGGCTTCTTCTTCTCCCTTGCCACAGTCTTTCCACTACGCAATGTCACAACTTGATATTGCCCTTTGTCCATACCCCTTAGGTTGTGTGGGAGTTTCGTTGAACTAGGTAGCACTTCTTGCGGTCTATTCTTGAGTTCGCCCGCGATCTGGCCTATCTGAATTTCCAGGTTGTGGATAGACGTCGCTTGGTTTTGAAGCACAGTTTCGTTCTTTTCAATGTATTGCTTCAACAAACTTTCCAAAGTGGAAGATTGAGGCACCTGCGAATTGCTGGCTTGATTACTCGTTTGACCATTGGTTCGCAGGAAAAAAACAGGTGGCCCTTCTTTTTGCGTCACTGATTGAAATTTTGCTATTGATTTTTCCATGCGAAGTTGGGGTGGTTTCTCCACCCAGGGTTGTACGTGTTAAAAAACGGATTATTCTTCACAAAATAGATTGACTACGGGTTTCGCGGGCATTCCTCCATTTGATGTCCTTCACCGCAAGTAGCACAACTTGCGGTCGTCTGGTTGATTGCGTTCACTTGCCTACTATGCGTTGTTAGGCTATTGATTGCGATTCCTTGTATCAAGTTCATCATCGCAGTCATTCGACTCTGAAGGGATGTGATGACACCATTGTTTGCGTCACTGACCTTGATTCTCAATCTTTGATCGTTTTCTCTCCAGACTTCATGATTTTTAGAAATGCGATCAAGGATATTCTTGGCCTCATCATAAGTTTTATCTAGCAGACCTCTAGCTGCTGCCGCATTGGCAGCGGTCTACGATGTAGGGTTTAATCCGTGACAAAAAAATCTCCATCTGTAAGCAGTCTGGTAAGTCGTCATGCGGACAATCTCTTACCAGCCTCTTAAACCTCGCCCACGCGTCGTTGAGTGATTCGTCAGTATCCTGTTCAAAATTGGTTATCAACTTCCTTCTTCTGGCATTCTCCATCGGAGGGAAGTACTTCTCATAAACTTCTCTACTACTTGCTCCCACGTGGTAATCTCCCTTGGCTCGAGAGAATAAGCCCATTTTCGTGCCTGGCACACAACGAAAATGGAAAGAAAGTTAGTCGAACCTCCTCAGTGGAGATGTTAGGGAACACAAAAGTGTTATAGATCTCGATGAAACTCCGGAGGTGGGCGTGCGGAACCTCGCCACACCTTCCACCAAACTGTTTGGAAGTCTGGATCATCTGCAGCATCACCGGCTTCATTTCGAATCTAGATCTGTCAAGAGCGGGCCTCATGATTCCTCGCCACACATACAAGGCGACCGCATATTATCATAACCTATCTCCAGGATGTATGCGATGCATGTTGACAAACAGAGCTTATCTCTAAGTCTCTATCTCTTGCTTATGCAGATCTAATCTTGCTCTCTCGACACATTATTTGTGCTTATGATGGGCTTTTAGTTTAATGTTTCGATTGAAATACCCATAAATGGTCTTTTTCGTAGAAATAGTATTCTTGCTTATTTCGATGATCCTCAATACAGAAGAAATAGTTAAGGAATTACTAAATATGGGACTATAGGGGTGCATTCAATCCTCAAAAAAGAGGATTTGATTGAGTATCGAGGAGTCAAGGACTTTAAGCCAAAATACCAAATGCAAATGAAAGTGGATCGATTTTTTTTCATTCCGGAGGAAGTGCATATTTTACGTGAATCTTCTTCCATAATGGTACGGAACAATAGTATCATTTGAGTAGCTACACGACTAACTTTAAGTATAAGAAGCCGAGTAGGCGGATTGATCCCTAGATTCTAACCTAGCTCTCTCAAGTCTTAGGTTCTTTCTTTAGACTCTCTCTCGAGTAGCTCTAAAAGGGTGATGGACGCAACATAAGACAAGATGATCGCATGCAATGAAAATTCTAGGTCATGTTAGCTAAGTACTTCTTAACCCATTCGATAGATTTAGCTACTCATGTGTGTTTTAAAGAGATTGAACAGATGTAGATAAGAAAGTTCCATTTTAAAGATATATAATCGAAGTACAAAATGACAATGCTGAATAAGAATAGAGAACCTAGTAGCAATTTCTTGCTTCCCAAGGCTTTTACACTGTTCTTCTCTACTCTGCTCAAAAGATATTCTTACTCTCACAAGAATCAGACCTCTCTCTATTTTTCCACGCTCCCTGGCACTCTCTCAAGCTGGCTAGGGCAATCTTTTGACGTCTCTTACCTTCTCGCAACTCCGCCTTCTAAGTATAAGAAACTAAGAACAAGGCTAAGTATCGTCCAAATGGTGAACTCTAAAAACTGGGCCAACTGCTCCGATGAAGGTGATCTTTGGTATTTATAGAGCTTCAGGGTGAGAAGCTTCTTCTCTCTCATGATTGTGTGATAGGATGGCATTAATTCTCTGTCTGATGCGCCGGATAATTTTCATCGAAAAGGTGAGTGTACTTGCTACAGTGTGTCTTTTAATGGCTTGTCAACTTAATTTGGAATCGACCATCATCAGCTTTCTGTCCCATCATGATTTATTAAGCTTAAATCCAGATGTGCCAGCTCTATGCGACCACCTTTCTTGAGTAGATTTTTCACGAGCGCAAATGATCACGTAGCCTTACGGCCGCAATCTTCTTAATGCGCTCGAACGTTAATTTCTTCATATCACATTTCTGCCTTGCGTCAACGCATTTTCCTACACAAAAATACATAAGTTAACTGTTTTAATGCGATGGACGCATGCGATCGCAATGTTGTGAACTTAATGCTTTTGGATGCAATATTATATATTTTTATCATCCCAATCCTGCATTGTTGTATGTCTTTACACTGTAATAACGTGCATTTTTGCCCGTTTTCAGTTACATGACCTTAATCCTGAGTGTCTTGGAAACTCCTGCCTTTGATTAGTATGGGTGAGAGTGGTCAGATTGTCAACTCAATAAGCCTACCTTCTTAGGGATTTGTCTGATTGGGGAGCCGAGAACTCAGTTACACAAGACGAAATTCACTCCTTCCCCGAAGTAGGGGTAAGAAGATAGATTCTTTCCTTAAGGGCTGATTCCGGGTCTTGAATATAGTGGCCATATCCGCTCTTTGGAAGAGAGGACTTAGTCATAGTAGAACTATGACTTATGTTCATTAAAGGAATCAGTGGTACTTATGAAGTTAGATGTAATTACAGGGGCAAAATGGTAAATTGGCCTAACTGTACTTACGAGCGACATGTGAAGGGTTATTGCACTGTTGATTGGTTAATATGGACACAAAATATATTTGTAGTGAGGAGAGTGTAGTTGTCGGTCTTTAGTGGAATACCCGGCAGTTAAGGGATGGTGGATCCCGTGACTATAGAGCTTATTAAGTTATTCACGTATTGTTGAAGCTTCAAGCAACAGGTCCATTAGGTCCCCTTGGTAGCTCAATGGATTCAAGTTGAGAATCAGTTCTTGGTGTTGATTTGAAATGTTTAAATTGATAAGAGGAAATTCAATTATATATGATATAATTGGTGTGATGTATGAGATACATCAAGTGGAGAATTAATGTAAATATGATTTACATTAAGGACCATAAAATAAAAAAAACTATGGTTTATATATTTCATGAGATGAAATATTAAAACTATAGGCTATAAATATAATATGGTAAGTTGTTTATCATATTTATTTATAATAATATTAATTATTTGATAATTATCTCTTTTTCTCTAATAATCAATTGAGTGGGACGTTATTCGTGGTTTCATGGTAACCGTGAGATAAAAGGATAAAAGTTTTCCTAATTTTAAAGAGTTGCCACTTTCGGAAAGTAACTCACGAAGAAGGCTATCAAGTGAAATTGTTTCACTAAACGATAGCTATAGAGAGACTAAACGATCGTGTTGGTTATCTATACGATAATTCACTCAATTGGTTGTAGCTAAAAGATCGTGTGGCATTGTCTATACGATAGGCTGCCATCTTCTACATGATTGAGCACATCGTCTATACGATAGACTATGTCATCTCCCACTTGCTCAATCGTCTACACGATTGTTGTTCCTCCAGTCTCTTCCTCTAACCAAGATCATACAGAGCCCACAACTCCTGGATTCTCACATCGAGAATACCAAGGTAATCATTGTGGTGGTATCCTCACTCAACTCGATTGATTTCGAGGTTTTGGAGGTCATTCGTTGGGTTCATGATCTTTGTGTTCATGCTGTTTTTCTGATCGTTGTGTTCGAGGGCTAAGTTGCTGTTCTTGGCGCATTGGAGTGTTCGAGGGAGTTTGAAGAATGACTCTTCAAAGGTACACATACCCTATCCCTTGAATATCCTGTTAGCATGCTGTAATTTGTAGTTGTTGCATGACCTATGAGTTTCCGTTTAAGACTGTGATTGTGGATGTTCAATTTCAAAATGGAATTTGGAACAATCCTTCCGCTGCTCATGGAAATCCTCATGTCTGATTTCCTTCAATTGTTTAATATACATGTGATGTATGTTGCTTTATATGTCATAGTGTATGACATATAGTTTTGAAACCCACCTTAGATTGTGCAATTATTCATGCATCATGTATTATAAATGTAATAATATGGCATGATGAAATTATAAGAGAGCATGTGCATGCATCATGAAATATAAGAATTATATTTATGCATGCAGTAAGCATATTCATGCATCATCTTTATATTATAGGCGTTATAATATAAGGGTGAATGGAGACATGTTTGCTTGGTTCATTGCTTGGTCGTATAAGTGTTATATAAAAGTAGCAATGAATGAAAAATGCATGGAGCATGATACTTAGGCTAATTTGTAAGCGTTATGAATGCCTTGTATGTGTTTGCTTCGCGTTGTGGATGGTTTTGGTTGTTTCTGTTTAAGCGTTATAATGGGAATTAGAATTAAAATCGATAAGAAAGAGTTACATGCGGACTTAGACAAACTCATGTTTTAAAAGGGTTTTAAAATTGGATTGAGTTAGACCTGAGTTCAAGGTTCTAATACGATTAGATGCCTAAGTTTAATGTTTTTAAATCAGTTTAATAGAGTTAAATTGATTGGCATAAAAGATTAAAATTGTATTAAATCTATCTATAAGGGAATTTTTGTCTAACCCAATATTCTTACCTTTGAAGCCAATATTCTTCACGAATTCCTTCGATCCAGATCACAAACTCTTTGATCTGGATTTTGATCTTCAAAAATCGAAAAACCCAAAAGGAACACCACCACAAATGTACCTCCTGTATTCTCATTAGGGATTGAGAATTAGCAGAATATGTGGGCTCGGCTATAGAATTTGGAAGAGGGAATAAAGTTTTTGAGAGAGGAATTCAGAGATTTTTTTTTAGTGTGTAGAACAAAATTCAACACACATCAAAACTGAACAAAACATCCACCTGTAAAACTCTTTACACGTTTTTTTCTTTGTTTTGTTGTGAGAAAAAGGGGGAGAGGGATATAACTCCCCCCTTTTATTAAATTTTCATAATATATATATATATATACTATATGATAACCAACTTATCATAAAAAATGTATTAAACTATATGTTATATCGAATATAAGATATAACCTATAGTTTTTATATTGGATCAAATACAATACAACCTATAGTTTATATTTCTCTCAACAATACCTGACATTTAGTATAAATCACATTTGTGCTTCAATTATATGAATCTCATCTTGTGAAGCCCGGATTTCAATTTCACTACTTAAGTATGTAATTAAGGGAATTAACTAAGTATAAGTTAAATCCTATGTTGAAGGAAAGGAAAATTCTAAGTATTGTATAGATTTTCCTTGAATAGCTTTTAAGTTGAGTCTTAACTAGTAAAATTTGGATAAGTGTAAAGTCAAAAGAAACCATGGGTTTGGTGTTAGGAAAAATTTACGCATGAGATGAGGCTAAATTTGTAGAGGTTAAAAGAAATTAAGCTTTAAAGTCAAAGGATAACCATGCGTCGAGTTTATGAAGTTTACCCAATCGTTGG
The DNA here is from genome assembly GCF_027475165.1 of Benincasa hispida. NCBI lineage: Eukaryota > Viridiplantae > Streptophyta > Magnoliopsida > Cucurbitales > Cucurbitaceae > Benincasa > Benincasa hispida. The sequence continues at coordinate 32,831,236 of NC_143482.1, forward strand.
TATGACAAAGGACGCATGTTGGCCAAAGCATTGGCAAGAGGCGTTGCCCAAAGGTTGATCATGCATTGGGATGATAAGAGATTGCGTGAGCGAGAGTGAAAGAGCTAGACAATGAGTGCAAGGCACTGGGCAGATGATCGTGTAGCTACAGGCGGCGCTAAACGATACGCTAGACAATAGCACTAAACGATAGGCGATGGCACTACACGATCATCACAAGCGCAAGATGATAGCACTGGATGATAGCACTAAACGATGAGCTTGGGCACTAGATGATAAGCGTAGACACTATATGATGCATTAGGCACGAGCGCTGGGTGATAGACGCAAGTGCTACAGATGGCGCTACATGATGAGCATGAGCGCTACACAATAGGCAAAGTGCTAGACGATGGGCGTTGCACGATAGACGTAGACACTAGACGATGGCGCTACACGATAAGCGGATGCACTAGACGATGAGCAACAGCGAGATCATTAATAATGAGAGATAGCGATAGCGAGATCGTTAATAGTGAGAGATCACTAAACGATGGAGTTATACGATAAGGTGTAGACGCTATACGATGGGCGCAGGCGCTAGACGATTGGTAACAGCGAGAGGGCTAGATGATGAATGACAGCAAGAGGACTGGATGTTAAGCATCAACGAGAGATTAATTAAACGATTGAGCTATGCAATGAATTGCAAGAGCTACACGATGGACTAGATGATGGGCCAAGTGTTTATACGGTGTTGAGACTTGCGTTATGCAAGGCTGATGAATTCAACCGGATAAGTGGCTGAACCGAGAGGAGGTTGAGCTTGAGTTAGTAGGAAGTGGACGAATAGAGTTTCATGCAAGGAAGACTTATGCATGAGGAAGACAACTCGAACTTCATGCAAGTAGATGAGTGACATGGAAGTAGGTGAATGGCAAGGAAGTAGGTGGTGGCAAGGCATGGTGCAAACGCTCCAAAAGTTGCTAAAGTATGAGGCGTCTTGCATTGGAAGCCTTAAGAAATTAGAAGGATCATTTCCTTTGGCCTATAAATACCACCACAAGGTGTCTCTTTAGTTTAAAACCCGAAATCCTCTTCAAGTATATTAGGAAGAGTGTTAGAAAGTAGATTCGGAGGAAACTATGTGTTGATCATGAAGGGCATGCGTTGGTAGCAAGACTATATGTTGATCAAGAGGTTCCAAGAGAAGGAGATGTTATCGGACAGTGAGGTCTAGAAGTAGCATCAACTTGGGACGAGAAGTTCTCCCAGAATACTTGTGCATTTTGAGTGATTCTAAAGCCACCTGAAAGCTCAGAGAGTCTAGTTTTTAAAGTAGGGCTGTCGGAGAAGAAGGTCCAAGGAATCTGGCTGCAGAGTGAAGAAAAGATAGAAGGGTCGAGCTCTCGGTAAGCTTAGGCAAGTCTTAATGATTTAAGGATTCCAGCCAAACCACGAGGAGTTCTGAGCTGAGATTTTAAGGGTTCAAAAGGGAGCTCAAGGAAACCAAGAAACTTCTAGAGAAAAGGGTTCCTACCTTACCAAGGTAAGTGGTAATTTCTTTTAACTCTTAAGCATATCTTTTAGAGTACGTATATGCTTATGTTGAATGAGTAATTAGAATGAGAATGAGATTATGTGACCGGGATGGTCAAAGGGTCAATAGACCTAGTTCTTGAGCCCCGAGAGGAACCTCACGGGATGGTCAGGGAACGAGAGGTCTCGTTTGCCCAATCATTGGCATGACAAGGGACACATGTTGGCCAAAGCATTGGCAAGTGGCGCTGCCCAAAGGTTGATCATGCGTTGGGATGATAATGAGTGCAATGCGTTGGGCGGACGATCGTGTAGCTATAGGCGGCGCTAAACGATGTGCTAACAATAGCACTACACGATAGGCGATGGCGCTATACGATCATCACAAGCGCTAGATGATAGCACTGGACTATAGCACTAAATGATGAGCTTGGGCGCTAGATGATAAGCGTAGATGCTAGACGATGCGTTAGGCATGGGCGCTGGGCGATAGACGCAAGCGCTACATGATGAGCGTGAGTGCTATACGATAGGCAAAGTGCTAGACGATGGGCGTTGCACGATACACAATGTTAAATTGATTTTGTAAAAGTGATTTTTTAATAATCAAATTCATGTTTCGTTCCAAACTTATAAAAGTGATTTCAAATACTCAAAAGTAATTTTGAATTATTATGATTGATTCCAAAAGTGATTTTAAAATTACCAAATTATATTTATATTCGGAAATTTATTTAACTAATGATAAATATATATATATTTTTTAGGAAAATTATTTCAAATGGTAAAACTATTGAAAATATTTACAAGATATAACAAACTTTTAAAACTATCAATGATAGACGTTGATAGACACTGATAGACCTATCAGTGTCTATCAATGTTACTAATAGACACTAATAGAAGTCTATTCGTGTCTATCAGCATCTATCACTGATAGTTCTAAAATTTTGATATATTTTATAAATATGTTGGTTCATTTTTCTATATTTAATAATAACCATTTTTTTATTAATTTATTTTTACATTTTTTAAAAAAAAATGTTATTATATAAAAGTTGGCGACCGACGGTTCTCGAAAAACAGTTGTTGAAAACGGTGGTCGGAGGAGGCCTGCGATGGTCACTGAAAAATAGTGATCAGATGTTGGCGGCAACACAAGAAGTTGGCCAACGATGGTCACCAAATAACGGTCATTAGTTGATGGACAACAATAGTTGTCAGAAAATGGTCACTCAAAGTTGGCCGACGAAAGTTGCTGGAAAACAATCATCGGAGACGGTAGTCAAAGGTGGTTGTAACATCCAAATTTATTCAGGTAATTTTCATTAAACTATTTTGGAATATTTGGACGTTATCTTCGATAAACTAGGGCTAAAAGTTTATTTGGAGGAAAGATAATAAATTTAAATGATATTTGTAACGATTTAGAATTTTTAATTCAATTTAAAGAAAAATTGGATTAATTAACTTAGGCAAAATATGGTTTTTTTAATGGATTAAATATTTGGAAGGATGTAATTTGTTTGAACTATTGGATTGTATGGTCTCTATAATTTTTGTTTTGGAGGCAAAATTAAGTTAATTGGAGAAGTTAATAGATTTAAGATTAATTTGATAGGATATTTAGAATTTTTGGACTATTTTGAACATTAAAGATTTGAATTTGGATATTTGGAGGAGATAATACAATTTAAATTTTATTTTGATTAAAGATTTGGGTGGATGTAATTTAATTAAGATAATTCAATCCCTGGTGATAAAAGATTTTGTAAATTGAATTTTTAATTGAGATTGGATTTAAATTAGTTGGGTTTGATTTATTTAAAGAAAAAAGATGTTTATGTAGGAAAATTATTTGAAATGGTAAAACTGTTGAAAATATTTACAAAATATAAAAAAATTTTAAAGCCATCAATGATAGACGCTGATAGACACTCATAGACTTCTATCAGTGATATTGATAGATACTGATAAAAGTCTATCAATGTCTATCAGCGTCTATTATTGATAGTTCTAAAATTTTATATATCTTATAAATATTTTGGTTTATTTTTCTATATTTAAAAACGACCATATATGTGTATTCATGTTGAGTGGGGTTTAAGAGGAGGGAAAAATAAGAATAATAAATATTTATATAGGTTAATTAAAAGCCTCGTGTAGCGTGCCAAAAAGAAAAAAAGAAAGAGAAAATTTTTCTTCTTCTTCTTCCTTCATGTGAAGCCATCGTATGGGGGTTAATTAGTTTTCTAGGGTTCATTTTAATTTTAATTAGGTAAAAGGGGTAGTTTTGAAATTATTTAGGTAAAAAGTCCTTTTTTTGTCTTTATCCGAATGCGTCTATTAAAGAGACGCATTCGAGAATAATTTTTTTTTTTTTTTGTCCGGCTTGAATGCGTCTTTTGAAGAGACGCATTTATTAAAAAAATTAAAAAAAAATTAAGAATTGTCAAATCGTCTGAATGCGTTTGTTGAATAGACACATTTAGACTCTTCAGAATGCCAGCGTCGGCGTAAACCACCTCGTTGATTGTGCCAATTTACTTCTTTTATTTTGTCTTCTTCCTCTTCAATTTCAACATAAAATCCCTCAACAAACCAATATTTCTTCATCTTCTTCCCTTATTTTCAAACACCCTAGATCATCTTCTACCTTCATTTTCATACCCAAGAACCAATCTTTCATCTTCATATTTTCTCCCCATATTTTCTACCCATTTCAAATTTAATGGCCATCGCAATTTCCACCATCTTCATATTATTAATTTGTTTCAGTGCAATATTTTATTTGATAAGTTGATATATTTTTTTTATTTAATTAAAAATTAAGTTTTTGATAATCTTTACTGACTTTTTTCATTTCTATTTTTTTTTACAGCGGATATTATATCGAAGATTTCTACAAACAACCATGTTTTTTTGGTAAGGTGCAATATTTTTCTTTTAATAAGTTGATATATTTTTTTTTATAGTGGATTAATTTATTTTGTATTGATTCTCATAATCTTTTTTTATATTGAGTTAAAGTCATAGTTTATCATAAGGGAGAATTACATGCGATTAACATTGGGTTATATATATTCGGATTAACTATTAAAAATAGGTTATTAGACTACTAAATGATTCTAGATTTTTTTTAAAAATCACTAAGTCAATAAACTAAAAAATTCAAAATCAAATATACTATAAAAAACTTATTAGATGGACTATAAAAAAAACTTAGAGATTTATTGGACAATTTTAAAGTCTAAAGTACTATAAAAACAAAAAAAAAATGTAAGTTGGATATTATTTCTTTATTTTATAGTGGATTAATTGGAGAATTTATTTTATAGTGGGTTAATTGGACGTTTTATTTCTTAAATGAAACAAAAATGTAAGTATCTAAAGCGTCCATAATTTTGTATTGATTTTTTTTTACAGTAGCTATTATTTCTAAAATGATGTATTGATTATTGAATTGAATGTTTGAATGTTAATGTCAATGTCATTGTTATTATTGTTGTTGTTGTTATGTTTACCGTTTATCTAGTCAATTTATTATGGATTATTCACCTTAATATTATAAATTCTATGATGATTAAAAAACAAAGATCAATTTCAATATAAAAGAATGTTTATCATTGATTTCCAAAATGATGATGGATTCCTTTAGTAACAATATTTATCATGATATTCACCTTAATATTTATCATGAAATTCACCTCAATATAAACTTCTAGTTGATAGAAATTTCATGGATTTAGGGTTCGCCGCCGCCGCCGCCGCCTAAAGTTCTAGGGTATCGTCGACGTCGGGTTCTCTACGGGTGGACTTCGTCTTCGTCTGCGCCGGGTGGGCTTCCACTGTTGGTTGTCGTTTCTCTCTTGGTTTCGACGTTCGGGTGGGCTATGTTCGGTTTCTATGTGCTGTCGTCGTCGCCTGAGTCTGTACGGGTGGATGCGCGTCTGGTCGGATGGATTCCTGTCCTGGTTTCGCATCTGTTCAGATGGATTCGAAGCTACGTTCGACGGCCATCAGCGACTGAATCTGTACGGGTTTCGTTTTACGGCTTGTTGATTGGTAGAGGTGCTCGTGGTCGACTGGTGAGGCTGGGTTCTGTTGGTTCGCAGACGATGATGATCTTATTGATGTGTGGTTTTAACAAGGTGAGAGTTGGTGATGATGGTGCATAAGCAGTCGCCTCTAAGACTGAAGGAGAAGAATGGAAGGCGAGTTGCTCGTCAACCCTTTCGTCTGCTTAAACCGGAGAACGATTTGGGATTGGGTACTCGTTCTTCGGAAGTGAAGGATTTTGGGTTGTCTGATGGTCGCTCTGAGGAAGGTGAAAACTCTAGTATGGGGAGTGTTGGGTTGAAGAAAGAAATTCGGGTTGTGAGGGTTGAACCGGATGGGCTGGGTATTGGGTTAGTTGATGGGCAGGAAGTGAAAGGGGTGTCTAGGAGCCTTGAAGGTGTTGGGGGCCCAAATGGAAATCGGGTTGTAAGGGGTGTTGAGGTGGGCCTTGAGGGAGTTAGAATGAGCGGGCCTGTTGGGAGTGGGTTGAGGCTGAGTGAAGGGAGTGGAATAGTGTAGAGGGAGCTGGGGAAAGGGTCGATAGGTGTGGGAGTTTTGGTGGGTGGGCTGCGTGGTGCGCGGCTGGAGTTGGGAGGCTCGGGGGGGGGGGGGGGGGGGGGGCAGAAGTCAGACAGTGAGGAGGTTTTGCGGGTTGGGATTTGTGGAAGTGAGGGTCAATCGATGAACATTCAGGTTCTTCATGAGCGGGAGGAGCCGGTTCCTAAAACCAGTTTAGCTAGGGGGTTTGGTCTAAAGGTGGTTCGGTTAGAGGAAGGGTGTGATTCTGGTGGTTCTGGATCCGGCGTGAAAGTGGGAATGTCATGGGTAACCCTTTTTAGGTCTAAGTTGAGGGGTAATTTGGAGTTCATTCCCCCATTGGTTGAAAATGATAAAGTTATTGTTGAACCTTATGAGGAGATTATTGATGAGGGTGTTTGTGTGTGGAAGAAATCTCTAGTTGGTTAGTTTGTGGATGTCAAACTCCCGTATTTTGTTATTTGTCGTCTTATTTAGAGAATTTGGGGATGTGTAGAGATGCCAAACTATTACCTTGTAGGATAAGGGTCTGATTATCTTTAATTTTCAGAAGGTAAAGTCACGGGATTGGGTGCTGGAGAATGGTCTGTGGCACTTGGGTGGCAAGCCCATCTTATTACGACAGTGGTCTCCAAGTATTGTTCTTGAAACCTTTGTTTTTTATTCTGTTTCTGTCTGGATTAAACTGGAGCGTGTTCCCCTAGAGTTGTGGACGGATAGGGATTTAGCAGTGTTAGCTAGTGCCGTGGGTAAACCTATCTCTTTTGATGTTGCAACAAGAGAGCGGCGACGGTTATCATATGCGAGGGTTTGTGTTCAGGTGGATGGTGATTCATTAATGCCCTTTCAATCACTATTAGAATGCAGGGTCAAGAGTTTATTATTCTAGTAGTGTATGAGTGGAAACCTCGTTGGTGTTCTTGCTGTGGTTCCTTTGGGCATACTGGGGCGGTGTGTGAGCAACAGGGTGTGGAGAAGGGTCAGGAGTTGTATATTGTGGCAGTCAATGAGGGGTGGTTGGAGGAGAACGGGGGAATTGAGAGTGTGAGGAAGGGGCAGGACTTGGGTATGGGTGCGAGGGGAGCTAGCCTAGTGGATGACATTAAGGGCACAGAGAGGGTTGGAGAATTTACTATGTTTAATCGACGTAGGTGTGATAGAGGAGTTAGGGCATAGGGGTGGTAGTGGGTCACCAGGTACGGTGCCTTGAAGAGCAGAGTAGTTTATGGGTCCCCTAGAATTACAGGGTTTGTAAAGCATGTTGATGATCGTAATCAGTTTGATGTTTTGTGTGATAAGAGGGGAGACTCGTTGGCATTGGCTCTAGTGCAGGCAGATCCTAATCCATTGTTTGTTATGGATGGGATGTTCGGGAGTTTAGACAAAGGCCCAATGGAAAGTGGTAGGTGTGATCTCGTGCAAGATTCATGATTTGGTGTTCCTGGAATGTTAGGGGGTTAAATGATCCTGTCAAGTGTAGGGTGGTGGCAGACTTTCTGGCTCCCTTCTTTGTTACTTTCTATTGTTTGCTTGAGATGAAGGTTCGTCGTGAAAATTTTGGTATGGTGATAGGTAGGTTTAATGATGCCTAGAGTTGTGTGTGTAGCTATAGTGTGTGAGGAGTTTGGAGGATTTGGGTGATGTGTCGGAAGAGTATCTATGATTTTTCCATTGATATCAGTGGGTATCAATTCATTTCTGGAATGTTAGTGGATATTGTAACCATTGCTAGGGTACATATTGGTGCGGTGTATGCCTCTAATTACGTCAGCGATAGGAGGAACTTGTGGCCTCAGTTGATTGACGTGTGTGCCTCGTGGCAGCTTCCTGGAGTTGTTCTAGTGGATTTTAATGCTATTCGTAGTAGTTCAGAAAATTTTGGTGGTTTCCCTAGTTTGAGGGAGATGGAGAAGTTTGATGAGGTGTTATTGGAGGTGGATCTAGTTGAGTTGGGTGTGACAGGTAACTGGTTTACTTGGACTAATAACTTATGGGGAATGGTATCTTGCACCGCTTGGATCGATGCTTGTCCAATGAGGCGTGGAAGGTAGCTTTTCCGTATTTGGAGGTTAGGTTGGTCAGTGGGAGATTTCTGATCATAGCCCTCTTCTTGTTTCTATAGGGAAGACGAGGAGTAGACCGCCTCCTACGTTTTGTTATTTTTCTCATTGGGCGGAGGTAAAGGGTTTTCTTGATACTATCAGGTCAGTATGGAGAAGGTCTGAGGATGTGTCTCCTATGGTTAGTTTTGTACGAAATTTAAAGGAAGTGAAGCGGGTTTTTCATGCACCGTTTGGTAGGCGTATCTCTATGTTAGCTGATGAGGTGTGGGCAGCTAGGCAGGTTATGGAGGCTGCTCAGGCTGCGGTAGAAAGGAATTCTGATTCAGAGTCGGTGTGTGTGGAGGTAGCTCGGGCCACTGAGGTGTTTTGGTCAGTGGCGAGATTGGAGGAGGCGTCGCTCCGACAGATGGCCAGGGTTAGGTGACTCGAGTTAGGTGATATGAACACAGCTTTTTTTCATCGTTGTGTTCCTTCTCGTCGCAACTGTAGTGGTTTATTTATGGTCGTGGATGCTGGGGGGGGGGGGGGGGGGGGGGGGGGACTCGTCAGACGGTGCATGATAGGGTGGCAGGGGTGGCAATACAATTCTTTCGGGATTGCTTAGAGGCTCAGCATGTGGGGTATAAGGATCTTACTGCCCGAATTGAGGAGATTGTGCAGTTCGGTTGGCTCGAGGAGGGGGTGGAGGCACTTGGTCGGCCAGTGAGTTGAGAGGAGATTCAGAAGGTTTTATTCTCGATGAAGTCTGGGAAGGCTCCTAGGCCTAATGGTTTTTCGGTGGATTTTTAGAGAGCTGCTTGGAGTGTGGTTGGGGATGATTTCTGTGACACTGTGCTGAATTTTTTGGAAACATGTTACCTACCTGGTGGAGTTAATTCTACTGCTATTACTCTCATCCCTAAAAGTCGAGGAGCTGAACGTATGAAGGAGTTTCGTCTTATTTCATGTTGCAATGTTGTGTATAAGTGTATCTCGAGGATCTTAGCTGAGAGATTGCGGTTGTGGTTGCCTGATTTCATCAGTGGTTATTAGTCCACGTTTGTTCCGGGTAGGTCGATTTTCGATTATTTTATTGTGTTAGGAGCTCGTGGGAAGCTATAAGGAGGGCAAAGGGAATTCGCGTTGTGTGTTAAAGGTAGACCTTCAAAAGGCTTACGATTCGGTGAATTGGGATTTTCTGTTTGGTGTATTGTTGGCAATAAGTACGCCCCATCAATTTATTAGTTGGGTGAGGGCTTGTGTTACTTCACCTAAGTTCTCTGTGATGATTAATGGCTCCCTTGAAGGGCTTTTTCCTGGTAGGAAGGGGTTGAGGTAGGGGGATCCGTTGTCTCCTTTTTTGTTTGTGATGGTGATGGAGGTCTTGTCTAGGTTGTTGAATAAACCTCCTATGTGGTTTAGGTTCCATGATCAGTGTGAGCACTTGGGCCTAACTCATTTGGTTTTTGCTGAAGATTTGATGATTTTCTGTACAGCTGAGAAAGATTCTTTGAAGTTTGTGAGGCAGGTATTGGCAGAGTTTGCAGAGTTGTCTGGGTTAGTTCCAAATGTTGGAAAGAGTTCCATGTTTGTTGCGGGTATGAAGTTTGGGGAGGCGGATGAACTAGCTGCATATGTGGGAGTCTCTCTTGGTTCGTTGCCTGTTAGGTATCTGGGTTTACTTTTATTGGCGGGTCGGTTGAGGACTGTGGATTGTGCGCCTTTGATATAGAGGATTACAACTCATATTAGAAGCTGGGCAGCGAGGTCCCTCTCCTTTGCTGGGAGGTTGCAACTTGTTAGGTCTGTTTTACAGTCCTTTCAGATTTTTTGGTGTAGCATATTCGTGTTGCCTGCATGTGTAACTCATGAGGTTGATCGTCTGTTACGTAGTTATTTATGAAGTGTAATGTGGTGAGTCGGGGTGGTGCACGAGTGGCGTAGGATGAGGTGTGTTTGCCATTGGGAGGGGGGGGGGGGGGATGCATGTGGCCTCTTGGAACCAGGTTGTTATTATGAATTTGCTCTAGCTTCTCTTAATTAAATCAGGGTCACTTTGGATGGCGTGGGTGGAGGTGTATGTTTTGCGTGGGTAGTCGTTGTGGGCTGTTCGGAGTGAGGTTGGGAGGTCCTGGTTCTTGAGGTCTATCTTGCGAAGTAGAGATAGATTCAAGCATCTGGTTCGTTTGATGATTGGCGATGGACAGTCTTGTTTTGTTTGGTGGGATCCTTGGCTACCGGGGGGCACGATTTTGAATTCATACGGGTCTACGGTGGTTCATGATGCAAGGAGTAGTTTGGAAGCACAGTTGTCAGAGTTCCTGGATGGTGAGAGAGGTTGGAGGTGACCTACAGTGTCTTGGGAGCTGCTTGAGATCTGGGGTTTTATCCAGGCAGTAGGGCCTAGGGTGAGGGGAGAGGATTATTGGGTTTGGGTGCCGAATGCTAGTGGTCGATTTTCTATCGCTAGTGCTTAGGAGAGTTTACGTCCTCGTCGTCCTAGGGTGTCTTGGGCTGGTATTTTGGGGGCGGGGGGTGGTATTCCACATCACTCCTTCTGTGTGTGGTTAGCAATGAGGGACAGGTTGGGTACGTAGGATTGGTTGAGGAGTTGGGGTGTGTTATTAGAGGGGGTTTGTCTTCTGTGTGGGGGAGGTATGGAGTCGCGGGATCATTTATTTTTTGAGTGTGGGTTTCGGAGAGAGGTGTGGTTTAGTGTGTTGTGTCAGTTGGGTTCGACGCATCGGGTGGCTGGTTGGGATGTAGAGTTAAGTTGGTTGTGCCGAGTGGGGTTGGGTAAGGGGGTGCATAGTAAGTTGTTCCGTGTTTTCTGGTGTGCGTTTATATACTACATCTGGCAGGAGCATAATCGGCGGCTCGTCCGAGGTCGGTGTCTACTCTGGTTCACCTTATAGTTTCTACGGTTCATGCTCGTGCTACTTCCTGGTGGCTTGAACTTCTTGGTCTTATCTGGTGTGTGTATGGATGTTTGTTTTTTTTTTTTTTTTCTTTTCCTTTTGAACTTCACATTGTTCTCTATTTTGCTGTAGCCCCTAGTTTGTGGGGTTTTGGGTTCTTTTCTCTATCTTTCCTCCAGGTGGTTTGCGAGTTTGTGTCTATGTGTTGGTTCAGTTCTAGTCCTATTGGCTTTGTTTTGGTTTTGATGCCTTATCTCTGCTTGTGCTTTGTTGCTTTGATGCCTTGATCCTGGGTTGTGGAATCCTCCTTGTTGTTGTATATTAATATCACCTATTCTAAAAAAAAAAAAAACCTATTTTTTAATAATTATTTTGTTTAAGGTGGATATCATTTTTTTTAAGAAAAATATTCCTTTATAAAAATAGGAATAACACAAACTTATTTATCATGATTTTGTATCTATTTTTTTATTATTTTGTTAAAGGTTGATAGTATTTTTAAAAAATATTCCCTTATAAAAATAAGAGTAACTCATACTTATTTATCATGATTTTGTATCTATTTTTATTATTATTTTGTTTAATGTGGATATTATTTTTTTAAAAAAATATTCCTTTAAAAAATAGGAGTAACACATACTTTTTTATCATGATTTTATATCTATTTTTTATTATTATTTTGTTTAAGGTATATATTATTTTTAAAAAAAATATTCCTTTATAAAAATAGGAATAACACATACTTATTTATCATGATTTTGTATTTATTTTTTTATTATTATTTTGTTTAAGGTGAATATTATTTTAAAAATATATTCTTTTATAAAAATATGAGCAACACATACTTATTTATCATGATTTTGTACTTATTTTTCTTATTATTTTGTTTAAGGTGCATATTATTTAAAAAAATATATTCTTTTAGAAAAATAAGAATAACACATACTTATTTATCCTGATTTTATACCTATTTTTTATTATTATTTTCTTTAAGGTGGATATTATTTTTTTAAAAAAATATTCCTTTATAAAAATATGAATAATACATACTTATTTATCATGATTTTGTACCTATTTTTTTATTATTATTATTTTGTTTAAGGAGGATATTATTTTTAAAAAAATATTCCTTTATAAAAATAGGAATAACACATACTTATTTATCATGATTTTGTATCTATTTTTTATTATTATTTTGTTTAAGGTGGATATTATTTTAAAAAAATATTCCTTTATAAAAATAGGAGTAACACATACTTATTTATCATTATTTTATACCTATTTTTTATTATTATTTTGTTTAAGGTGGACATTATTTTTAAAAAATATTCCTTTATAAAAATAGGAATAACACATACTTATTTATCATGATTTTGTACCTAATTTTTATGATGATTTTGCCTTTTTTTTATTATTACTTTTCATTTTCAACCCATTGTTCGAAAACATATCTTTAAAAAAATGAATTGATTGTGAATTTAAGTTCAAATGTTTGAAATGAATACAACCAAGAAGTTAAAATATGTTTTTAATATATTTGGGCTGATTAAACGTAGAAGTGAAAACCTATTAAATGTTGCATGGAAGACCACTTTCCACATGTTGCATGGAGAGTGTCCGATTACACCGCAAGATGTAGCTATCCAATTTGGACTCCCAATTAATGGAAGACCATTGATCGGATCACTAAATTATGATTGGGAACAACTTTGTGCCGTTCTTTTAGGCGTAACAATGAATGACGTCGTTCTTAAGGGAGGTCGTCTTAGCCTGCCATGGTTAGATGATCAATTCAACAACTTTGTCCATCTACTAGATAATGTAGATGAAGAGGAACTTCAACGATATTCTCGAGCATATATTCTCATCTTGATTGGAGGATTGATATTTCCTGACAAATCCAATAGTAGAGTGCACTTAATGTGTCTTCATCCTTTAGTAGATTTTAATGGTTCTAGGATGTACAGTTGGAGGGCTAGATGTCTTGCATGGTTATATAGGCAACTATGTAAGGGTGCAATTATAGATGGCAAAGGCATTGCAGGCTCACTTCTATTGCTGCAGATTTGGGCATGGGATCGATTTTCTCTTTTAGCGTCTCGACGACTCCATCGATATGAGAACAACTTGAGCGACAGACCACTTGTAGTACGGTAAGCATTTTTACCTCATTAATGTTCATTATGAAATACTTATAGCTAAAATTCAACTTGTGATTGTTGTAGATGGAATGACAACTATTCTATAATTAGAGCGCCGATGCATGTTCTACTGCAGTATAGATACATATTGGATACGCATATGCCTAGTCAGGTAATATTATATTCATTCATATATTATATATTGATAATGTTTCAATCTTCTGATTCATTCATATTTTGACATATATGCATGCAGATTATTTTGGAGCCATACAATCATCTCATCTAACTATTGCCACCATATTGTCTTAATGTTAATGAGATATGGACATCCAAATGTCTACTCATATGCTTTTTTGTTGTGGAATGACATCACCTAAATTGTGTGATGCGTCAATTTGGGATGTTGCAACAAATTCCTCAATCTTACGATACAGACGCTCGACTCCATTCACACAATCTAAAAGACAAGCATGAGCGAGATTGGATTGCATATTTGGCTCCTCAAATTTCAATTTGGGAAAATTGTCAAAGTTTGGTTGTTAATGGACCTCCCATTAACAATGGTGTATATACTGGGCCTGGATATATTAAATGGTAGCAGACGATACATGACGAAAGTAGAAGCATCCTATCACTTGTTGGTATGAGTTTATTGTTCACTAGGATTGTTAATTTTATTGCTTAATTGCATAAAAAAAATAAATTTTAAAGTCACTAACTTGTTATTCATTTATTTTTCAGGCCGGTTTACCAAATATGTCATTATCTTGTCTAAGGGCCTTGCGTAGACTCACCTCTATATATCGAGTACGATATTTCCATGGTGATGTTCCAATGGAAAAGAACAAGGTGATCCAGCAAGACATCAAGATGTTCCTATTCGATCTAATATTCAGAATGAGTATCTAACAACCCCACTCGATCACTTTACACATACTTCCATGATGCCCTCTCCATCAACATTTGAATTCTTTCCAACAACCCTTAGTACGTTAAGTATGGAAGATGGATGAACTTCACATGTCCGACCAAATGTCCATGACCAGTACGTTACATATAGACATCATGGTGAAGGTATATACTTTACAAAGGAGGGTCAACCATCAAATGTAAGAGGTCGTGGCGATCGTGGATACTATATGACTCAACATGATCGATCTAGGCGTAATAGAGGATCTTCTTCTAGTCATGAATGAAGAAAATTGTACATATAATCAAATTTATTAATCAAATTCAAACAAGAAAATGCACTTGCAGTCTACAATACGTCCTAAAGAACCTTTAATATTATTTATCATAGAAATTTCTTAATCTCAAAATGGTATTCTTGTTTATACGGTTAAAAAATTAGTAATATTACTATTAAAATAAAAAAAATGGATTAATGAGATGGTTGATTTTAGGTACAGTGATTTGAAACTAAGTAAAGTGAATAAAATTAATATTCAGTATATCAATTTAATCATAGAAATTTCTTAATCAAAATAACATTATTGTTTATATTGTTAAAAAATCACTAATATTATTATCACTATAAAAAAAAACAAAAGTAATGAGATGGTTTATTTTAGGATTGTTAAAACAATAAAAAAAAAAATACATTTTTTTAATTAAAACTGAATGCTTCTCTTAAAGAGACACATTCAAGGCGGTAAAAATAAAATAAAATATTCTGAATACGTCTCTTGATTCAGATAAGGATAAAAAAAAGACCAATTTTTCTTAAATAAGTTCAAAATTCCCGATTTTACCTAATTAAAATAAAAAAGAACCCTACAAATCTAATTATCCCCTCGCCAACCGTGGATATGGGTTATCATCGTCATGTCGTTAGGTTGTCTGCCAGCCACGTTCACTGCCAGATCTGACACCTTCACTATCGACGGGACATGGCACCATCGTCCGTTTGTCAACCAGTGTGACGACGACTCAGTCGTTTGTCCGGTCGCACAATTGCTTGCACCAGTCATTCGTCTGTCGTTAGTTCTGTGCAGTCACTGCCACCGGCTCCTCCGTCGCACCACCCGTGTTTTTGTCGTTGCTGTCGCTATGTGGGTTTCACCAGAATCGATGTTCAGGATAGTTTTTGGGCGTTTTTGGATTATATTTGTTGGACGTTAATTACCCATTCAATTTTTGGCATGGGTTTTTCCTTATCCATAATTTTTGGATGTTAGATTTTCAGACTTGGGATCACTAAGCCGATGTGCAACAGATTAAAGACCAGGTCACGATTTGTTGTGGGTTTTATTTTGTGTGTTCTAAGATTTTGAGTATCAATAGACGGTTTCCGTATTTATTGTTTAATCTTGGTTATGGACATTTGATTGGAGGTTTTTTAGAGGCATCGAATGATATTGTTTTTGTGTTGGAAATTTTAAGGTGATTTCGGATCAAGGAACAATTTGAGTATGACATTATGTTTCTTTTGGGAAGCATTGGAGGCACTATGAAGTTTCTATTGGGAAGCTTTGGAGTCTGTATTGATAATTTTTGGTTACCCACTAAGTATCGACTTAATTATTGATTTAATTGTGATATAGAAGATTAGAATTGATGGTTCAAAGCTGTTGTTCATCGAGATTAAAAGTTGAATTTGGCACAAGAGTTATTGGGTCATATTGATTTTGTAGTTTGAGGTGATGTTTGCACCAACACTTTGGGTACGGATATTTGGAATTGTATGGAATTGATTTGGCGATATTCAGATAATTTGGTGGATGGATTTGGGCTCTAATGATTGAATTAAAAGTTGGGATTATGTTGTACGTTCTAATTCAAGCTTTCGTTAAAGGTTGTTTTGCTTGGAAAACGATATTGGAATCTGTAATTTGAGGTAAGTGACTTTCTATTGGTTCACCTTCAAATCAATCGTCCCTACCACTTGAACATGATTGGACTATTTTCTTCAGACTGATAAGATTGATTTGATAGATCACTCTGGACTGTTTGGATCGTTAACTCTGATGGGCTGAATTGCATGATTTAATGATATACATTGAATGGATTGTTTGACCATGATGTAATGAAAAGATGACTGAGGATATATTGGTAATTTTATCCCTAAGATAAACGACTTAAAATATAATTAAGGAGTTATATGAAAACTGATGCATGCTAAGTTGTAAGGTTCTAGTTAGCTTTTCTTATCCGGGCAAGTATACATATGACTCGTACATGTGCACATTACGACTTATTTGTGGACATTCGGGTTACACACTATGACTGATGTGATAGAACATACAAGCATCTAACGGAAGCAATTAGAATCAATAAGTACTCTAATTATACTTAATTTGAGTTTAAAAGCATGCACGAACTACTTCTTTCATAAGAGGGTTTCAAGATGAACAATACATTTGATGAAACTCTATGATTCCTGCTCCTTTGCACGAAATTGGTCTCCAAATCCACAGTAGACCACCACAATGATCTTCTTTACTATCTTCTAACTTGGATTGTGTGGTGAAAACACTGAATTGAAGGTTAATTTGGTAGGGAAAGATGAGGGTTTGGAGAGAATTTTTCAGAATTTCAAAAACTCAGATTTTTCATCCTCTCAATTTTGAATTTTTGAAACTTTTAAAGAAAGGATTCAGGTAAGCATATACCCTCAGTCCATTGACACTTCAATAACCACTTAAGATGAGTGGGATAGATGTAGATCTAACTTAATGTTTTATTTATTTAAATATGCAATAAAATAATTTTATGTAATTAATTAAATACTAATTTAATATCAAATATTAAATCAATCAAACACCTAATTAAACATAAATCCTATTCATGTTAATTCAATATTTAAATATTTTAATCTCTTCGATTTTATTCAATTTTGATAAATTAAACGTTTAACCATATCAAATACAGTTAATCAAACCCTAAATTGAATTTGAACACTTCAAATTCAAAACCCTAATTTCGAATTTAAATATTTCAAATTCACTCAATTCACTCATCCAAGATATAATTTTACGAGCTAATATAAGGACCTTATGGACCTACAGATCATGAGTTCCAACGATCTAAAATTAATTGGCTAAACTCTTTATATGGAATTAATCAATATTCGTTTCTACCGAGATATACCATTATAGCTCGATAGGTGCAGTCTCTTCACTGTAGGTATATTTCTGTCCACTTTAACCATAATTAGTAAGTCGATTTTTCACAGGTCATTCGTATTTATAGCTAGGTCAAAATTACTGTTTTACCCCTGTAAGCTCCAATTGATCCTCTATCGAACAATTTGTTTATAGTCCAACTAATAAACCATGACCCTCTCGATCATGAGATGACGGGACCCCATTGTTCAAAACTAGAAATCAGTACTTAAGAGAACAACCTATCTGCTAATGCTAAATTAGATAAAAGTGAATTCCATCTTGCAGACCTATGTCCCCAGCCATCTATCCGGTTTTATCCCAAACTGGGGGGCTTATTGAGTAGTATTGTTGGACTACTCTCAACTATGCAGATCAAAGGTTAATCTCGAATAAACAAAAATTCATAGTTAGCTCAGGATTAAGTTCGAGTTGCCCTAGATCCTCGAATTTGAAATAGTCAGTTTTAACAGTAAATAGTAGTAAATAGTTATTATAAAGAAAAGTGACTATTTTGAGATCAGGTCTTATGCAAACATCCCTTGCATAGAATGCCTCTACTTGCATCTCTCCACATGAATGATTTTGGAATCACATCATTTGTATTAGTATACAAAGTGGGCCACATCCAATAGTATTACCAGGTTGAGGTACCCAATCTCATCCATATACATATAGACCATTTTGGCTATATCCAAAAACTTGATCCACTTTTATATCTCCACATCAAAGTATTCATATTATAGCCATGAATTCGTTTATTGGATATTTTATAACAGAATGCAATATCAATAACATTTTTTGAATGAAATACTTAATAATACTTTTATTGATAAATACAACATGTTTTCAACATTTATAAACTGTGAGTTTTAGGACATTTTCAATAATCTCTCACTTGGACACATGCGCAACAGAAGGAAAAACGGATCTAAAGTACTCTGATTAGGTTAATATATAAGAATAAGCATGCAATTAAATAAATTACAAAGGGATAGAAGAAATACAACTTGTAGATCCAAGTACTCTAATTAAGTTAATTTATAGATCCAATAAATAATAGATTTGAGATTAATTTGATAGGATATTTATAATTTTGGATTATTTTGAAAATTAAAGATTCTAATTTGGATATTTGGAGGAGATAACTCAATTTAAAATTTACTTTGATTAAAGATTTGGGTGGATGTTGGAATATCAAGGCTAAAATTTAATTAAGATAACTCAAATAAGAAAACTCGATGACCTGAAAAAATCGACTCATGTAGTTTGGATTGAGTTGGTTAATGGGTTCACCTAAAATAACCCAAACCAACCCGAACATATATATATATATATATATTTCGCTAGGGGTGTTCAAATAACCCGACAACCTGAACAACCCGAACAACCCGGACTACCCAACCCAAAATATAAGGGTTCGGTTGGGTTAGTTTTGTTTTTGGGTTGGGTTGGGTTAATTCTTCTATTTTTGTCGTGTTGGGTTGGGTCGTGAGTTGGCTAAAAAAATGAGGTTGACCCAACCCAACCCGAATTTTATTTATATAAATAAAATATACTATATATAATTCTCCTTGTTTAAAATTTGATTGCTTTGTATTGATTAATTTATGAGTTTTAAATATTTTTCTTTTAAAATTATTATGATATTTGTCTTTATTTGAAGTTTGCAATAAATATCTTATATATTTGGTCTTTAGCATTTGAATTTTATGAGATTTTAGTTATTAATCATGTGTTGTATATAAATTTATATATTTTAAATTAAAAAGAAAAAAATAGTTATATACATATATTTATTTAAGTTTTTTTTGGATAATTTATTATCCAATAATTCATAAGAATAGTTTTTTAGCACTTTGGAAAGAAAAATTCATTATATAAATTGAAATTATATTTAAATCTGAATTCAATATATGAAAAAATTAAATTAGTTTTTCTTCGTATTAACATCTCATTTCTTTTTAGAACATAAATTTAAATAGATAACCCGATTAATCCGACCAATCCAACCCAAGTGTATCATGGTTGGGTTGGGTTTGGTTCATTTTTTAATAAGGGTTATTTGAGTGGAAGAAATTAACAAACCAAACAATTGGATTAAAATCCTTCAACTCAATCCATTCCATGAATACCCTTAGTTTATATATATATATGGAGTGGGGTTTAAGGAAAGGGAAAAAAGACAACAATAATAAATATTTGTATAGGTTAATTAGGAAACTTCTGTAGCATGCCAAAAAGGGCAAAAAAAAAAAAAAAAAAGAGAAGAAATTTTTTCATCTCCTTCTTCCTTGGCGTGAAGTCACGGTCGCCAACCGTGGATCTGGGTTGCCGTCGCTGCGCCGTTTGGTTGTTCACCAGCCACATTCGCCGCTAGATCTGGCACCTCCACCGTTGACTGGACGTTGCGCCATCGTCTGTTTGTCAACCAGCGCAACGACGACTTAGCCGTTTGTCCGATTGCGCCACTGCTCGTGTCGGTCATTCGTCCGTCGTCAGCTCTGCCTAGTCACCGCCATCGACACCTTCGCCGCACCACCCATGTTTCCGCCGTTGCTGTCCCTACATGGGTTTCGCCGGAATTGATGTTCAAGTCAGTTTTTGGGCGTTTTTGGATTATTTTTGTTGGAGGTAAAATTACCCATTAAATTTTTGGCTAGGTTTTTTCCTTATCTTTGGATGTTAGATTTGGAGACTTGGGATCACTAAGCCGATGTCTAGCAGATTAAATACCAGGTTGACGACTTTTTGTGAGTTTTATTTAGGGTTTTGTAAGATTTTGAGTATCAATAAACGGTTTGCCTATTTATTGTTCAATCTTGGTTATGAACGTTTGATTGGAGGTTTTTTAGAAGCCTCGAGCTTATTCGAATTGTTTTTGTGTTGGAAATTTCAAGGTGATTTCGGATAAAGAATAATTTGAGTATGGCATCATGTTTCTTTTGGGAAGCATTGGAGTCTTTATTGATAATTTTTATTTTTACCCATTAAGGATCGGTTTAATTATTGATTTAATTGCTATATCGAAGGTCGGAATTGATCGTTCAAAGTTAGTGCCCATCCCGATTAAAGATTGAATTTGGCACTAGAGTTGTTGGGTCGTATTGACTTTTTAGCTTGAAGTGATGTTTGGACAAACACACTTTGGGATAGGATATTTGGAATTGTTTGGAATTGATTTGGCGATATTTGGATAGTTTGGTGGATGGATTTGGGCTCTAAAGATTTGATTAAAATTTGGGATTATGTTGTAGGTTCTAATTCGAGCATTTGTTAAAGGTTGTTTTTCTTGGAAAATGATATTGGAACCTGTAATTTGAGGTAAGTGACTTCCTAATGGTTTGCCTTCGAACCAGTTTCCCTACCACATGGACTCTATCCTTTAGATTGCTTAGACTATTTTTTTGAGATTGATAGGACTAATTTGACTGATCACTCTGGACTGTTTTGACCGTTAACTTCTGAACTGCATGATTTAATGGTATAGATTGAATGGACTATTTGACCATGATGTTATGAAAAGATGATTGAGGATATACTTGTAATTTTACCCCTAAGATAAATGACTACAAATATAATAAATGAGTTATATGAAACTTGATGCATGTTACGTTATAGGGTTCCTGTTAGCTTTTTTTTTTTTTTTTTTTTTTTTTTTATATATGATTGTATATGTGCACGTTACGACTGATTTGTGGACCTTTGGGTTACACTCTATGACTGATGCATGTTCCTTCGGGTTCATGTCTATGACTTATTTATGGACCTTCGGGTTACACACTATGAATAATGCATGTTCCTTCGAGTTCATGTCTATGACTGATTTGTGGACCTTCGATTTATACACTATGACTAATGCATGCTCTTTTGGGTTCATGTTTATGACTAATTTGTGTACCTCTGGGATACACACTATGACTGATGCATCTTCCTTCGGGATTGCGTTTATGAATGATGGTGACCCTTGGGCATCATGACGACTGATATGATATGGATGTACACCGATGCCTATATAGAGTAATTAACAAGTTACTTAGAGGGTTAAGTAGTGGGTCATTTACTGGGTATTGTTATACTCATTCATTCTTCTT
Source organism: Benincasa hispida (assembly GCF_027475165.1). Classification (NCBI taxonomy): domain Eukaryota; kingdom Viridiplantae; phylum Streptophyta; class Magnoliopsida; order Cucurbitales; family Cucurbitaceae; genus Benincasa; species Benincasa hispida. Next base: position 32,852,651 of record NC_143482.1, read on the forward strand.
TTACGTTTTTTAGGAAATGACATGAATAAGTTGGTGTGTGACAGATTGGACCCATGATAGAGCCAAATGAGAATATGAGAAATTGCTTCCGCTCAATCTATGTTTCTTTCAATCATTTAAATGTTTTGAAACTAGAATTTAATGTCAGATAGAAAATTTGATGTTTTGGATGTTTCATTGTAAAATTTTTCAGGGGGTCTCGAATAAAGGTTTTATTTATTTGTTTATTGACTTTATGAATTTTTTTGAAAGTTGTCTCTATCATTTTAACGAGTTTAACTTTAAGGGCCAAAATTTGTTGGATGTCAATGTGTAATTATGAGTAACTATTCTTGTCAGAGTACTCCAAAGGTCAGGTCGTTATAGTTGGTATCAGAGCCTAAGTCTTAGGTTCTGTAGACTGATTTACGATATAAGTCTTGGTTTTGTGTCCTTATGGCTAATCACAGATTCTTTTGTCATCACCATGTATGTTTTATCAATGAATGTTTTATACAAAATGTGTTTAAAAGTCTTCATGTTTAAGCTTTTTGTTCTAATTGATTGTTATTGCTAGTTTAACAAAAAAGTAGTTGTCGAAAGTTGGTCGAAGATAGTTGCCGAAATGCAGTCTTTAGAAGTTGGCCATTGGAGATGTTGGAAAACAGTGATTGGAGGTTGGCGATAGTGGTCATGAAAGTTGGTCGATGACGATAATAAAAAATAATTGTCAAAAATTGACATGCGACAATTGCCGAAAAGTGATCAGAGAGGTTGGCTGGCAGTGGTTGTCGAGAAAACGATCGCTAGAAGTTGGTCGTCAACAGTGGTCGGGAAACAATCAACGGAGACGTGATCATAGGTTGATCGACGACGATTTCCTGGAGATTGGCGAGCGATGATCACTGGAGGTTGGTCAGCAACCATCGTCGGAATAGGTTCACCAGAATTTGGTCGACAACTATCACTAAAAACTGGTTGTCGGAAATTGGCTGGCGACGATTGCCAAAAAGCGGTTGTCGAAGGTTGGCCGACAACAGTTTCTAGGAAAACGGTAGCTGAAAGTTGGTCGACGACGATTGTCAGTGAATTTTAATAAATATATAATTTTATTTATTTATTCTTAATAATTTTAATAATTTTGGGCTGAAATTTATTGTTAAGTTTTTGGCAATATGGGTTTTTCAAAATGTGAATAGTATGAGAAAAATGTTGGAGGTGATTCTTAGTCAATCACCAAAAGAAAAATAACTTGGTTTGATACTTCAAAAATGAATTTAAAGTGATATTTGATTTTTCAAAAATGAATTTTATTTTCATGCAAAACATGATTATTTTAGAGAAAAGTGATTTTCACACTGACAAAAATAATTTTAACCATGCGAAAATCATTCCTAAACACACCTTTAAGTTTCTCTATAGGCCAGGTGCATGTCTTAAATTACAAAGTAATTTTTCTGATCCGGTAGTTCTAGTGACACTAATCTTATTCCAAACGAATTTTAGAAGCATCATTATTTCTCATATAAACTAGACCTCCATCCAATTTCCAGTAGGTGTTAGATTTTTTTTTTATTATTTTTTTTTTTTGTAAAAAGTCATATGGAATGAGCATCCTAAATCAAGATGTAATCCTCACGTGTAGGAAGGGTACATGAATTTGAACCAAGATCATATCCAAATGAGAGATCTTGAGGATATGAAAATATGGTTAAGAAAGACCAAAAAGAATTGAAAGTTACAATCTATACCAACAAGACACAACTTCTTTCAATGTGGCTCAATCATAGGAACTCCAAAGTAAAGTGTGCTTAGATTGGAGTAATTTCTATGTTGGGTGGCCTCTTGAGAAATTCCTAAAAAGTATGTGAGTGAGGATACAAAACATGTTGGAAGGACATCTGTTGGTTTGTGATGATAATTTTCACTCTTAGAAGTATTCAAAACAAGTAAGGACGTCGTTATCAGGTCGCAAGAGATGCACGGGAATGCGAGGGCAATTAGGTATCGTATCAATATTTAGATCAAGCTTAAAAGAAAATTACTATTTATACCAACAAGACACACTTTCCTTTTTTATCGCTCAATCATAAGAACTCCAAAATTTAGTGTGCGTAGCTCGGAGTAATTTTATATTAGATGACCTCTTAGGAAATTTTCTAATATGTGAGTGAGAATAAAACATGCTTAAAGACTCCGTGTTGGTTTGTTGGGAAAACTTTCACTCTTAGGAGCATTCAAGATGAGTAAGGACGACAAACCAGATCGTAGGAGATACAAGGAAATGCCAAGGTCATCAAATGTCGAATCTGAATTTTGAATTCTGGTCCGAATCCTTTGCCTGATGCATTACACAAGAACTCAGTCATATTTTTCAGAAAGCTAATTGAATCTACACACTAATATGTTGTAGCTAGGGCATCTCAGAATGTATTTGAGCTTCGTACTTCCAACTGAGCTTTTAGCTTGTTTTGGCCTCCTGTTTTTTTTTTTTTTTTTTTTTTTGTCACTTTAAGTCCACCACATTCTTTTATTAAATAGCCTTCCTTCCTACACTAATTTGATTTATTTCTATTTTCATGATCATGTTTTGTTTGATTTTCTTGCTTTCCAATGGTTGTTTTGCTTTGCCTTTAGTGAATTGACCTTTGCTTTTTTTTCTTTTTTTCTTTCTTTCTTTCCTTTTTTTTTCCTGGTCTTTCAGTTCCATCTCTTATGTTTCATAGAGCTGAAATGATTGTATTGGTAATGACCGATTCTTCCATACTTCAACCCATTTTTATTCTCTTTTTAGGATTTTGGAAGTGAAATCTAATGGACAAAAAACTCATTAGCTTCTGATATTTTTTAAAGAAAAAACAAAATTATTTGAATGGTGGAGCTTTTTATTGAAGAAAGAAAGAATAAAGTAGGGACACTAATACTCAATCTTCAATTAATTTCTTTTTTAACCTTGTCTTGGAAAAAAATACAATACCACTATATATAGTCTCACAAAGTGTCTCTCTAAATTCTTCAATAAATCACTAATAAAAGCAAATGAAAGAGATTACAATAATTAAAACAAAATTTCAAAAGTTGCAGTAATTCTTGACCATTTGTTACTAAAACTGCCATAACTTTCTATAGAAAACACCAAACGACTTGAGGTTTGAACCATCAGAAAGTACACACCTGGGACATCAAAATCCACAATCATGCATTTAATTTGGATATCGTTTGACTTTCTAAATGTCTACTAAAAAAACCATCCAAAAACCTGACAATTTGGGTTTAATGCTCAACAATTTTCTCATTAAGGCTTTTGAATTCATTATTAGTTTCTTGAAACAGAGATTTCCAAACAAAGATCCTTGAAGGATCCATCTTGAATAATGTATGAAATTGCTCCCTCAAATACATTTTGTTAGTAAGACTTTTCTTCTCATAGGATTTATCAAATTTAGTCCATCTTCAATGTTTATTCTTTTTCAATAACTTGCCTTAGCACACAATCAATTACATTAAACACCAACATCCCAACATACCATGTGTTGCCAGTTCCATAGTCTTCTTAATCTTTTGTCTTCAAAATTCACTTTCTCAAGGTTCGGCTTTGATACTACTTTAATTTGATGGTGGTTGAAAGGCTTGTTTATTCTAAAGCCCAAAACAAAAGTAATTCAGATCCACTGTTTTTGGACAGTGTACATGGTAGCCTTTTGTTCCACGCAAAAGAATAAGGGAGATTATTTAATTATATAATATAACGTGTTGACGCAAAATTGAAGACAAGAGAAATACACCTGATCCTCACATGATACCAATAGTTGAATTTATAATTAACAAGGAATAAGGACTCCGATACCTAAGAATATAGAATGGTGAAGAAGTTTGAAGTTCAAGATACCTCATATGGAGTCATAAGGGTGTATTTATGGAGAATATTGACCCTAAGTGTTCTCTAGGATTTTCGAGCCGTTTTATGATAAGTAGATAATTTATCGGGCCAAGGGGTGTGCTCGATTTCATATTTGGCTAGGGTTGGTTTCGACCCGAGTCTCCCTTAGACCATATCTTGAGCCTAAAATGTTGCTTTGGGTTAGGGTATGCATGGTGTTTGGTCAAGATCGACCTTAGCCCCAAGTTGAAATTGAGGTCACTAGTTTGGACTAGGCCCAAGCAAGCCTCATTCTCCAAGGCCAATTCTGGTCTTTTCTTGATTGCTTCCGCTATCCTATTTTTCTGTTATGCCGTTTTTACCCTTGATAAAAAATTGTTACATAATTTATGCAACCAATGATATGATATAATGAATCATTGTTTTATAGTTTAGCCAAGAATAAGGGAGATTTCATTTGATTCGATTGAATATACTGCAAATCTCGAAATTTCAGAAAAGTTATTTTTTAATGGGTTGCGCCCGCAAGGCTGCTACAACATTGGTGCAATTCTTGCACGATCTAGTTGATTTTGTGTCTGTAATTTAGGGGTGTTTGATAAATAGGTATGAATTGTTAAGTTGGATGAGTATTTATTACCCATATTTGTTAAGCCTATAAAGAAAAACTGTGGGTTATTAAAACCACATTTTTTACCCACTCAAAATTAACTCTAAAAATCAGTGATATTTTCATTTCTTTCTCTCTTCCCTCATCTTCGCCGTTTGGATTCTCCCCAGAGATTCTCCCCAGATCTGATTTTTCTTTTATTGTCAAAAGAATGATAACTTTTTCATACGTCATGACATGTAATTTTTGTGTTTGTATTATGACACAGATATTATAAATATCGAAAAGAACATTTATTTTGTGAAGGCTTTTTTTGGAAATGGCCACATGTTTGGTCGGTTCATATTATTTTTGTGATCGTATGAAAAATGTTACACTACATCACATCACATTCTCACCATCATAATCAAATGAAAGTTAATTATTCTATGTACAATTTCAATTCCCAATATATTATCCCTATTATATAAAAAAAACGGTATGGTATGTGAAATAATAATGTTAAGTTAGCAAGATTCAATATATACATACAATAAACAAATTAGTAATTGGGATAATTACCTTCAATATATATACATACAATATATAATATACCAATTAATTAAGCAACAATATGAAATATATTTTGTTGGTATGTTTTACAGATTGAAGACAATTAGAATTATTATAGTTTTTGAAAAGAATATATGAAAAATAATCTATTATGTTCTACAAATTGACAAAAAAAATTGAGATTATCCAGTTTATGTCATAAATGATTTGAGAAAATACATGTATATTTGAAAATTAATCAACAATAACAAAACATAAAACTAAAAAAATAAAAGAATAAAATAAAAAACAAACAGAAAAATTAGAACTAATCTCATTCATAAAAATCAGCATCAGATCCCCCAACTCAACTCAACTCTACATAACAAACATAGATAATAATTATCAACTCAACTCAACTATGCAAACAAACACAGACAATTTAACTCCCCATATAATTTAACTCTCCAGATAATAATTACCAACTCAACTCAACTCAACTCTCTGCTTTTTATCATGCACCAAATACACTCTTAATGTAATTGCAGCCACAATGTGAGCACAACTTTGATAGTATTCTACATTCAACACAAAAAATTTATTTTGCTTCATGTAATTAATGAAGGTTAAGAAAACATGTGTCTTACTTAATTATTATCTAAATTTATTCAATATGTTATAAAATATGACACTAAACACGTCCTTTCAAAATAATAAACTTTTCTTTTCTCACAATATGTGAGGTGGGAGAATCAAATCTTTTATTTCGAGATTGATACCACAAATACTATACCTATTAAGCTATCCTCATTTTGACTTCAAAACAATAAACTTACCTCTTAAAGCTAAATAACTCTAATAAATGAGACACATCAATTTTCAACAAAATCTTCAACTCTAATAATGTTAGTTAAAATTGCAATATGCTTTAAAGTTCTAATTATTAGTATAAGTAGGGCTAGTGAGAATTAAGTTTCGGGCAATTTCCGTCATTGAGGTAGTCATTCAACATCCTATCAAACGAAAGATGTCACTATCAATTAGCAACCAACCCAAAATTAATTGACATGTGTTTCTATATCTTTATTGTTTCAATCATATCCGAAACATCCAACTGCAAGAGAGGTAACATACGCCTAATTAGATAACATGGGATTTCATTTCAAAGTTAATTGACAATGAGGAGAATAAAATCATCAAATAGTCAATTACCACTGAAGTATGTTTATTCTAATTACACAATTGCAACCTTTTTGTTTTCTCTTAATTAAATGGTAGCTGATATAGAATAATAAATGAATCATCCTAATTATAATAATTAGTACAATGATATTACTGTAATTATCTTGAATTTTGAAGGATATTTTGGCAAAAATTATTGGGAAGAAATGCATGGTTTTTATATTGTATATAGAAATTTATATGGTAATCAACATTTGAACCATCTGTAAAAAATTAATAAAGTATTCAAAAGTCAACAGAAAAATACAAAGCCAGCTTTTCATATGATGTCCATAACGGTTTTCATGTCCAATAAAATAGGACAAAATAATTTAATTTGACATCGGTATTATCAAGGCTTGACAACGAAACAAGACATTGGCTCAAAGGTTATTTTTATTTTTAATTTTTTTAAATTTGTTCATTTACTGACAAGTCAAATAAAAATCATCTGTCAAAAAAAAAAAGTCAAATAATAATCATGCATTAATTATACTTGTATAATTGAAGATACCATAATTTTTTATGTTGATTAATTTAATTTATCGTTTTCCAGTCCTCACTGTCTTCTACGTAATGGTTTTGGAACTTTTAAGTAGAGCATGTTTAATTAATTAATTTTTTTTTAAGTAGGGCATAAATTTATACCTTGGATTTTTTAATAACAATTTAAAATTTAAGACATAAAGATTAAAACTTCGGATCTCAAAGGAAGGAGCATGTATCGTCTATTGTTGGATTATGCTCACTTTGATGCATTGTGTAAAGGTTGTAACTAATTTTTTGAAATCAAACATTTACTTTACTGTTATTCTCTCAATTAACTTGTAAATCCTATATATAAAGGATCAAAGAGAGAAATTAGGTATAGAAAAACTTATCTGAATTTGTAATCCTAAAAAAGCTCTCTAATAACAATTCCTCTACGTGGATGTAGGCACCTCTTGTCAAATCACATTCAAACCTTGGTGTATTCCTTCTTCCTTCTGACTTTGCATGCTTCATTCTTCATCTCCATCTATTTGAATCTTTTTCTACTTCTTCTTTTTTCTCTGCCGAGAAAATAACCATTAAACGGAGAAAATTGAGAGAAGATGTTTATTCAGAATGAATGTTAATCTGTAAAAGGATTAGAGGGAAAGAAAGCTACCTTATGTGTTGTAGTACTTCACTTTCTGCGTGGCTTGATTAGATTTACATATTACAATGCTTATTCTCTCTAATTTTTGGATCAATTTTCACATCTAGGCCTCTGTGAAGTCTAGAAAAGCCCAATAAATTGGTATTTAGAACATGCAAGAATAATCAAGAACTTCAAAGAAAGTAAATTTTGGAGTTTAGAAGAAAGGAAAGGAGCAAGACTATGATAGTTGCAAGATATGACATTGAAAAATTTGATGGGAAGGGTGACTTTAGTCTATGGAAGGTTAAAATCAAGGTTGTTTTGGGGCATCGGAAAGCTAATAGGGCCTTAGAATACCTTTCAAAGTTGCGTAACACTGTGACAACAGATGATAAAAAAATATGGACCTAATTACACATGGAACTCTTGTTTTAAACCTATTAGACAATGTGCTTCGACGGGTAATTGATCAAGATATTGCGTTTAAAATGTGGATAAAACTAAATGAACTTTATGAATCAAAAGATCTTTCTAATAAAATGTTATTGAGAGAAAGATTTTTTACCTACAAAATGAATCCATAAAAAACCTTGACTGAGAATCTTGATGATTGTAAAAAGATTGTAGTACCATTCAAACTCAAGGTGACACAATAGGGCAGACAATGAAGCATTTGTACTTCTTAATTCTCTTCTTGAAGTGTATAAAGATGTAACTACAATATTAGAATATGGGAGAGACTCGGTTACCATTGATATTATCATTTCTGCTCTTAAAGTAAAAGAAATGAAGTTGTTGTTTAAAAAAGAAGAGAAACAAAGTGTTGAAAGCCTATTTGTGAAGGGTAAAAACAAGCATCACAATAAAGAAAAAGGGTAAATATTGATGAGAATAAGAATAAATCCAAGATTAGATGCAAATATTAAAAGAAAGAAGGACATCTAATCATGGACTGCAGAACTCTAAAGTGGAAAAATGAGCAAAAGAATAAAAATCAGAAAGCACAATGAACAAAATCAAGTGAAGCTTCAATAGGTGAATATTCATTTTTCTATGATGCATTAGATACCTCTAACAAAAGCACAAAGTTTGAAAATTCATTAGAGAGCCTTAATTGTGTTATAGATTCAGGGTGTTCTTTTCATATAACACCTAATAAGGATTGGTTTAATACCTACAAGGAAATGGATGGAGGTTCAGTTTATATGGGTAAAAATAACTCATGTCCTATGATTGACATAGACTTAGTCGCTCTAAAACTAGAAAATGGATTAGTTAAACTACTCATAAATGTTAGGCATGTGCCCAAACTAAAAGGAAATTGACATAATTGGGAATGCTTGACTTAATAGGCTATGAATATAGTGGAAAAGGATGATATTGTGAAGTCTGGAAAGATTCCAAGCTAATGCTCAAGGGAGTGAAGATAAATGGTATGTATATGGTCCAAGGTGTTAAAAAGTTACTATAAGCTTTAGTTGTAACACACAAAAAACCTACTGATGGAGACCTATGGTATAAAAGACTTGCTCACATTAGTGCTAAAGATCTACAAGCTCTTGCTAATCAAGGCATTATACCTAAAGGAGTCCATCAAGACCTATCTTTCTGTGAACATTGTGTGGTTTAGAAAGCTACAAGGCATAGCTTTGTTATAGCTTAACATAAAACCAAATCAATCCTTGACTATATACACACTGAACTATGTGATCCCTCACCAACTCCATCTCTAAGTGGTTCCAGGTACTTTTTATCCTTCATTAATGATTTTTCTAGGAGAAGATGAATATGTTTTCTTAAAACTAAAGACTTAGTTTTTGAGAAATTTAAAAACTATAAAACGATGGTTGAAAAACAAACAAGTTGTCAAATGAAATGTTTATGTAGAAAACAAGTGTCCCTGAACAAACACCTCAAGAGTTGACTGATAAAATTGAGGTGGGACACTCATTCATTCTTAACTCAGCAGCCTCAAGCTCAAATTCTAGAAGTACCAGTGATACACTGTCTCAACATGAAGAAGAAGAAGATGAGAAAGCCATAGAAACTAAGCAAAAGGGTCGAAACCATAGAAACTACTCTTTATATAGAGATGGGCAAAGGAGAACTATAGTATTACCTATAAGGTATGAAACTGATTATATCAACCTAGCATTGAATGCTTTAGAATAAATGAGTGACCTAGAACCATCGACATTTGAAGAAGCAATAGGTTGTGCCAATGCAAGAAGTCGAATAGAAGTAATAAATTAAGAAATTGATGAAGGAACTTTTATACAAGAGTACCTCTGAGCGAAAGAGGATCGTTACAAATACATTATGATAGAATTTCTACATTTACAGTCTAACAGACAAGATATGCAATATACTACAAATTATTGGCATGCTTTCAAACTAAAACAAGAGAATAAGAAATACATACCAGTTGAAGAACCTTTCTTCACCGAAAACTCGCTCTCTCCAAAGGAACTGTTTCTCTCACTCTTGCTGGAACGTCCAAGCAATCGTTCACCAAAACTCCGATCGTCTACTCATGAACGACCTCCACACGAACAAAAACAAGATGATACCACCATTTAGAACATATTCTTGGTGTGAGAATCCAAATAGTGGGCTCTGTTGGAATTTGGTAGAGGGTAGGAGGAGAGGAAGATTGTACAACGACCAAGCAAGTGGGAGAAGAGTCTATCGTATAGACAATGCTTGATCGTTTAGAAAGAAGTGCACGATCATGTAGTAAATAGGCTGCGATCGTATAGACGATCTTTTAGTAATCGCTCAGGTGCTAGACGATCTTTTAAAAAAATTTAAGCGATTGTTTAGAAAGCGGTGTGTGTGTATACGATCGAGAAGCAATTTTGAGCTATCATATAGTCTCTCGGTTAGCTAAGCGATAGGCAGTATACACTTTTCTTGAGCGAATGACCGATCTCTTTGTAAAATGAAAACGATTTTCATTTTATTCTTCAGTTACAAAAAAAAAAAATAAAAAAATAAAAAAACTGAACGAAACCTCCCACTAACACACGGTTACGGAGAAAACACGGAACAATTATCTTATAATTGTCCAATTAAAAATAATAAATATAATCATATTATATTCATTGAGCTATAGTTTAATATCATATATAAACCATAGTGTTTTCTCCTCCACTAGATATAAATCATATTTATATCCATTTTCTTCCAATTAAGATATCTCATACATAAAGTCAATCATATCATATATAATTAACCAATTCAATCATATCATATATAATCAAACTCCCTCTTGTCAATTTGAACATTTCAAACTGACCCAAAAACCGATTCTCAACTTGAATCCATTGAGCTACCAAGGAAACCTTATGGACCTATGGCTCGAAGCTCCAATAGTACGTGAATAGCTGATTAAACTCCTTAGCCATGAATCCACCATCCGTTAACTGCAAGACATTCTACTAAAGACTGTCAGCTGAACTCTTCTTACCAAATATATATTTCTGTGTCCATCGGATATAACCAATCAACAGTACGATAACCCTTCACAGATGCTCGTAAGTACAGCTGGGCTAATTTACCGTTTTGTCCCTATAGTTACATATAACTTCTTCAGTACCACTAATCCCTCTAATGAACAATACAACATAGTCCTACTATGTGTAGACACCTCTCGGACCATGAGAAGGTGTGTGGTGCCACATCGTTCAAGTCCCGGGATCAGATCTTAAGGAAGCAATCTATCTCTTTACCTTTTCTTCGGGGAAGGATTGAATTTCATCTTGTGTAGCTGAGTTCTTAGCTCCCATATCAGACGAATCCCCAAAGTGGTATGTTTGAGTCGGCAATCAGGCCATTCACACTGATGCAAATTAAAGGATTGCCCTCAAAAGCAGGAGTTCCTAACTCACTCAAGATTGAGGTCATGTTACCTATGGTCATCCTAGTGAAGTGAAGTTTCTGTCATGAATGATGTTATATAACAGGACTTTAACACTTCGTGGTCAGGTTTTATACAAACTCTTTGTATAGCACGCCCTCACTCGCATGTCCCCACATGAATGATCAGGGTTAGACCATCTGTAGCAAGTCACAGCACTTGTAACTATTCTACAAAGCGGGTCGCATCCGCAGCTTACCAGGATAAGGTTTCCCTCCTATATCCATATACTACAGACTATTTTGGTTATCACTTAAGACATGATCCACTTGTATGTCTCCACATACATGCATAAGTTACATAATGACAACCAGGGATTTTAGTTTATTGGTTTATGGTAAAGAAAATAAAATATCCAATGTTCAAAGACAATAAGTGAAGAAAATATCATACATCACAAGTGTTTGTTCAAAATTGTGTTTACAAACCACAGGATATGAGATGTTAGGGCATCATCCTCAACAATCTCCCACTTGTCCTAAAGTGAGTGGAGTGTACAAATAACTAGTACAAAACAATAAACTAGGGCACTAAGGCCCAGTATAATAAAATCTCCCACTTGCCTTAGTCCAGCCGTGGGCGGTTCTATAGACCCATGCTCTGAAGGTGACCCTCAAACACTGTAGTCATGAGAGCCTTCATAAATGGGTCAGCAATGTTGTGCTCTGAAGGATATTTATGACGATCACGTCCCCTCGATGCACTATCTCGCGGATCAGATGATACTTTTGCTTAATGTGTTTGTTGTGTCTATGACTCTTGGGCTCTTTGGAGTTCGCCACAGCATCACTATTGTCACAATAGAAGGTGATGGGCCTAGACATGTCTAGAACAACTTCTAGCTCTGTCAGGAACTTCTTGAGCCAAACGACCTTCTTAGCAGCTTCGCAAGCCGCTACGTACTCGGCCTCCATCGTGGAGTCAGTGATGCACCTCTGTTCAGTTCTTCGTCACACTACTGCTCCTCCTTGAAGAGTAAAAACGGACCCTGAAGTGGACTTCTGAGAGTCCTTATCAGTTTAAAAGTCAAAATCCATGTATCTAGTAAGGATTAAATCCCTAGTTCCATACACGAGCATGTAGACCCTCGTTCTCTGAAGATACTTGAGGATGTTCTTAACTGCGGTCCAGTGGCCCAGGCCTGGGTTAGACTGATACCTACTGACTATTCCCACAGCATAGCAAATGTCTGGCCTAGTACAGAGCATCGTATACATCAAACTGCCAATGATAGATGCATATGGGACCCTCTCTTCTCCTCAACCTCTTGAGACGTCTTAAGACACATTTCCTTAAACAAAGTGACTCTATGCCTAAAGGGCAGTAGACCTCTTTTGAAGTCCTACATCGAGTAGTTAAGCAACATCTTGTCCATGTATGATGCCTGAGATAGTGCTAGCACTTTATTCTTACAATCCCAAAAGATCTGTATACCCAGAATAAACTGAGTCTCTTCCAAATATTTCATTTGAAATTGGGTCACTGGTCAGTTCTTAACTGTAGTCAGTAGTCCTATATCATTCCCAATGAGTAGGATACTGTCTATATACAACACTAAGAAAATTATTGAACCGTTGACGATCTTCTTGTAGACACAAGGCACACCAACGTTTTAGTCAAAGCTGTACGATTTGATCACAGTATTAAACCGAATATTCCAAGATCGAGACGCCTGTTTTAGCCCATAAATGGACCGATTAAGATTGCAAACTTTTTGTTCTTGATCTTGGGCAATGAATCTCCCGAGCTGCACCATATAAATGGTCTCCTCAAGATTGTCATTCAGAAAGGTCATCTTGATGTCCATTTTCCAAATCTCATAATCATAATAAGTGGCAATGGACAGGAGAATGCGGGTCGAATTCAACATGGAAATAGGCGAGAAAGTCTTCTCATAGTCGATTCGCTCCACCTGAGTATAACCCTTTGTCACAAGTTGAGCCCTGAAGGTTTGCAACTTCCCATCAGCACCCCGTTTCCTCTTGTAGATCAATTTGCAACCTATATGTCTTACCTCATCCGGCTGATCTATAAGATCCCATACTGAGTTGAAGTACATCAACTCCATCTCGAGATCTATGGCTTTGACCCATTCATCCCGGTCAACATCCTCCATCTCCTTCTGATAAGATAAAGGATCCTCAACATCGCCATTGGCTACCATAGCCTGGATTTTCGTGAATCCTAGATAGCGAATGAGTGGGTTCACAACCCTCCGACTTCGTCGAGGTTCCCTCAACTCTTGAGGTGGAACCGACTTACCAGATGAACTATCATCAACAACTCTTGCTGAAGAATGTCCATTCAACAACTCTTGTTGAACTTTCAGTAGTTTCGTTGGAAAGTTCACGTAATACAACCTTACTACGTGGACTGTGCTCCCTATATGATCCTCCTCAAGGAAGGTAGCATTCGTGAAAACAAACACTTTGTTTTCCAATGGATCATAAAAGTAACCCCCTCGTGTACCTTTGGGGTAGCCTACAAAGAGGCCCAACCTCGACCGTAGTTCCAATTTCTTTGGATTGGCCTCAACCACATGTGCTGGGCAACCCCATATGCGGAAGTGATGTAAACTAACCTTACGCCCGTTCCACAACTCCAAAGGTGTTCTCACAACACTTTTGGAAGGAACACAGTTGAGTATATATACTGTAGTCTCCACTGCGAAACCCCAAAACGAGTCCAGTAAGGAAGCGTAACTCATCATCGAACGAACCATGTCCAACAAGGTTCTGTTTCTCCTCTCTGCTACACCATTCTACTGAGGTGTACCTGACGCTGAGAGTTGGGAAACAATTCCATGTTCTATCAAATAGTCCTGGAACCCCAAATCCAAAAACTCTCCACCTCGAACTGATCGAAGTGTCTTAATCCATCTATCCAATGCATTTTCAACTTCAGCCTTGAACTCTTTGAACTTTTCAAGGGATTCAGACTTCTGTTGCATCAGATAAACATACCCATACCTAGAGTAATCATCAGTAAAACTGCTAAAATACTCATAGGCTCCCCTAGCTCGTACATTCATAGGACCACAAAGATCAGAATGCATGAACTCTAGAGGCTCTTTGGCTCGATAACCTTTTCCAGTAAAAGGTCTTTTAGTCGTCTTACCCTCAAGGCAAAATTCACACACCATTAAAGAATTTCTTCTAACTGTCTTAGAAGGCCATTCTTTACCAACCTCTCAATCCTATTGAGATTGATGTGCCCTAATCGATGTTGGGAATTTTCTTTTGGAGAAACACGTTGACGTTTATTTTGAATTACGAAAGTTTTGAACATCTCTATGTTATGGATGAAACTTAATGCTAACGATCTTAGCACATACAAGTTATTTTCCAATTTTGCTGTCCAAATTTCTACTCCATCTTTATGAATAAACACTTTATCTACATTAAACTGAAGAGTATATTTACATTGTAGCAAGCACTTTACAAAAATTAAGTTCCTTTTCAACTCAGGAACTACAAATACATCTTTTAAAACAAGAAATGTATTATGTAAAGCCAACTGGATTCCTCCGACTGCCACAACTGAGACGACATGCCCGGTGCCTACTCGCATCGTCATCTCACCAGCCTCCAACTACCGCCAGGATCTAATCCCCTGAGAAGAAGAACAAACATGATTAGTTGGACCTGAATCAATAATCCAGGCAGAATCATCATTCTCCACTAAGCTAGTTTTTAACACCAGTAAATCATATTTACCTTTGTTCGTCTTGGCCTTCGGCTTGGCCGCCTTTTTTTCCTTCAGCCAGTGAGGACAATTTCTCTTCCAGTGTCCGTCCCGATTGCAGTGGAAACACTTTCACTTGTCAACCGACATCGAACGCTTATTCCGTTGGGTGATGGTGGTGCGTTAGCAGGTGCCTTCCTCTTCCCCTTACCACCCTTCTTCTTCTTCCACTTTCCAGTGTTAGAAGTAGAAGGTGCAGATTTCGTCCCTGAGGTCGAACCTCGATGGAACATCTTTGAAGATGAAGCAACATTTGCCTCACTTCCCCTATTCTCTTTACTTTTCAGTAAGGATTGATGGTCTACAACTCGTTGAGGAGAGTTGTAGGGTATATTCCACTTTGTTAAGAATCGCATTGATAATAAATTGGAGGAAGCTTTTCGGCAATGAATGCAGGATTACACTAACCTGACTGCCCTCATCAATCCTAGACCCATTCTTCTCCGCCAAATTGAAGTGGACCATCATGTTAAGCACGTGTTCACGAACAGAGGTTCCTTCCACCATTTTAGAGTTGAAGATGTATTTCAGAGCCTCGTGGTTGAGTTGTCCAAATGGTTGTTCGAACATCCCCTGTAGGGACTCCATTATTGGCCAACACGTCACAAAGACTAGCCAAGATATAAGCTCAGGCCTTCTGGTTTGCCTGTGTCCATTGTTTGTACGCTTCCCGAGCATTTCGAGCGGCGGTAGAAGCTGGAATAGGAGAACGCTCCTCCGTAAGGGCGAACATAAAACCCTCGATGATTAGTATTGCCATGATAATATGTTTCCAACTAGCGTAATTGTCGCCAGTTAATTTTTCAGCACTTAGCAAAGCAATAGTGGCTGTAGCCATTTTAAAACTGTTGCTAAACTTTTATAAGCCTTTTGCTACACCACATTTTAACACCAATTAGTTTTAGCAAAACAATTTCTAAGTACCCTAAGTAATAAAACTTCTATTTTGCAATGATGCCTCAGCGAGGTAGGAAAAACGTCACCGGTGGGGTGATCAGATGCCCTTTCACTGGGATGAGACATTCTCAACCATTAGGCAGAACCAACTCTTGGAACTATTAACCCTTAACAATTCTGCGTAAGTGTAACCCCTCGTTTTCGGCCCCAGAGTTTTGCCCTAATGCGCCCACCATAGGGAAAAAGAAAATTAGGACAAGAGACTAATTAACCTTATCTTACACAGGAGATGAAATAATGAAATGAGCAAAACTGCCATCCTATAGGGGGACACTCCCAGGGTGCCTCGAGGCGATGTGCAAAAACTTTATCCAACCTAACGAGAGAGACCATGGGATATGCTGTCGCATGTCCCGCTCCCACTTACTATGAACATTCTCTCCATCCACCTTGAAATTGACCTACCTAAACACCATCCTTTAAGGGGATACTCCCAGGGTGCCACGAGACCGAGGATAGATCTCACAGTGTGGACAGTAAAGGGAGAAATGCTAGAGGTTGAAATGAAGTATCAAATGCCCCAAGTACCTCCAACTGAATGTTCTACCTAGGGGTTCATTAACCTAGACAATCCGGCTACTGATTTTAGTCTACGTTATTTTAATCCGCTCAAAAATAACTTTTGTCTTTGAAATGAAACAAGTTCAAGTAGTCACATTAAACTCTTTAATGGACTGTCCTTAACCTTGCATGCATGCATCAAATCTATCTAATTCACCTTTTCAGGTAGGTTCCCAGGTAGGGGTGTTCCATTTCCGTCACCTTAAATACCCCAGCCTAAACAGAACCCGCATTAGACAAAACGTCCCTTATAGATAAATTTGCTACACATTAATCTTATATTAGTCAATTTAATCCTATTAAACTGATTAAAAGATTAAAGCCTAAGGTTGCTAATCATATTAGAACCATGATCTTAAGTCTATCTCATCCAGGTTTTAAAACATTTTTAAAACCATGAATTAAACCTAAGTTGGCATGCATGTCTTTCTTATTGATTTTAGTTCTAATTTCCTTATAACCTTTATAAAAGAAAGAACTAAAACCATACATTGTCACATAACTAGGTATTTATAACAATTATAAATTTAACCTATGTGTCATGCTTCATGAAATATTTGTTCATTACTATACATAACTTTTATATACTAGTAACAAAGCATGCACACATGCTCCATACACCCTTATACTATAACATTTATAATATAAAGATGATGCATGTCAATGCTTTATGCATGCATAAATATAACTCTTATATTATATGATGCATGAGCATGCTTTTATGTAATTTAAATCATGCTTCTCTAAATCATAACACTTATAATAAAGAGTTGATGTATGACCAATGCATAACTTAAGATGGGATTTCTTCTATACGGCATACTATATGACATATAAATAAAACATAAATCCTATGTACATTCGCAAAGAATTAATGGACCGAGATGAACCACCTAAAAAACGGAAGTAAAAACTCTATCTATTACATTTTCCATCGAGCAAACCGGTTCATAGGCGAACTGGGTCTTGAACTGTCGGGCGAAGTTCCCCATCATTTAGTAAACATGGCCAGGTATGCAATCGTTTAGCGCACAAGACTAAAAACACGCAGATGCTAAATGATCGCTTAGATGACAACGAAGCAGCGAAGCCCGATCATTTAGATGATCACTTAACCAGCGCTAAGTAAACGATTTACTCCATGATCGTGTAGTCAGTAACTAAGTGATGAAGCTTGCTAAGCTACACATAAGCGGAAACAACCTTATTCTGGCAGTTGAGTTAAAGTAGTATCTGTATTATAGATATCGAATGTAGGGTGAGAAACTTGTTAGGAGTATCTGTATTACAGATCATGGATCTCAGCTTGCTTTCCGTGTCGTCTAAGCTGCATGGAAACAACCTTAGTCAAATGTAGGGTGAGAAGTACCTTGAAAAAGAAAGGACACAATACTCATAAGTCTGTAATCCAAAGGCGGGTCAAACTCACATAAGCGGAGGGGGAGACACATTCATGAAAAGCGAGAAGCCGCAGGGGACTGGCCAACTATGAATAGATATCTGAATTTCGGGTAAGAGTATGAACATTTATTAGTCCATATCATGGGTCTACTTATTACAAAAGGCAAACATCCCTATTCCAAAACATGCACATAAGTCCTCAGGCAGGCGGGGACGAAAAGAGTCTATTTCTTTACAATATTCCGGAATGTATCATGGCCCTATCTATTCATCTTTTTATTAAAAAAAAAAGAGTTTCGCATCTCCCCGAAGCTGGGAGAACAAATAGGCGTGAGGAATTTGGAAGGAGGGGCTACGAGCCCTCTCCCATTGCTATTCCCGGATCACCCATCCCTTCCTTCCCCTTCGCCTAGCCTGGTGAGATCTGATGAGATCAGATCTCTCGAATGAAGTGAAGTGATAGGAAGAGAAAATGGGAACAGCGGCTTAAGCCATTAGGTGTAGGTGCTTTCCAGAGGTGGAATCTTTGAGTTCTTTCTATTTGACCCGAAACCGATCGATCTAGCCATGAGCAGGTTGAAGAGAGCTCTAACAGGCCTTGGAGGACTAAACCAACGTATGTGGCAAAATACGGGGATGACTTGTGGCTAGGGGTGAAAGGCCAACCAAGATCGAATATAGCTGGTTTTCCGCGAAATCTATTTCAATAGAGCGTATGATGTTGATGGCCCGAGGTTGGCACCCTTTTGCCATAAAAGAAAAAGTCCAATATCGTCGAAAATGCAAATCTTTAGCTCTACGAGGACTCAAAAAGGACCCGAAATGTAAAAAGTCCGTGAGATTGGATTGAAGGAATGACAGAATTGGCGATCGCTAGCTTTCCGCTAAGACCAGGGAAGCAGACTCTTTATCTTCTAGTTCACCTTAAAGCATTTCCAGTAAACTAAGGAAAGACTCTGGCTAAGGCATTTTAGTGCCCCTAATAAGAAAGGTGTGGGGAGAAGCAGCCAGTTATAGGAGAAGGAGCAAAGCAGCTCGACCGAAAGGGAAGACTTTCCTATATTATGTTCTGATGGATAGGCTAGCTGCACTCCCTTTGAGGTAAGAACAGTTCCTTTTGATTCAATTGCAAGAAAACAACCTCTTTTTAGAGTTTGATACGAACACTAAGCCAAACAGCCTATTTATATGGATTCCTCAAAAATGAAAATATAGACTATCATAATATATGTCAGAAGCATCACCATCATTTTGTCTGTAAGGTGTTGGATGCCCTTCTTCCTAGCAAGATCAGATCAAGAATAGCCAAAGGCTAGGAAAGCACAGTCAGACTAGTGCCATGCCCAAAGCACCAAGACTGCTTATTTCGCTGAAATAGTAAAGAGACAAGACCTCTTATGCCGAAAAAGTCAGAAAGTCAAGTGCTAACGTGCAGCTCCCATTCCTCCTTTAAATGAGAAAAAAACCTTTACACTGAAACTTATGAGATGAAAGCGGGTTTGGTGTGCTTGGTCTTATCGTCCTCGCTGGCAGAGTGAACTTTCGACAACCCCCGCCCCGGGCTTACTCCCTATAGTCTTTGGGTTATCCCTGCCCCTACTCAATTTGTAATCCTGAATGAGCATCAAGACGGACACCAGCTTCTATAGTACGGGCAGGCTGATAGTAGTCGGTGTCAGTCTGGAGTCAGATCAAGATCCATACCACAGTTTCACCCTAATACTTTTCTGTACGACATTGCCTATTTCTATTTTACGTTGTTTTTTTAATTGTTGGATTCTGGACTGATTGTTAAATTGAAAGTCTTAGGCAAAAAAGTGCTCGGGCAACTTCTATGATGAGCGGTGTAAAAAAAAAAAAGAGTATCTGGCTGTCGTTTAAGCTTGCCTACATTTGACAACCTTATTAGGAGTATCTGTATCATGCATGCTTCTCCACTGATGACAAAATGACCTTCGAGACTCCTCTAGGAATTCCTACCCCTATCTATTTGAGGGGGGAAAGAAGTCAAAGAGTCTTCTGCATTCATATGCTTTTTCAAGGATAAGGAGCAACAGGGAGTACGAAAGAAAGACTGATTGGAAGACAGGGCCTTTCTTCAACTAAAAAAGGATACAATGAAAATGGAAGAGAAGTAAGGGGTGAGGATATATCCATAGTAATGAGAACCCCTGTCTTGCTATTTTCCTTAGGCTTTCAAGTAGCAGTACCCGTCTATGCTATCTTTGCTGGAGTTCTTTCTTTCCTTTCTGGAGTTCACGACTTCTTGTTTGATAGCTCGCTGCGTGACTTTCTGGATGTTAAACCCTGAGGGATGTAGCTAACTAAGGCAGCCAAAGTCCGCCTTTTTACAAACTTATTAAAGAGGGAGAGCGCCAGGACTGACGGCGTCAAGGAGAACGTCGAGACGCCATCAGTTTGGAGCGCGAGGCCTGCAGAGCTTCCTGCAAAGGAGATAAGAAAAGGCTCCGCAGAAGAGATCCGGTAACTGTTATGAATGTGGAGGAGTGGGGTATTTTTCTCGTTACTGTCCCATCCCAATGTTCAGACGGACGAATGCTGCTGGAAGAGTGCAGAATAGACCAGCTGAAGATGGAAGAGTGAACATTGTGGAGCCTAGAGCCCGGGAAGGAAGCTTTCAAGGTAAGTTCAAGTCGGAACCATAGTGGGGGTTCTGCAGCTTAGGAGAGAAGAAAGTTTCTCTATCGTTAGATTGTGTGGCAACGTGAGCCAACGTCAGCAGAAAGGAGAAGAAGACGGAAGGCAATATTCCGAATCTATGTCGGAATTGGCCAGTGCAAAGATGATCATTGATGCTGGGAGTTCGAATAACATAATGTCCAGGGGGATGGTGGATCAGTTAGGGCAGCAGCCCTTTTAGGCTTTTAAATAAGGGGGCTCCGACTCTGGAAAGGATACAACATATTGAAATAAAGGAATTGGTGGATCTTTCCCATCAGACAGATCAACGACACCGGGCATGGGATACACAGGCAGGAGAGCTGATTTGACTGGGCAGACCAGATGAGCGAGATTGATTTATAGCGAAAGCGCTGTGCCAACTTGCGTACAAGATTGATATATAAATTTGATACTCTAGTCAAATCCTCTTCAACAGTCTTTTCGTACAGGCTATTCAAGATCTATTGGTTTTCTTGCTTATGCGGTACTTCGACCGCTAAGCCTCGCTTATGCATCGAGAAAGATCGTTGATAGGAAAGCTCTGTTACGCACCAACGACGACCCCTTCTCTTTACCTTTCTTGTCCCCTACCTTAGTCCTTTGCTGGCTTGAATTAATTCCATCTCTTTTTTTCTTTGTTTGCGAGAATGACTCAGAGGACGACCCACTGGTAGACCTAGACTCGAACGGATAGAATCATACTACCGCTGCCGATGGCCGTTCCTTCACACCCGAGATGCTCACAACGTCAATCAGTGCTTCTACCGGTGCCATAAGAAATGCTACTGAGACTAATACTGCGAATACTACTGAACTCCACGATAGATAAGGAATGCAGCCGATACCGGAGCAGCTTACCGACGATCCTTTGCTTACTTCTCTGGAGTCAACGATACCGCTTTTTCCGTCACGGAGACTGCTGATGGACCGGCTTATTGGCTTAATGCTCTCCTTCGTTCTCTCACGCACCCGATAAAGCGAAGGATAGGGATTCTATTTATGGCGTGAGGTTCAGTTCCTTATCTAGAAGCATACCTAGATATATACGAATACTGGCTTCCATACCTATCTCCGGTAGAGCTAACAGCATATCGAGGAAGAGATGGCTATGTATGAGAGGGCCGTAAAGGACTCTCTTGAGACAACTTTCGGGAGGCCAGTTCAGGCTTTCTTTAGAATTGTTACTGGTATACTGATTTTCGAATGCAATCCATTCGTATTTCATTTTTTCTTGCTTGAACTTTGCTTTTCTTTGCAATACCGAACCAAAGACGAAGGCGAAAGAAGCTCCAGCGGACCCCAAGGATAAGAAGAAAGGAAAAGCTACCGAGCAACTGCTCGAATCGATTTCGTCCGACAAAAAAATGATCTCCGCATTTCGTCATGGGATGAGGGGCAACTAGAATCCCGACGCTTCTTCTTCTCCTCCCGAGTCACTTCTGGCTTACAACAGGTTGCTTTCATCCCTCATTTGGCTGCGATCCTTCGAATTTATGAGTTAAACTTGGCCAGCTATTAGGACACAATAAGGTTGTTTCTCGTTTTTCCTGTCTTGCACTGAAAAAAAAAAAGAGGAATAGAATAGACATCCCTTTAGATGTCTATGTATTCTTTAGAATCTCTCGATTGATTTTTATATCGTTATATCTCTCTAAAAAAATTGAGAAAGAAAGAGTAGATGGATCCTATCCCCTATATCGAACACTAAATCCTAGCTATTGATTGAAAGATCTTCGTCAAATACCGGACTTGCCTTTTTTTTTAGGAATTCCTCATATCCAAAGCAGCTTACCACATGTCTGCTCTCTATTTAAGCGTTAAATCATTTGTGGATGTGCGGATTAATGGATTTTTTTAGGATAAAGCCTCAAATTGTTTAAATTCTTTTACATTTGAAGTTAATTGTAAGGGCCCCTACGTTTTTGGGCATATTAACTGCTATCGACTTTGTAATTTCAAAGAGTTTGAGTCTATGAGTCGTTCGTGAAGAAGCTTCGAAGCAAAGGTTGTTGTTCTTCGAGAATGAAGACGACCAAGTGTTGGTCAAGTTGTGTAAACGATGGAGTAGACGATTGTTGAATATCGGATACTCAGGAGCTAGTTTACGCGCACGCACTAGACTTGCTTTACCCACCGAGAAAGTAAATGCAATTCTTTGCATCAATGAATTTGGAATATTAGAACCTAGCTCTGATACCAATCGAAAGAACTCTTATACAAGAGTACCTTTAAGCAGTAGCGGATTGTTCCAAAAACATTGTGACAGAATTTCCACATTTACAATCTAATAGACAAGATATACAACATATTACAAATTACCATCATGCTTTCAAACTAAACAAGAGAACAAGAAATACGTACGAGTTGAAGAACCTTTCTTCACTAAAAACTCGGTCTCTCCAAAGGGACTGCTTCTCTCACTCTTGCTAGAACTTCCAAGAAATCGGTCACCAAAACTCCGATCGTCTACTCACGAACATCCTCCACACGAACAGAAACAATGGGGACGACACTACCACTTAGAACCCTCGGTATTATCAGTGTGAGAATCCAAAGAGTGGGCTCTGTTGGAATTTGGTAGAGGGTAGGAGGAGAGGAAGATCATATACAATGACCAAGCAAGTGGAAGAAGGCAGGGTCTGTCGTATAGACAATGCTTGATCGTTTAGAAGGAAATACACGATCGTGTAGTAAATAGGCTGCAATCGTATAGACGATCATTTAGTAATCGCTCGAGCGCTAGACGATCATTTAAAAAAGTTTAAGCGATGGTTTAGAAAGCGGCACATGTGTATACGATCGAGAAGCAACTTTGAGCTATCGTATAGTCTCTCAGTTAGCTAAGTGACAGGTAGTATATACTATTCTTGAGCGAATGACCGATCTCTTTGTAAAATGAAAACGAATTTCATTTTATTCTTCAGTTACAAAAAAAAAAAAAAAATGAACGAAACCTCCACTAACACACGGTTACGGAGAAAATGCGGCACAATTATCCTATAATTGTCCAATTAAAAAGGCACAATTATTCTATAATTGTCCAATTAAAAATAATAAATATAATCATATTATATTCATTGAGCTAAGTTTAATATCACATATAAACCATAGTGTTTTCTCCTCCACTAGATATAAATCATATTTATATCCATTTTCCTCCATTTAAGGTATCTCATACATAAAGTCAATCATATCATATATAATTAACCAATTCAATCATATCATATATAATCGAACTCCCTCTTGTCAATTTGAACATTTCAAATTGACCTAAAAATCGATTCTCAACTTGAATCCATTGAGCTACCAAGGGAACCTTATGGAACTATGGCTCGAAGCTCCAACAGTACGTGAATAGCTGACTAAACTCTTTAGCCACGAGATCCACCATCCGTTAACTACAAGACATTCCACTAAAGACTGATAACTGAACTCTTCTTACCACAGATATATTTCTGTGTCCATCGGATATAACCAATCAACAGTATGATAACCCTCCACAAATGCTCGTAAGTACAGCTGGGCCAATTTACCGTTTTGCCCATGTAGTTACATCTATTTCCTTAAGTACCACTAATCCCTCTAATGAACAATACAACATAGTCTTACTATGTGTGGACACTTCTCGGACCATGAGAAGGTGTGTGGTGCCACATTGTTCAAGCCCCGGGATCAGCTCTTGAGGTTGCAATCTATCTCCTTACCTCTTCTTCGGGGAAGGATTGAATTCCATCTTGTGTAGCTCAGTTCCCAGCTCCTAAATCAGACGAATCCTCAAAGTGGTAGGTTTGAGTCAGCAATCAGGTCACTCACACCCATGCAAATCAAAGGACTACCCTTAAAGGCAGGAGTTCCTAACTCATTCAGGATTGAGGTTATGTTACCTATGGTCATCCTAGTGAAGTGAAGTATCTGTCATGAACGGTGATATATAACGAGACTTTAACACTTTGTGGTTAGGTCTTATAAAAACTCTTTGTATAGGACGCCCCCGCTCGCATGTCCCCACATAAATGATCAGGATCAGACGATCTGTAGCAAGTCATAACACTTGTAACTATTCTACAAAGCGGGCCGCATCTGTATCGTTATCAAGATAAGGTTTCCCTCCTATATCCATATACTACAAACCATTTTGGTTATCTCTTAAGACATGATCCACTTGTATATCTCCACATATATGCTTAAGTTACATAATGACAACCAGAGATTTTAGTTTATTGGTTTGTGGTAAAGCAAATAAAATATCCAATGTTCTAAGACAATAAGTTAAGAAAATATCATATATTATACATCACAAGCGTTCGTTCAAAACTGTGTTTACAAACTACAGGACATGAGAGTTGAAGGCATCATCCCCAACAATTGAATCCCTAAAGAAGAATGAAACTTGGACACTAGTTTCACTACTTAAAGAATGTAAGCCTAGTGTAACAAAATGGGTCTACAAATACAAAGAATGCATCCCTAATGTACAATAACCTGGATTAAACCTAGGTTAGTGGATAAGGGGTTCACTTAGAGACAAGGGATGGATTTTACAATGAAATTTTCTCACTGATAGTGACAACATCAATTAGAATGCTTCTTTCATTAGTGGCACAACAGAGCTTAGAGCTAGATCAGCTTGATGCTAAAACATCCTTCCTTCATGGCTATTTGGAAGAGACCTTATACACGAGTCAACCTAAATGTTACTAGGCTAAGGGGAAGGAAAACCACTATTGCCTACTAAAAAAGTCCATTTACGGACTAAAACAGTCTCAAGATGCTGGAATAAATGGTTTCGTGAATTTATTCTAAAGAATGGTTTCGTAAAGAGCACATATGATAGTTATGTTTACATCAATTCAAAGTCTTTCAAGAATTTTGTCTATCTGTTCTTGTATGTGGATGACATGCTTCTATCAGAAAGCTCTAAGGAGGTGTTGAAAAAAGTACAAGACTTCCTAAAAACAAAATTTGAAATGAAAGACATGGGAAGTACTAAGAGAATACTAGGCATAGATATTAAAAGAAATAGAAAAAAGCACAAATTGTACATCAGTCAAGTTAATTATTATGAGAAACTAATTCAAAAGTTCCATATGAAAGAAGTCAGAACAGTAATCACTTCCATTGCTTAGAATTTCAAGTTATTAATAGAAAATTCACTAAAAGAAACTGATCATGAACATAAAAAACAAATGTCTACTTTGCCTTACTCCCAAGTAGTGTGAGGTCTAATGTATTTAATGATCTCTATAAGACTAGACATAGCTTATGCAACTAGCTTGATCAGTAGATATATGTCAAACTCTGGAAAAAGGCACTAGGAGACCACCAAGTGGATTCTTAGATATCTAAAGGGCATTAAAGAAGCAAGACTCCTATACCAACAAAGCATAGACTTAAAATCTTAACTATTTGGCTTTATTGACTTAGATTATGTAGGGCATCTCGATAAGAGAAGGTCCCTATTAGGATATATTTTCCTATTTAAAAGTTGTGTATTGAGTTGGAAAGCTTCATTGCAATTAGTGGTAGCCCTTTCTACCATTGAAGTAGAATTCATTGCACTATCTGACGTTGTGAAAGAAGGCTTGTATCTAAGGATCTATTACAATAATGAGAGTACCATACATATACCTAAAGATCCCCGATATCACAATCGTACCAAACATATACATGTAAAATATCACTTCATCAGAGAGAAAATAGAAAGAGAAAAGATCAAAGTTCATAATCTTCATACCTCAGATACCTCCTCAGATATGCTTACAAAACCCATCACTTAGCTCAAACTCCAAAAATGCCTTAACATCATTGGGTTTGGGTTACCTGAAAAAGGTTAAAAGATAGTGATTAGAGAAGAGGAGTTGATCATTAATTGACAAAATGTTTATTTTATTGGGTTGTATGTCCTAAAACTCGTAGTTTGTAAAATTAAACATATTCTATTTGAAATAAAGATGTTATTGAGATTATTTAGTGAAGTTGTTATTGAATATGTAAACTTGTAAATTTGTACATGTTATTGAAGTATGCTTTAAATCTAAAACTAATATTGTTAGAGTGCTTAAGATCGTAATTAATTCCAGATGTTGATTTTCAACTCCATCAGATTTCAAGGTGGAGATTTATAAAGGCAGTAACTAATTTTGTGAAATCAAACATTTATTTTACTATTATTCTCTCAACTAACTTGTAAATCATATATATAAAAGATCAAAAGGAGAAATTAGGTAGCAAAAAATTTATGTAAATTTGTAATCCTCCAAAAACTCTCTATTAATAGCTTCTCTTCGTGGATGTCGGCACCTCTTGCCGAACCACATTAAAACCTTGGTGTGTTCCTTCTTTTTTTTTTGACGTTGCATACTTAATTCTTCGTCTCCATCTCTTTTAATCTTCTTCTACTTCTTCTTTCTTCTCTTTTGGGGAAATTACCATCAAGTAGAGAAAATTGAGAGAAATTGTTTGTTCAAAATGTATGTTAATCTGTAAAAGTGGCTGACTAGAGAGAAAGAAAGCTACCTTACGTGTTGCAGCACTTCTTTTTCTATGTGGCTTCATCAGATCCACGTATTGCAACACTTATCCTCTCTAATATTTGGATCAACTTTTACATCTAGGCCTCGGTAATGTCCGGAAAAGCCCAACACATTGGTTATTAAATATCATGGAGTTCCAATCTTAGAACCAATTGAAAGTTTGAACTCCTCTCAAATTAACTCATTTAGGCTCCCCCTAAGAAATTACTTGAAGGAAATATAAAGATAGAGATCTAGTGAGCGGAAGCGGATCATTCGAAATTTCATTGTGAAAGAACTCAAACTTTTATAGTCTAAACAAAAATGATTATGCATACACAACAAATTACAGCATGCTTCTTATAAATGAAAAAATAAGGGATAGAGTATGCAAACCTTTGAAGAAACTTTCTTTAATATCCCTCGATCGTTCAGCAACTGGTTCAACAGTATAAACTCGAACATAATGATCAGAACACGATGTCGACGAACATCTGGATGAACCTCGATCACAATCGAGTTCAACTTGATCCTTGAATCTCGAATGGAACTAGAACACCACCACAAGACTTACCTTTGTATTCTCGGTGTGAGAATCCAGGAGTTATGGGCTCTATGTGACTTTGGATAGAGGAAAGAAGAAGCTAGACGATTGAGTAAGTGGGAGATGGATGAAGTCTATTATATAGACTAGATACTCGATCGTTTAGTAAGAAGAAGCCTATCGTATAGACTTACTACTCGATCGTGTAGTACTGAACTATCATATAGTAAACTTGATATTTGATCATTTAGGCTGTGAGACACTATCGTTTAGTAAAACACTTTTACTCGATAGTTCATTCTTTTGTCAAATGACACAAAAATGAATAATCTACTAAATTTGGAAAATCATTTTCCTTTTATCTCACAATTACCATAACCGTGTATAACCTCTCACTCAAGTTGGTTATTAAAGAAAAATATTAAATAGTTATCATATAATTAATATTATAAATAAATAGGAAAACCTATTTATAACCTATAGTTTTAATATTTCATCACCTGAAACATATAAATCATAGTTCTTTTTCTATGTTATGGTATTTAATATAAATCATATTTATATTAATTCTTCCAATTAATGTATCTAATACATCATATCAATAATATCACATATAATTGAATTAGTTTAATTATATCACATATAATTAAATTTCCTCTTGTTAATTTGAACACTTAAAACTAACCCAAAATTTGATTATCAACTTGAACCCATTGAGCTACCATGGGGACCTTATGGACCTGTAGCTTGAAGCTCCAATAGTTAATGAATAACTGACTAAACTCTTTAATCACAAGATCCACATTGCGTTAACTGTTGGTCGCTCTACTAAAGACTGACAGTTACACTATTTGCACTACAACTATATTTTTGTGTCCATTAGATATAACCAATCAACAGTGTGATGACCCTTCACAAATTGCTCGTAAGTACAATTAGGTCAACAGTTGAGAATCAGTTTTTGGATTAATTTGAATTGTTCAAATTAATAGATGGATTTAATTATATATGATATAATAGAATTGTTTCAATTATATATGATATAATTTTCATAATGTATTTGATACATTATAGTTTAATGGGAGGAAATAAAGATTTGAATGAAATTCAAATATATTTTCTATGAATGTGATTTATAGTTGTTAAATTTAATATAAATGAGATTAATAATAAATGCCATTTAAAAGAGAAAAGAGTCTATAGTTCATATTGTATGTGATACAATATTAAAACTATAGGTTATATGTTATGTTTGATATAATATATAATTTAATATTTATCTTTTCTTGCTACTTATTTTAGTGGGGTGGTTATTCAATTTGGCAAAAGGAGAAAAAAAAAAAAAAAGAAAAATAAAAATTGTTTTTCTTCTTCTTCTACGTTGATGGTGTTGAATGATTGAGTGAGTTACAGAAAAGTTTTGTGTGTTCTTGTGTGATACTTCTCAATCCTCCTCCTCCACATTAACCTTTCACTCTAAATCAAAATAATCAGAGCCCACCACTCCTGGGTCTCATCCTGAGAATACCAAGGTAACTCTGTGGTAGTGTTCGGGTTTTGGTTTGAGATTAATTTTTGAAGAAGGTCTTCAAAAGGTTTGTGATTGTCTGAGGGAAATTCAAGAAGAAAAGGTTCTTCAAAGGTAATGTATCTTGAACTCTTTTATTGTAAAAGCATGCTGCAATTTATTTTTTTTAAATGCATATCTGTTGTATGTTTATTGTAAACTTTATATTCGATAATTTATGGAATTTGGTCAATTCACTGCCGCTCAAGGTTCTTCGCACAAGGGTTCCTTCAATTAGTATCAGAGCTAAGCTGTTGGTTTCTGATTCCAAATTCCATTCTTCTATTGAATTGTTTATAGTACTGGTGGGTTTTATAATCTGCATTCCATTTATGTGACAAATGTTTGTGGATGGATGGCTTTGTTGATGGATTTTTCGGGATGAACTCTCAGTTTAAAGGCATTATTTAAATTTACGAAGTTGGTTTGTGAAGGCCCCTACGTTTTTTGGGCATTATTATTGCAATCGAGTCTATAATTTTTTGTTAGTGTTGAGTCGTTCGTGGTGTTTCAGAGGCTTCAAAGAAGGGTTAAAGATCAGTGTTTCGATGGAGAACACAAAACAGAGGTTACCACATCATGTAGCTAGAGCTAAGCGACCGGATAGCTTTTTTTAAGCGATCGCGTAGAGTTTGCTACACGATCGTGTAGCATTTGCTAAATCATCGCATAGCTTAATGATACGCGATTGTGTAGTGTTTGCTATATGATTGTGTTGCGTTGGCTACATGATATCATATACGCTCGCTCACTGAAAAATTGCACAGTATTGGATACTTGATGTATGCTTGCTTGCTACACGATTTCATAGACTTTCATGATCATCACATAGTCATTAGCTTCATAATCACATAGGCTGTCGTGCTCATCGTTTAACTGCTTAATGCAAAGTTGCAAGCTATGTGATCGCGTAGTCTTTGCTGCTCATTGTATGGATGCTTGTCGCATGGTGCGTTTGCTACACAATCAATTGCAAGGTGTTCTTTGAGGAGTAGTTCAGGTCGAGCGGTTCAAGTCCCAGTTCACTTGTTCCGAATCAGTTGACTCAAATTTTGTAACATTTAGCCTTTATTTTTCTTTTTATAGAGTTTCAATCACTGTCTATCAAGTTTTAATATAAATATACATGTGATGTATGTTTTTATTATATGCCATATTGTATGCCATATAATTTTAAAACCCACCATAGGTTATGCATTTATTTTCATGCATCATTTTATATTATAAGTGTTATAGTATACTAGTATGCATGATTTAAATTACATAAAGTATGCAAATGCATCATATAATATAAGAGTTATAGTATATGTATGCATGCATTATAGCATATCCATGCATCATTTATATTATAAGTGTTATAATATAAGGTTGAATGGTTGTATGGAATATATGTTATATCATGATTCATTACTTAGTTATATAAATTTTATATATTACTAATGAATGAACATTGCATAAAGCATGACATTACCTCAGCTTAAATTATAAATGCACTGTGGGTTCTTGTGTGATACTTCTTAATCCTCCTCCTCCACATTAATCTTCCCCTCTAAACCAAAATAGTCAGAGCCCACCACTCCTGGGTTCTCACCCTGAAATATCAAGGTAACTCTATGGTAGTGTCTGGGTTTTGGTTTGAGATTAATTTTTGAAGAAGGTCTTTAAGAGGTTCATGACTGTCTGAGGGAAATTTGTGAAGAAAAGGTTCTTCAAAGGTAATGTATCTTGAACTCTTTTCTTCTAAAAGCACGCTGTAATTTATTTTTTAAATGCATATTTGTTTTTTGTTTACTGTAAACTTTATATTAAATAATTTATGAAATTTGGTTGATCTGCTTCCGCTCAAGGTTCTCCTCACAAGGGTTCCTTCATATATGTCTCCTTTTGTCATTATATACACTATTATTGGTAATACCTATGGCAGCTTGTGAATCATAGTGCACAGATACTGGTACTTATGCCCCCCACAATGGTACATCCTTTAATAGGCTTCTAAGCAATTTAGCCTCCTATCCTGCTAGTTCTAGAGTAATAAATTCTGATTCCATATTGGATCTTGCTATGCAAGTCTGTTTTGTATATAACCACTTGTAGAACTGACTTCATCATTATCAGATATCTAGTTAGCATCACAATAACCTTCTAATACAGTAGGAAATTTGTTAAAATGTAAACAATAGTTCACTTTTCCCTTAAGATACCTTAATAGACGATGAAAAACACTCCAATGATCTTTATGAGGATTATGTGTATATGTATTCAATCTACTAACAACATTTGCAATATCAGGTCTAATATAGTTCATTAAAAACATAACGCTACCTATAATCTTTGCATATTCAGACTGAGATACATAATCACCTTTATTTTTCTTAAGACTTATACTAGTATCATAAGGAGTTCTTGTAGGAGGATCATCAAAACAATCAAACTACTTTAGTAATTTTTCAATGTAGTGTGATTGGCACAGAGAAAAACCATTTTCAGTTTTTCTTATCTTAACACAAAATATTATGTCTGCTTCCCTTAAATCTTTTATTTTGAAATGGGAAGATAATAACAATTTCGTATTTCGTATCATCTCTATGTTTGTTCCAAAGATGAGCATATCATCAACATACAAACATATAATCACACACTTAGCTCTAAACAGCTTTGAATAAGCAAGCGTATCTGAAGAGTTTACCTTAAAACCATTGTTTATCAAAGTATCATTGAATTTTTTATACCATTGTTTGTGAGATTGTTTAAGACCATAAAGATATTTTTTTAGTTTACATACTTTGTTTTCCATACCGGCTACTGTATAGCCTTTAGGCTGTACCATATAAATTTATTCTTCTAGATCACCATTGAGGAATATTGTTTTTACATCCATTTGATGAATTAGAAGTCCATGGATAGCAGCCAACACAATCAAGGCCCTAATAGTAGCTATTTTTGTTACATGGGAATACGTGTCAAAATAATCAACACCTTGTTTTTGTGCATACCCTACTACCAATCTAGCCTTGTATCTTTCAATTGAACCATCTGGCCTCATTTTTCTTTTGAAAATCCACTTACACTTAATCGTTTACTTCCATTTGGAAGATCTACTAAGTTCCAAGTTTGGTTCATGATTAAAGAATCCAATTCTCTCTTAATAGCTTCCTTCCATAAGCTAGAGTCTACAGAACTTAAAGCTTCTTGGTAAGATTTAGGATCCTCATCTATAAGGTACATACATGCAAACTGATAGTGAATATCATTGGCCTCTCAACTAAAAAAGTAGTTAAAAAATAAGGACCAAAATTTTGTTGGATCGAGGAAGCATGCAGTGAAAGAAAACAGGATCATTAAGCATTCTAATTCATTAATTTTGGCTTCAAATTCAACATGCTCATAAACTAAAAACGGAGTTTCAACACTAACCTTTAAAGTACCTCTTGAGTCACGATTTTCAACTACAATCCTCTCTTCCTTTAGATGTGAACCACCACGAGGTCTTCCCTCCTATTCTCTTTGTGCCTTAGATTGAGTTGTGAGACTCAAAATAAGCTTGAATTAGGGAAATGAGGGAGAAAGGTTTTCTGGTTTTCAACAGAATGAAGACTTTCTTCAAATAGATTTTTCAACAAAAATCTCTTCAATGCATCACCGAATTCCACTTCAGAATTGAAGTTTATATTGCATGACATTCAAGCAATAAGCCTTCTGCATGAGTTCCAGCTCAAGCTTGAGAATTTGAGCTGTAAATATAGTGGAACCATGAATGAGCTGCTAGGTTGAAGAAGTGGGAAATTCCCACTTTTCCACTTTTTCAATTTTTATTTCAATTTTGAAACTTTTCCAAAATTAAAATTAAAATTAACTATTAAATTTTAATTCTTTAATTAAAATTGAGTTTTTTTTATTAATTTCACAAAAATTAATTCAATAATTAATTTTTCTATTAAAATTAATAATTAATAATTAATTAGACAATTTAATTAATTTAAATTAATTTAATATCAAATATAAAATTAATTAATCATCAATTCCACTATCATGAATCCCTATTCATGAATTTAATATTTAAATCATATTTAAATATTAACCAATTCTCCAATTTCGTTTAATTTCAAAATTAAATGTGTAATTATATCATATATAATTACTAATTCTCTTAATTCGTATTTGAACGATTCAAATCAACTTATCATGCTACTCTAAGGATAATCCGTTTGTGGGCTAGTAGGTGGACCTACAGAACATGGGTTTTAACGATCCAAGATTAATTGGCTAAACTCTTTACATTGAATTATCCCCCATTCGTTAACTACTGTGTCACTCCATTAAAACCCATAGTTGTGCTCCCTT
The DNA here is from genome assembly GCF_027475165.1 of Benincasa hispida. Taxonomy (NCBI): domain Eukaryota; kingdom Viridiplantae; phylum Streptophyta; class Magnoliopsida; order Cucurbitales; family Cucurbitaceae; genus Benincasa; species Benincasa hispida. The sequence continues at coordinate 32,886,223 of NC_143482.1, forward strand.
CACTATAGATATATTGTATCCACTCGATATAACTATGATTAGTAAGTTAACCCTTCACAGTTTGTTTGTAATAACGACTGGGTCAAAAGGCTATTTTACGCCCGAGATTACCTCTTATTCCTTAAGTCCCACTGATCCTCTAATGAACAATTGGTTTGTGATCCAATAATCAAACCGAGTCCCTCTCGGGCCGATGAGAGGATGGGGCCCCTTGTTCAAGACTCGAAGTCAGCATTTAAGGGAACAACCTTTCTACTATCCCTGAAAAGGGGTAGAAGTGAATTCCATCTTGCATCCTATGTCCTCAGCTATCTACCCGATCTTACCCCTATAATGGGAGGCTTATTTAGCCGACACTGTTGAGGCAAATTCACCTATGTAAATCTAAGGATAATCTTGAATAAACTGGATTTCATAGTTAGCTAAGGATTAAGGTCAAGTTACCTAGGTTATTGTTTTGAAATAGTCAGTCTTAAATAGTAAACGACGTTATAAAGTAAGAGTGACTTATTTCTTGGTTCGATCTTGCATAAACTCATTGCACATGATGCTTCCACTCCTCATGTCACTACATGTATGAATCAGGATCACCTCATCTGTAGCACTTTACAACTCCTTGTAACATTTACAGAGTGGGTCGCATCTGATAATGTTACCAGAATAAGGCACCCAATCTTATTCATATACTATAAATCACTTAGACTAATTACTCGAATCTAATCCACTCCTATATCTCCACATAAAGTTCAAGTACTCATGTAATAGTCATAGATCTTTTAGTTTATCGGATTTATTTCTAAAACGAAATAAGCAATTCATATATTCAATACGACTTTACTGAATCAAACTTCAATAACAACTTTATTGATTTACAAAATGAGTTTATTTTTTAAAAACCACGAGTTTTAGGACATAAAACCCAACAAACTCCCACTTGGACGAAAACTCTAGTGGTAACATACATATGAATATATAATGTTGAGTTTCTGAGTTTTACGGAGAAATACAATAAACTAAGGCATCACATACCCATGGTTTTTCTTTTAGGTATCACATACCCGTCCTTAGGTATCACACACCCATGGGTTTTTCTCCCACTTGCCCTAGGTTATTCAACTCGTAATCTTAGTCACACTAGGTGAACGTCGAACACTTTAGCCGAGAGGATTGCCGCATACACTTTAGTTATACTATGGATTTCTCATTCAACTATATAGGGAATGCATCTTATTTTCACAACTCTTTGTTTCTCGATAATATCACAGAGACCTGATGACTTGAGTTTTCACTAAACCCAAATAATGGCTAGGTTGTCATACATTCCTCCCACTACATTGAGATACACTCAACTCTTTGATTAAGATGCATTTGACCTGTCTAAACAACTTTTGTTATAGTGTCATCATTAATCAATAACTCTTTATTGATATACACTTTGCTTTTTATGGAAACTAAATAATACATGGTTATTTCGTATACTTTTCTAGGAAAAAATTTAGTATTTTTCAACACAAACACGTGATTTTCTTTTACATGAAAAGTATACTACTTTTGGGTTGCCTACAAATAGGCATGCCTTTTGAACAATATTTCAACACTTAAGGGTTCGACACTAACATATGTGTCGATCTTTTCTCTAGATTTCTGAATTATGTGAACACCTTTTACATATCATAAACAACTTTTATGAATTCTCCATATCTTATATGGATTTTCAGAAAATACCTTTAAAATTGGAATGATGTTCAAAACAACTAAGGCAACTAGGTGTAGAGAGTTCTCACTGGATTTCATGTTCTATCAAAATAGCCCTAGAAATCTCAAACTCTCTATTTTCTCTACTTTGATCCAATCGAAGTAATTCAGATTCACTTTACCTAACAAGTTTTATACACCTTGAGATATTCTTCAATAACAACTTTATTTAGTTACAGAATGAGTTTATTGAATCAAACTTCAATAACAAGTTTATTTATTTACAGAATGAGTTTATTATTTACAAACCACAAGTTTTAGGACATAAAACCCAACAAAGTTTTCTCAATTCTCTGTCTCTTACTTCTTCTTGGTTATATAATAGGAATTCTATCCGTGTTGTTAACATCTACAATATCAGACATACTACTAGAAGATATATCATGCATACCATTAGACAAGGGAGGCATGGAAATAGAATCATTCTCACAATTAGTTGTTCTAACAGTTTCAGTGCTTCTCTTTTTCAAAGGAAAAACATGCTAAAAAATTTGTACATCACTATATTCACACACAGATCTATCATTCAAGCACATAAATTTTTATGCAACATTACTTTGTGCATAACTAATAAACACACAATAAAAAGTTTTAGATCCTATGTAGGTATCTTGAATGCAGGATATGGAACCTTAGCCAAACATCTCCACACCCTTAGATAAGAGAGATTAGGTGCATATCCTTTCTAGAGTTTGTACGGTGTCTTATCCAGTTTTTTGTGAGGTACTCTATTAAGAATACAACAGGCAGAAAACACAGCTTCCCCCATGTTATCTGAAAATCCAAAACTTAACAACACAACATTCATCATTTCCTTAAGAGTTCTTTTTTTACATTCTGCTATACCATTTTGTTGTCATGAATAAGAAGTAGTAAATTCATGAATAATGCCATTTGATTCACAAAATTCTTTCAGTGTATTATCACTAGTAGCCTCCTAGTTTCTCTTACCAGGATTAGACATATATCTACTAATTAAACAAGCTGAATATGAGAGATCAGGTTGGGTAGAAATCATTAGATACATTAGGATTCCAACTGCTTGACTATAGGGTATGGAAACCATCTGTTTCTAATGTTCTTGGTCAAAATCTTTAGGAGAGTTAGTTGAGGAAAGCTTAAAGTGCTGAGCAATAGGTAAGGTCACAGGTTTAGCATCATTCATACTGAACCTTTTAAGGATCTTCTCACAGTAATTGGACTGGTTGATGCTTAGAATAGACTTCTCTTTGTTCCTTTGGATCTCTATTCCTAGGACCTTGCTTGTTTCTCCCAAGTCCTTCATATCAAACTCCCCTTTTTAAGAGGTTTTTAATATGGGTTAGATCTCATTTGGACCTACCTGCCAGCAACATGTCATCTACATATATGAGTTGGTAAACCTTGTCCTTGTATGAACCTGTATTTACATAAACACATATGTCAAATGAACTTCTTTTGAACACAATGCTAGAAATATAGTCATTGAATCTCTTATACTAGCAGCTAGTTGATTGTTTTAATCCATATATAGCATTGTTGAGTAAACAATAGAGATTTTCATTTCCTTTAACTTCAAATCCTATAGATTGTGCCATGTAGATTGTCTCCTCTAGATGTCAATAAAGAAAAGTAGTTTTGACATCTAGTTGATACAATTCTAGATTCTTTTGAGCAACTAAGGATAGAAGAAGTCTTATGGAAGTCTGTTTGACAACTGGAGAGAAAAATCTCATAATAGTCTATTCCTTCCCTTTTAGTGAACCCCTTTGCAACCAATTTACTTTTATACCTAGGCTTTTGATCACAGGATACTCCTTCCTTAGGTTTGAAAACCCATTTAGAGCCAACAGGTTTGTAACACTTTGGTAGAGGAACTAAAGACCAAGTGTGATTCACCTTTAGTGAATGCATCTCCTCATTCATAGCTTCTATCAAATCCTTTGCATTAGCACAACTTGTTCCTTCCTCAAAGGTTGTTGGTTTTTTGTTATTAGAAGCTACAGTAGCATTTAAAACCAGATTCATATAGTTCATTTCAGTATATCTAGCTGAAGGTGTAATAGTTCTCCTTTGTCCATCCCTAGCTAAGATATACTGACTTAAATCAGGTTGCTCACATGCTGTCTTCTCATGTTCCCCTACATCTTCCTCAGTTTCTCCTATGTCACTAGGTTGGCTAGAATCTATTGGTTTCTCAGTGGGTAACTCCACCTCAATTCATATGTTGGATGACTCACCTTCATCCACAAGCTTTCTCCTATTGCATGAACATCTTCTCTTCCCTAAAGGTGATGTCTATACTCACTATGAACTTTCTCTCACCCGGATGCCACATTTTAAACCCCTTGACACCCTACAAACATGAATTTGACTGCTTTGGCATTTAACTTTCCTTTATTTTGGTGTACAAACCCTACACATCCAAAGACCTTGAGGTTTTCTAGGTTAGGGGGATGATTAGTCCACTTTTCCTTAGGGGTAAGCAACTCTAAAGTTGTGTGAGGGCACCTATTCAAGGTATAAACTGTGTAGGCTGCAGTTTCTGCCCAATAATTTTTCCTAAGATAGCATCAGAAAGCAAAGACCTAACCCTTTCCATTATGGTTTTATTTAACCTCTCAGCAACCCCATTTTTTTTAGGTGTATACCTCACTATTCTATGCCTAGTTATACCATTCTCCTAAAAAATTTATCAAAGTACTAATTGCAAAACTCAAGCCCCTTATCGGTTCTAAAGTATTTTAACCTTTTAGATGTTTGATTTTCTATCATGGCTTTCCATTCCTTAAACTTCCTAAAAACTTGGTCTTTAGTTTTAAGATAGTACATCCAGCTCTTCCTAGAAAAGTCATCTATAAAGGTTAGAAAATACCTTGAGCCACTAAGGCTTGGTGTAGGAAATGGTCTCTATAGGTCTGAATGGACGTAATCCAATGTTCCATTGATGGTATGCTGAGATTTTGTGAAATGTTGTTTGGTTGCTTTACCTAGAATGCAGTGTTTGAAGGAAATCAGACATGAGGATGCTGTAACTAAGAGCAATTACCTTCAAAGGAACGATCCTTCTGTACGGTTTTGTGTACGGTTCTGTAGCAATTACCTTAGTTACAGCATGCTTTCCACGAACAATTACCGTACACAAATGGAAACAACAGACTATGCACAAAACCGAAATTACAGCATGCTTTACTAAGAGCAATGGAAGAACAAACATACCTTTGAAGACTCATCTCCAACACCCTTGATCACAACGCTTAAACAACCCCCAAGAATGCAACACTTGAATGCTCGGACACTACGACCGCTACACTGCACGATCCATAGCTATCTTGAACACAACGATCACCTAGATCACGAACACAGTGAACGACCTCCATAGAATCACAACTATGTCGAGTTGAGTATGATACCACCACAATGGCTACCTTGGTATTCTCGGTGTGAGAATCCAGAAGTGTGGGCTCTATATGGACTTAGTTAGAGGACGAGACCGAAGGAAAACAATCGTGTAAATGATTGAGCAAGTGGGAGATGTCAAAGTCTATCGTATAGATGATGCTCAATCGTTTAAGAAACACTATGCGATGGTTTAGCAAAAGCTGCACGATCGTTTAACTAATTGGCCAGCTGAGTGACTATAGTATAGGAACACTCCACGATCGTCTAGTCTATCTAAGTTGTCATTTAGTAAATCTTATTTACTTGACAACCAAGCGTGAGTAATTTTCGAGAGTGGAAATCTCAAATCAACAACTACTAAATTTAGGAAAACATTTTTTCATTTTATCTCACGGTTACCATGAAACCACCAATAACCTCCCACTCAATTAGTTATTAGAGAAAAAAAAAGATAATTATCCAATAATTTATATTATTATAAATATAAATGATAACCAACTTATCATAGTATATATATAACCTATAGTTTTAATATTTCATCTCATGAAACATATAAACCATAGCTCTTTTTCTATTTCATGGTCCTTAATGTAAATCTCATTTACATTAATCCTCTACTTGATATATCTCATACACCATACTAATCATATCATATATAATTGAAGTACCTCTTGTGAATTTGAACATTTCAAATTAACACCAAGAATTGATCCTCAACTTGAATTCATTGAGCTACCAGGGAAACCTTATGGACCTGTAGCTCCAAGCTCCAACGATACGTGAATAACTAGTTAAACTCTTTAGTCACGGGATCAACCATTCGTTAACTGCTAGGCATTTCACTAAAGAACGGCAGCTGAACTCTCCTTACTACAAATATATTATGTGCCCATCTTAACCAATCAACAGTACGATAACCCTTCACATATCGCTCGTAAGTACAGCTTGACCAATAACCGTTATGCCCCTATAGTTTCATCTAACTCTTTAAGTACCACTGGTTCCTTTAATGAGCATAAGTCATAGTCCTACTATGACTGAGTTCTCTATTCCAAAGAGAAGTTGTGGCCACTATGTTCAAGCCTCGGAATCAGCCCTTAAAGGAGCAATCTATCTATTTATCCCTACTTCGGGGAAGAAGTGAATTTCATTTTGTGTAACTGAGTTCCCAGCTCCCAAATCAACAAGTTCCTAAAAAGGTACGCATGTTGAGTTGGCAATCTGGCCACTCTCACTCATACAAATCAAAGAACCACCCTTAAAGACATGAGTTTCCAAAACACTCAAGATTAAGGTCATGTCACTTATGGTTCTTTAGGTGAGATGTAAGTCTCCAGTATCAATGATGTTATATACAGAGATGAATCATCTCGTGGTCCGATCATATACAAACTCTTTGTATAGGACACCCCCGCTCGCATGTCTTCATACGAATCTCCATATCGATCATATACAATCATATACAAACTCTTTGTCCGATCATATACAAAGAGGGTCGTATCCGTACTGTCACCAAGATCAGGAATCCCTCCTTAATCCTTATACTACAAACCTCTCTAGGTTACCACTCAAGGCATGATCCACTTGTATTCTCATATTCATGCTTAAGTTTACATACAATAACCATGAAGCTTTGTTTATTTGATATGAGTAAATGCCAGAATGAAATAACTCTTATTTTATTCAGAACAATGTGTATATATTACAAACAACGAGACTTCGGGAGAATTATGACACCATTCCCAACAATCTCCAACTTGTCTTAATGCCTCAGGAGACTAATGTACAATACAAGATAAAGACATGTACAATATACAATAAACTAGGGCATACCCCAGTATCATCTCCCACTTGCCCTAGACAAGATGCCGCATGTCCCACAGACCCAGACTCTCCAGGTCACCCTCGAACACTTTAGCTATGAGAGCCTTTGTAAACGGATCAGCAACGTTGTGCTCCGACGCGATCTTCGTGACTATCACATCACAACGATGCACAATCTCCCTAATCAAGTAGTATTTCCGCTCTATATGCTTGCCTCGACAATGACTCCGAGGCTCCTTCGAATTTGCCACGGCCCCACTGTAATCACAATAAAGAGTGATAGGAAAATCCATATTTGGAACAACGTCCAAATCTGTAAGGAATTTCCTCAACCAAACAACCTTCTTAGCTGCTTCACAAGCGACTACGTATTCGGCTTCCATAGTAAAGTCCGTGATGCATCCTTACTTGATGCTTCGCCACACTACAACACCTCCATAAGAGTGAACACTGACCCTGATGTCGATTTGCAAGAATCTCCATCGGTTTGAAAGTCAGAGTATGTGTATCCTGTAAGGATTAGATCCTTATCTCCATACATAAGCATGTAGTCCCCCGTTCTCCGAAGATACTTGAGGATCGTCTTGACCACCGTCCAGTCATCAAATCCTGGATTAGACTGATACCGACTAACAATCCCTATTGTATAGCAAATGTCGGGTCTGGTACACAACATTGCATACATTAAGCTTCCAATAGATGAAGCATAGGGAATCTATCTCATCTCCTCAACCTCTTAAGGTGTCTTAGGACATCAATCCTTAGACAAAATGATTCCATACCTGAAGGGTAACAAACCCCTCTTAGAATCCTGCATCATATACCTGATCAACATTTGATCGATGTACGATGCTTGAGACAAGGTTAACCTTTTGTTCTTACGATCTCGAATGATTTGGATCCCTAGAACATACTATGCCTCACCCAAATCTTTCATTTGGAACTGGGTAGCTAGCCACTTCTTAATGTCAGTCAGATACCCTACATCATTCCCAATGAGTAGGATATCATCCACATACAGTACCAAAAAAGCTATTGAGTTGTTGATGATCTTCTTGTAAACACAAGGCTCATCAACATTCTAATCAAAGCCAAACAACTTGACTGCAGTGTCAAATCTAATGTTCCATGATCTAGATGCTTATTTTAGCCCATAAATGGACCTATTAAGCTTGCAACTCTTTACTCTTGATCTGGAACTACGAACCCCTCTGGTTGAGCCATGTAGATGGTTTTCTCAAGATTACCATTAAGATAGGTAGTCTTGACGTCCATTTTCCATATCTCATAATTATAAAATGTGGCTATGGACATTGATAGAGTTAAGAATGACAATTGGTGAGAAAGTTTCATCATAGTCAACTCCTTCGACCTGGGTATAACCCTTTACTACAAGTCGAGCCTTAAAGGTTTGCACTTTTCCATCAACACCTCTCTTTCACTTATAGATCCACTTACACCCAATAGGTCTTACCCTATCAGGTGAATCCACAAGCTCCCAGACATTATTGAAGTACATAGACTCCATTTCCTGGTTTATGGCTTTAATCCATTCATCCTTGTCAACATCCTCCATTTCGTGCTTAAAAGACAATGGATCCTCAACCCCATCATTCGAAATGATGTTTAAGGCTTTAGTCAAACCCATGTAGCAATTTGATGGGTTCATAACCCTCCCACTATGTCGAGGCAGTCTCAACTCTTGAACTAGTTGATTAGATGCATCGACCTCAACAACTCTTGTTGATCTGTCAGCCTGCTCAACAACTTTTGTTGAACCCTTAGTAGTCTCAGTCTCACTAGAAATATCACGTAAAATAAGCTTACTTTGTGGCTTATGATCCCACATTTGGTCTTCTTCTAAGAAGATAGCATTTATAGAAACAAACACTTTGTTCTCACTCAGATCAGAGAAGTATCCACTCCTCGTTTCCTTGGGGTAGCCTAAAAAGAGGCAAACTTTTGAACGTGGTTCCAACTCTTCGGGTTAGTCACAAGCACATGTGTCGGACACCCAAAAATCTTGAAGTGGCGTAAACTACCTTTACGGTCTCACTACAACTCCAAAGATATTTCAGAAACACTTTTCGAGGGAACGTTGTCAAAATATATCATGCAGTCTCCACTGCAAAAACCCCAAAACGAGTCTGGAAGATGAGCATAACTCATCATAGACCAAACCATATCGAACAAGGTTTTGTTTCTCCTTTTTGATACACCATTCTGCTGAGGTGTAGCTAGGGCCGAGAGTTGGGACGCAATCCCATGTTCTATCATATAGTTCTAGAATTGGAGGTCTATATACTCTCCACCACGATCAGACCGTAGTGTTTTTATCTTCTTACCTAACAAGTTTTCAACTTCAGCCTTATACTCTTTGAACTGGTCAAGGGCTTCAGACTTTTGTTGCATTAGGTAGAGATACCCAAACCTTGAATAATCATCTATGAAAGAGAGGAAATATTCATGCTCACCTCGAGCCTTAACATTCATCAGACCATAGAGATCTGAATGTACAAGCTCCAAGGCTTCCTTGGCTCTGTAACCTTTTCCAGTAAATGGTTGTTTGGTCATCTTGCCTTCAAGGCATGATTCACACACCGGCAAGGAGTTTTCTTTTAAACTCTTTAGAAGTCCACTTTTCACCAACTGCTCAATCCTATTGAGGTTGATGTGACCTAACCTTAGATGCCAAAGATGGGCGTTTTCTCAGGAGAAATCTTTGGTCTTTTAACTGTTGTTGTCGTACTAAACATTTCAATATTAAAAAAGGCTTTTATGACTAACAACCTTAGTACATATAAGTTACTTTCCATTGAACCAAAACTAATCTCCATTCCATTCTTGAAAATAAACACTTAATTCTCAGAAAAGGAGATGGTATACCCTTGTTCAATGAGACAAGATACCGAGATTAAGTTCCTCTTGATATGAGGAATTACGAAAACATTATCCAGTAACAGATAATGTTTCTTGTCCAAAAATAACTTCAGCCTGCCTACAGCAACAACTGAAACAACCTCACCAATACCGACTCTAAGAGTCATCTCTCCCTGTGGCAATGTTTGCTAGGAACTGAATCCTTGGTAAGAGGAACTGACATGATTGTTAGCACCTAAATCAAGGATCCATGCAGAATCATCATTCTCTACCAAACACGTCTCCAAGACCAATAAATCAGATTTACTGTCCTTAGACATCCTTTTCTTTTCGAGAGTAGTGGGATTATTGATTAAAACATAAATAATCTCCAAGTTCCATGTCAGAGAACACTTCTCTTCTATGAACTCAATTGCTTTCTCTTCCTAGAGTTTAACTTGGGAACTGACACTGCTGGATTCGTCATCCATCCCTTTGTGCTCGAAAAGTAAAAACTGACATTCAAATAGATCTTGCAACAAGTCCATGATCTCGTGTGCAGTGACCATGTTCTTAACCCTTTTGGCCAAAACATCAGGTAAGCTAGCCAAAATGTGAAGTCGAGCCAATGAATTAGCCTGCATCCACACCTCATATGCATTACGAACACTTCGCGGTGCATCAAGGGTCGGGGCTTGAGGATGCTCCTCAACCATGACAAATTCGAGGTCATTTACCACGAAATACGTTTTACAAGACTCTTTCCACTGTATGTAATTGGTCAAAATTGAGGCATTAAACTGAAATACTAATAAATTGCTGAAAATAAAAACACATTGACCTATGTTAGGTTTTAAGCAAATACCCGTTGAAAAACATACAACACCCAATAAGGTTTAGTAAAACTAACATGAACCCCATGTGACATCTAGTTTCGCAATGACGCTTCAAAGGTTTAGGACAAAAGCCGCCAAAGGGAGGTCAATTATCCCTCATCTGAACCGAGAAATTCTCAACCAGTCATTAATAACAAAACAACTCTTGATTCTATAACGACTAGCCATCATTGATTTGGTCAAGAGAACATTAACTTACTTAATAATCTCTCGTATGTGTGACCCGCCATTTTAGGCCCTAGAGATTCTCCCCAAGCAGCCAATTCGAAGGGAAAAGATCTGATTGGGGCAAAACCTAAAGGGACCCTATCCATTTCTTGAGTTTACATTGATCTTGACCAACTGCACAAAACCCATCCGAAGGAGGATGCTCCCAAGGCGCCACGAGGGAGTACAAAATGATCTCATAGTGTGAACCAATGACAGAGACCGTAGGACATGTTGACACACACCCTTCATCCACTTACTATAAACACTCTCTCCATCCATCTTGATATTGACTCATGCAAACACCATTCGAAGGGGGATGCTTCCAAGGCCCTACGAGGCCAAGCATGAATCTCACGGTGTGAATATTCAAGGAGAAATGTGAGTAGAATCATTGACATATCAGATACATCTTTTCCTCCCATGAGTATTTTATAACCTAGGGTTTAGTTTACTTAGAAAAAATACGGCTAAGAATTTTAACTAAGCCACTTTTTACGTTTTCTCAAGAGTAACTTTTACCTTGGATAGTTGAAACAACTTTTGATCATCATCCATTAAATTCTTTAACGGAGTCTTTGACTAACTATCGCATGCTTGCAGAAAATCTATCTAATTCACCTTTCTAGGTAGGTTCCCAGGAAGGGGTATTTCGTTTTCGTCAACTTAAGTACCCCAGCCTATACAGAACTCGCCTTAGACAAAAGGTCCCTTATAAATAGATTTAATACAATTTTAATCTTTTGTGCCAATCAATTTAATCCTATTAAACTAATTAAAAAATATTAAAACTAGTTTACTAATCCTATTAGAACCTTTGAACTTAGGTCTATCTTAATCCAATTTTAAAACCCTTTTAAAAAACATGAGTTCACCCTATGTCCGCATGCAACTCTTTCCTATCGATTTTAGTTCTAATTTCCTTTATAACACTTATAGCGAAAACAACTAAAACCAACCACAATGCAAAGCTAAATACATACAAGGCATTCATAACGTTTATAAACGGCCTAAGTGTCATGCTCCATGCATTGTTCATTCATTGCCACATTTTATATAACACTTATAGAAACAAGCAACGAACCAAACAAAACATGCTTCCATTTACCCTTATACTATAATGCTTATAATATAAAGATGATACATGAATATGCTCACTACATGCAAAAATATAACTTTTATATTTTCATGATGCATGCGCATGCTTAATTTCTTCATGCAATGTTATAACATTTATAATACATAATGCATGCATAATTGCACAACCTAAGGTGAGATTCAAATCTATATGAAAAACACTTTGCCATATAAACAACATACATCTCATGTATAATAAATAAATGTTGATGAACGAGGAAAAATTGCCTCAAATCCTCAAAAACAAAAACTAACTATTACAAAACAAGGAGTCTCCGATTCAAACAGGCGAATCGGATCTTGAACCATCCGGGCGAAGATACGCGTCTCCACTGATCAGGTACCAAACTTCCCCTCCATCGTCTACACGAAAGAACAAATGGTTTGCTCAATCGTTTACCTACGCTTCCAGAGCTAAACGATCTTTTAGCAACGATCGTGTACCTTTTATTATGCGATGAAGCATGAGGTACGTGATCGTGCAGCGCACTCCGCAATGCAAGTCTTATACAATCGTCTAAATGACTACGATGCAGTGAAGCACTATCGTCTAAATGATCGCTGACCGAGTGCCTTCATATCGTATACTGCATGATCATGTAGTCGGTGACTATGCGATGAGCATGCTAACTACACAATCGTTTAACGTGCACCTTCTACAAAATAATGAGCATCAAATGCTTTTACTAAGATCGTCTACCTGCAACGTCTCTGCGATCGGGAAACCAAAACTACGCGATAGAGTAAATGATTTACCCGATCATTTAGTAAATACTACACGATCGTTTAGATAAATTCCAATGATCATTTACCTGAGGCTACACGACACGACCAACTTTTGGTCTTCTTCTTCGCTGAGAACCATATCTCCATGCTTCAAAACTTCATCACGAACGACTCGAATATCTCAAACACTTTGAATTAAAGACTCGATTGCATGCTAATTATGCCCAAAAACACAGAGGCCCTCACAAATTAACACTTTGTAATTTAAAGAAAACTTTAAACAGAGGCAATTAAACACGTAAACATTCATCAACATCATGCATAAATTCATTTAACAATTAAACGCAATGCAAAAAAACCCACCACGATTGTAAAAGAAGTTCAAAACAAAAGTGAAATTTGGAATATTGTTTGGTTTTTGTCTTAAAAACTCATAGTTTGTAAAATAATGAACATTTTCTATTATGAATATACTTGTTATTGATCTCATAAATTGTATGAAAGTCTAAATCCAATAAACTAAGACCCATGACTATTGTATAAGTACTTGAACTTTATGTGGAGACATAAGAGTGGATTGGGTTCGATTAGATAGTCAAAATGATCTATGGTACATGAATGAGGTTAGGTACCTTATTCTGGTAACATCAGTGGATGCGACTTACTCTATATTTGTTACAAAGAGTTGTAAAGAGCTATATACAATGTGATCCAAATTCGTACATATTATGACATGAGGAGTGGGGGCGTCCTACGCAATGAGTTTGCATAAGATCAAGACCAAGAAATAAGTCACTCTTACTTTATAACATTGTTTACTGTTTAAGACTGATTATTTCACCTACATGACCTAGGTAACTCGATCTTAATCCTGAGCTAACTATGAACTCCTGTTTATTCGGGATTGCCCTTAGATTTTTATAATTGAGGGTTGGCTCAACAGCGCCGGCTCAATAAGACTCCCATTTCAGGGGTAAGACTGGATAGATAGCTAGGAACAGAGGGTGCAAGACGGAGTTCATGCCTACCGGATTTAGTAAAAAGAGGTTTTTCCATTATCCATCACCTAAGTAGCTCACTCAATTGGCATTTTCTTTGACTTGTTTTCTCCAATCATGAGCTGCAACTGATGCAACTCACTCCATTGCATGTTGATCTGCAATATAGTGAAGAGATTGGAGTGAAAATCGGGCATGTAGTCTATAGAGATTTTGAGAGAAAATTTGGTTTTAAGAAAGTGTTCTTCAACTAGTTTTCTACAGTGAGCATTTCTCCTTCTACCCTTGATTCAAGCTTGTTTTGAGTCCCACAATTCAATCTAGAGTACCAAGAAAATAGTGGGAAAGATCTTGACGTGGTCTACAACAAGATTTGGAGAAGATAGCAGCTGGTGAAGGAGCTTTGAACAAGTTCTACAAAAGGTATGTCTTGAAACTCATTTGTTTCTGCAAAAGCATGCTTTATATTTTGCCAAAATTTGTGAATTTGAGTGTTAGATGATCCTTGTGCTTTCGCTGTTGTTGATACGATCCTACAATTGGTATCAGAGAATGAAATAAGCATTCAATTCGGTTTAATTTTGGTCTGGTGTGTATTTTATATGAGAAATATGAAACTGGTGAACTGATATAGTTTTTTGAGTTTTGGCTATTTAATTCTCTTTAATTTTTCATTTAAATTAGTAATTGGCTCTGGTTTGATGAGGTTTTATGTGTTAGTAAGAGTCTGTAATTTATTTAGAGTCATTAAAGTCGAAATTAAGATGTAATTGAAGATATAAGTGAAGGTGGCCGAGCTGCTGTTCCGGTTTTTCCAACTTCAACTCAAAATTGTTGTTGAGGTTTCAGTTGCAAAGCGATCATCTAGCTCTAGACGCTACACGATGTGAAGAAAAGCTAGATGATTGTATAGAAATGGGTGTTGGTCATTGTGTTGTTGAACGCTGGACGATCATGTACCTGCGGGAGCTAAATGATGCGTTCAATTTGTCATACAATAGCACTAAGTGATCGTTTAGCTTTGGCGTGGGAACTAAACAATACGTTGAATTTACTATACGATGGTACTACATAATCGTTTAGCTACGATGTGCGCTAAGCGATGCGGTGAAGTACTGCGCGATAGCGCTGAGCGATCGTTTTAGATGCACAGCTAAGCGATCGTGTAGACGAAGTGCTAAGAGATTCGTTGAAGTTTCTATGTGATGGAACTAAATGATTGCTTACCAATAAAATGCTAAGCGAAGTGATGATGTTCTATATGATGGAGCTAAACGATCACTTAGCTACGACGGATACTAAGCGATGACATGAATGAGCTAGGCGATGGTGTTAAGCAATCGTTTTGTTCTTTGCGATAGAACTAAGCGATAGTTATGCGATAGCTAAGCTATGGAGTTGAGCGATCGTGTAGTTCTATATGATAGAAGTAAGCGATCGTTTAGCTTCGGCAGACACTAGGCGATCGTGTAGCTTTATGCAATAAATTTAAATGATCATTTAGTTGAGGCAAATACTAAACGATCGTGTAGTTCTTCAAAACACAAGGCGATGGAGCTAGACGATAGCCTTCAGCGTTACACGATCGGCCTTTGCAAGATTTTGAGGTTGGACCAAGAGCAGCCGGTTCGACCGGTTTTCTCAAGGCCCAGTCCGGTTCAGTCTCAAAGTGTTTTTGGCTAGTCCTGTTTAGACTTTGATGGTCCAGTTCAGACTCATCCAGTCCGGTTCAAGATGCTTGGGTTCGGTTTGGAGTTGTTCGAGCGGTTCAAAGACGTTTTAGAAGCTGATTGTAATAGTTAGGCTTCTGTTTGCTTGTTCTTGCCAAAACTAAAACCATGTCAGTCTGTGTTTAATTATTTATTCATTTGATGTATTTTATAATTAAATAAATCTTGCATGTGCATATAGTATGCCATTTAGATTTAAAATCCCACCATAGGAAGCATGTTACATGCATTAAAAGTATGTTATAATTGTTATAATATATAATATGCATGTTAGGGTTTTTTGTATTTAATATAAATATTATATTAAAAGTTGAAAGCCTCATGTATGTTATGGATGTATAGCATGTCTAAAGTTTTATAAGTTGTTATAAAATTGGGTTAGACATTTGAAATCCATAAACAACAGTCGCATGCTCACGTAGGTTGACCACTTGTTTGAATTGTTAAAACTTATAAAACCTAGGTTACAAACTCAACCGTTATAAAATCATGTCTAAGGTTGGGGGTATTTAAGTTGAGGGTTTACAGAACACCTCCTACCTGGGGATTATGGCCGAATTATTGAGCATTGGTAACCGGTTTTATGAGCATACATGAGTGATGTGAGGTAATAAAATGGGTTATCACCTAGACATCATAAGTTAAAATCCAATTATAAGAGTTATACTTGTATAAACCATATAGACTTAGGGTTATTTTATTAGCCCAAAAGAACCTAAGTACAAATCTACCCAAATAGAACACTTTAGTGGCAGTTTAATAACTTCTATATGATAGAAGTATTAGAAAACTTCAGTGAGAGATTAATAACATATATGATACATTATTTTTAGCTCTCACATCTCAAAGAGTTCACAATCCAAATTTAAGCAGTACTTCGTGTCAACCTGAGAGTGACCTCTATTCAAAAAGTATTTTTTAGCTTAAATCTAGATTTCGGTGAATAAGAGGAAGTTTTTCAAATATAAGTCTTTTAAACAATATATAGATTTTAACTGCCATGTCTCCACATAGCTTACACCGTGAGATTCATACGACGCTTCGTGTCACCCTGGGAGTGACCTCTATTCGGAAAGTGTTTTGTATGAGTCAATATCAAGGTAAACGGAGGAAGTAGTTCATAGTAAATTGGTGAAGGATATGTGTTAATATATCCTACGGTCTCCTCCATTAGTCTGAACCATGAGATTCCTATGTTGCGCCTGCTGGTTTGTTTTAGGCAGCCTTTTGCTAGTCGTTTAGCGACGGATATCCCATCGGAGGGTTGTAACATAGGATTCAGAACAACACAGGCTTCAGTAAAATGAATAGGGTCTTATAGTTCTATCTTGGATGTTGTCTTCTATCTTGGAGGCAAATTCATATTGTCCTATAGGATCTGAAAATGGTGGGTCACACTTATAAGAATTACTAAGTTGTTTGTAAAGATCTTGACCGAAAACGATAACCAAACGACTATAGGAATAAGAGTTATTCCAGAGATAATAGGAATAAGAGTTATTCCAGAGATAGTGTTTGGTTAAAATTGTTTGTTTTAGTGAAAGAGTATCTGACTGCCCCTGGTAGCACATATTCTGACTCACTAAAATATCATTGCAAATAAATAATGGTTATGGGTACATTTTACTTTTTGCTAAAACTTGATTTTGGATTTAGTTACAATTTGCTAATTAGAATTTGTTTGTATTTTATCAGCATGTCGAATTCTAGAATACTCGCTTCTAATGTACATAACAGTAAAATCAAATCGACAAACAAATTACTAGCGGTTGATTATACCAACAGAGTTTTAACAAAGGATTATCCTCTATCTCCCAACCCATCTGAAATTATGAATTATGTAGATGAGAATGCACAATTCGAACAACAAGATAAATATGATTTACTTGTTATCGAAGTATGTTTAGTGGAAAATGATAAAATCTGGATAATTGATTCAGGTGCCGCTAATCATTTATGTACTATCTCACAGGAAACAAGTTCCTAGAGACAATTGACAGAAGGTGAAACAATTTTTAAGGTAGGGACCGGGGATATTATTTCAGCCAAAGCAGTGGGAGATATGAAGTTATTTATAGGAGATAAGTACATTTATTTGAAAAATGTATATTATATTCCTTCTATGAAAAGGAATCTAATATCTGTCTCTTGTTTGCTAGAACAAAATCATAAAGTTTATTTTGAAAATGATGAAGTGTTCATCAAAATGGGAAATAAATAGATTTGCTCTGCAAAAATAGAAAATAACTTGTACATTTGAAAACCAACTGAGGTCAAAGCTGTTTTGAACATAGTGATGTCTAAAACTGCTGGGACTCATAAGAAGAGGAAGATTTCTCCAAATGCCTATCCTTGGCACTTGAGACTGGATCACATAAATCTCAATAGGATTGAGAGGTTGGTTAAGAACGGTCTTTTAAACAAGTTGGAAGACAATTCATTACCCTTTGTGAGTCATGTCGAGGGTAAAATGACAAAAAGATCCTTTTCTGGAAAAGGTATTAGAGCCAAAGAACCCCTATAACTGATTCATTCAGACTTATGTGGGCCTTTAAATGTTAGAGCGAGAGGAGGGTATGAATTATCAGTTCTATAAATGATTATTCCAAATATGGGCATGTTTATCTAACGCGCCAAAAGTCTGAAACTTTTGAAAAGTTCAAAGAGTATAAGGCTGAGGTTGAAAACTAATTAGGTAAAAAGATTAAAACACTTCGATTGGATCGAGGTGGTGAGTATATGAACATAGAATTTTAGAACTATTTGATAGAACATGGAATTTAGTCTCAACTCACAGCCCCTAACACACCTCAGCAGAACGGTGTGGCAGAAAGAAGAAACAAAACCTTGTTGGACATGGTTTGTTCCACGATAAGTTACGCTTAGTTACCAAATTCTTTTTTGGGACACGCAGTTGAGACTGCGGTGTATATTTTGAACATGGTTCCCTCGAAAAGTGTTTCTGAAACACCTTACAAGCTCTGGACATGACGTAAAGGAAATTTACATCAGTTCAGAATTTGGGGTTGTCCAGTACATGTGTTGGTACAAAATCCTAAAAAGTTGGAACATCGTTCAAAAGTATGTCTATTTGTAGGCTACACAAAAGAAAAAAAAGGTGGTCTCTTTTATGATCCTCAAGATGATAAAGTGTTTTTATCGATAAATGCAACCTTCTTGGAAGAAGATTATATAAAGAACCATCAACCTCGCAGTAAGCTAGTAATAGAAGAAATTTCCAGAGAAACGATAAATGTATCAATAAGAGGTGTTGATCGAGTAAATCCTTCAACAAGAGTTGTTGATAGAGCAGGTCCGTCGACAAGAGTTGTTGATGAAACTGATACTTCACATCCTTCTCAAGAGTTGAGAATGCCTCGTCGTAGTGGGAGGGTTGTGTAATAGCTTGACCGGTACATGGGTTTAACTGAAACTCAAGTCATCATACCAAATGATGGTTTAGAGGATCCATTGTCTTTTAATCAAGCAATGAATGATGTAGACAAAAACCAATGGATTAAAGCCATGGACCTTCAAATGGAATCTATGTATTTCAATTCTGTCTGTGATCTTGTAGATCAACGAGAGTAAAATCCATCGGTTGTAAATGGATCTACAAGAGAAAACGAGACCAAGCTGGTAAGGTACAAACGTACAAAACTAGACTTGTGGCAAAAGGGTTTACCTAAAGAGAGGGGTTCGATTTTGAAGAAACATTCTCTCCAGTTGCCATGATAAAGTCTATTAGAATACTCTTGTCCATAGCCACATTTTATGATTATGAAATATGGAAAATGGATGTCAAGACAGCTTTTCTGAATGGCTATCTTGAAGAGAGTATCTGTATGTCTCAACCAGAATGATTTATACAGTAGGGTCAAGAGCAAAATGTTTGCAAGCTTAATCGATCCATTTATGGATTAAAATAAGCTTTTAGATCCTGGAATATGAGATCTGATGTTGTGATTAAATCTTAAGGTTTTGAACAAAATATTGACGAACCATGTGTATACAAGAAGACCGTCAACAAAACTGTCACTTTTCTGGTGTTGTATGTTGATGATATTCTACTCATTGGGAATGAGGGAGAATATCTAGTTGACGTTAAGAGATGGCTCACTTTGAAATTCCAAATGAAAGATTTGGGAGAAGCACAATATGTTCTTGGAATCCAAATAGTTTGGAATCAAAAGAACAGAACATTGGCATTATCTCAAGCATCTTCTATAGACAAGATATTATCTAGGTATAAAATGCAAAATTCCAAGAAAGGATCTTTATCTTTCAAGAATGGAATTCACCTGTTTATGGAACAGAGTCCGAAGACACCTCAAGAAGTTGAGGAGATGAATCAAATTCCATATGCATCTGCAATTGGTAGTTTGATGTATGCAATGTTGTGTACTCGTCCCAATATATGCCATATTGTAAGAATTGTCAGCAGATTTCAGCCCAATCCTAGTCATGACTATTGGACTGCTGTTAAAAACATTCTCGTGTATCTTCGGAGAACGAGAGATTATATGCTAGTGTATGGTCATAAGGATTTGATCCTTACTAGATACACTAATTCTAACTTTCAGACCAATATTGATTCGAGGAAATCAACTTCGGGGTCAGTATTCGCTCTGAACAGAGGAGTAGTTGTGTGGAGGAGCATCAAGCAGAGTTTTATTGCAGACTCCACAATGGAAGCTGAATATGTAGCTACAAGCGAAGCAGCAAAAGAAGTAGTTGGCTCAGAAAGTTCTTCACAGATCTGGAAGTAGTTCATAGTATGCACCTGGCTATCACTCTCTATTATGGCAGTAGTGGAGTAGTTAAAAATTCAAAAGAACCACAAAGCCATAAAAGGGGAAAGCATATCGAATGGAAGTACCATCTCATCAGGGAGATTATACACAAAGAAGACGTCATTATCACCTAGATTGCTTCTTAAGACAACTTAGTTGATCCATTTACGAAGGCTCTCTCGGCTAAAGTGTTTGAGGGTCACCTAGCAGGATTAGGTCCATTTATGGGTATTGTAATACCCTAGTTTATTGTATTTGTACATTTTATTCTCTCCATGTAAGCTCAACATTGTATATATTTGTATATATTGATCCACTGGAGTTTTAGTCCAAGTGGGAGTATTGTTGGGTTTTATATCCTAAAAACTCATTGTTTGTAAAATAATAAACATTTTCTATTGTCAATATACTTGTTATTGATCTCATAAATTGTATGAAAGTCTAAATCCAATAAACTAAGACCCATGACTATTGTATGAGTACTTGAACTTTATGTGGAGACATAAGAGTGGATCGGGTTCGATTAAATAGTCAAAATGTTCTATGGTACATGAATGAGGTTCGGTACCTTATTCTAGTAACACCATTGGATGCGGTTTACTCTGTAGTTGTTACAAAGAGTTGTAAAGTGCTACATACGATGTGATCCTAATTCGTACATGTTATGACATAAAGAGTAGGGGCATCCTATGCAATGAGTTTGCATAAGATCAAGACCAAGAAATAAGTCACTCTTACTTTATAACGTTGTTTACTATTTATGACTGATTATTTCACCTAGATGACCTAGGTAACTTGATCTTAATCCTGAGCTAACTATGAACTCCTGTTTATTCGGGGTCGCCCCTAGATTTGCATAGTTGAGGGTTGCCTCAACAGCGTCGGCTCAATAAGACTCTTATTTCAAGGGTAAGACCAAATAGATAGCTGGGGACATAGGGTGTAAGACGGAGTTCACGTCTACCCGATTTAGGGGTAAGAGAAAGGTTGTTCTCTCAAGTACTGAATCCAAGTCTTGAACAAGGGGCCCCACCCTCTCACTGGGCTGAGAGAGATTGGTTTAGTGATTGGATCAAAAACCAGTTGTTCATTAGAGGATCAGTAGGGACTTGAGGAATATGATGTAATCTCGAGGGTAAAATAGATATTTGACCCAATCGTTATTACGAACGACCTGTGAAGGATCGAGTTGCTGATTATGGTTAAATCATGTGGACATAATATATCTATAGTGAAGGGAGTGCAACTATGGGCTTTAGTGAAGTGACCCATTAGTTAACGAATGGAGATTAATTTGGTCTAATGAGTTTAGCCAATTAATCTCAGATCGTTGGAGCCCATAATCTATAGGTCTGCGAGGTCCCCCTACTTGTTCGTAACGGACTAGCTCTAGAATAGTGTGATAAGTTAATTTGAAAGGTTCAAATTTGAATTAAGGAAACTAGTAATTATATGAGATATAATTACATGTTTAATTTGAGAATTAAACGGAATAGGAGAATTTATATATTTAAATATGATTTAAATATATAAAGATGGATATGTGTTAAAATTAATTTAATATTTTATATTAAATTAATTAAAGTTTTATTTAATAATTAATTTATGAAATTAATTAAAATTTTCATTTTTAAAATCAAAATAGATTTTATAAAATCAAATTTTGATTTTTTGATAAAATTCAAAAATTAGAAAACAAAACACACAAAATAGAGAAAGAAGTTTTTCCATTATCCATCACCTAAATAGCTCACTCAATTGGCATTATCCTTACCTCGTCTTCTCCAAGCTTGAGCTGCAACTCATGCACTCACTCCTTTGCATGTTGATCTGCAATATAGTGAAGAGATTGGAGTGAAAATCGAGCATGCAATCTATAGAGATTTTGAGAGAAAATTTGGTTTGAAGAAAGATTTCTTCAGCTAGTTTTCTACAGTGAGCATTTCTCCTTCTACCCTTGATTAAAGCTTGTTTTGAGTCCCACAACTCAATCTAGAGCACCAAGAGAATAGTGGGGAACATCTTGACGTGGTCTATAACAGGATTTGAAGAAGATAGCAGCTTGTGAAGGAGCTTTGAAGAAGTTCTACAAGAGATATATCTTGAAACTCACTTATTTCTGCAAAAACATACTTTATATTTTGCCAAAATTAGTGAATTTGAGTGCTTAGATGATCTTTGTGTTTTTCCTGTTGTTGATACAATCCTACAAATATTAGAACAATCTGGTTTTGATACCAAATGAAGGAAATCACATATGAGGATTTTCATTAGTAGCGGAGGGATTGTTCCAAATTTCAATCGTATATGAACATTAACAATTACAGTACACAAACAGAAACAACAAGCTATGCAAAAAACCAAAATTACAGCATGCTTTACTAAGATCAA